>NC_069502.1:774453889-774762639 GCF_027579735.1 Bombina bombina
GCAGACCAGCTATCAGTGGTCAGATGAACCCTTGCCCCAACACTGTGCTGCCAGATATGCCATTACTTCCATTCGCACAATAGAGTACAGGTTGGGGATTGCCTTTGTGCAAAGAAATTTCGTCCGGGTACCTTCCACTGCGGTGTCCCCAATAGCTACAAATTTTTGAATGCCCTCAGACTCCACCAGCTTGTATGGTTAAAAGCTGGCGGGCTAAGAGTTCAGACAAGCCAGCTGTCAGATGCCAGGCAAGGGGGTCACTTTGGGACATTGGCTTCTTACGCTCAAACATGTCCTTGACAGACACCTGACTGTGGGTAGATGAGCATGGAACTGCTACGGAAGAGAGATGGAGTGGCGGATGGTTGAGAGGGGGCAAGGAGGACAGCAGTGGTTGACATGGCTGAAGATGCTGGACCAGGAGGAGGATGGCAGCTTTGAGTTTGTGTGCTGCTTCTACTCATGTGTTCATCCCATCGGCGTTTGTGATGTGAGATCATGTGCCTTCGCAAAGCAGTTGTACCTAGGTGGGTGTTGGACTTCCCACGACTCCAGTTTCTTTTTGGCACAGGTTTGCAAATGGCATCGCTGTTGTCAGAGGCAGACGCACAAAAAAAATGCCACACTTCTGAGCTCTGCGATGACGGCATTCTGGTGGTGGCAACAGCATGCGTTGATTGGCGTGCTGTCTGGCTGACCCCCGGGTGCCGATGCATGCTGTCTGACTGTGCCACTAGCTCCTTGTGACGACCTCCCCCTGCTTCCAACTCATCTCCTCCTCCTCCTCTCTGTCTCCTCATCTGAACTTTCCCCCCTCTTCTTCTCTCTCTTCTAGCGACGGGCACCCACGTGACATCCACGGATGCATCATCATCAACCGCTTCACTTGTATCTGACAAATCAACAAAGGAAGCAGCAGCGGGTACAACATCATCATCATCCACACCATACGTCCATGTCTGTAATGCTGCCTGACTGATATCACTGTTATCTACATCCTCTGTCAATGATGGTTGCGCATCACTCATTTCTTCAAACAGATGTGTCAATAACTCCTCTGACAGATCAAGTGAAGCGGCTGTGGTGCTAGTGTTGGTGGTGGCGGCAGGCGGGCGAATGGTCACTTGAGAGGTGCCCGAAGCTAAGCTGGAGGTGGATGGTACGTCAAGGTTCCGAGTGGAAGCTGTAGAAGATTGGGTTGTCCTGTGTTAGCTAGTCAACTAGGTCCTCCTCAGAACTTTTCGCGTTCATGTACGTGGCCCTCTGTAGGATCAAAGGGAATCACAGCACCACAACCATGACGGCACCTGCAGGGTGGCCTGCCTCTGCCTGTCATTTTTTTTCAAATGTACACTTACACTACTATTAAACAAAATATGAGTGGTGCCACTAATATGTATTAGGACATAATCAACTCATGTATTTTTTTGACCTGCCCTTTAAGGCGCCCACAGTACTTGTTTTTTCACTTCAATATTCCTTTTGCTAGTTTGTAGGGAACTAGTATCCATCTGTGGTGCTGGTCCTTGCTGTTGGATTTATAGCGCAATCTTTTTTCCAATATAGACAGTATACGCTTGTGAACCTGACACAAAAAAGCAGACTGATGTTTCACAATCCAAAAAAGTATATTTTTTAAATATTTACACTACTGTTACAACAGATATGAGTGGTGGCACTAGTTGGCAAATGGGCCTGGCACCAACGCTGGCAGGCAGGCAACTGCAATTAGATTACACTAGCAGACTGATGTTTCACAGTCAAAAAAGTTTTTTTTAAAATATTTACACTACTGTTACAACAAATATGAGTAGTGGCACTAGTTGGCAAGTAGGCCTGGCACACACGCTGGCAGGCAGGCAACTGCAATTAGATTACACTAGCAGACTGATGTTTCACAGTCAAAAAAGTTTTTTTTTTTTAAATATTTATACTACTGTTACAACAAATATGAGTGGTGGCACTAGTTGGCAAGTGGGCCCTGGCACACACGCTGGCAGGCAGGCAACTGCAATTAGATTATACTAGCAGACTGATGTTTCACAGTCAAAAAAGTTTTTTTTTTTTTAAATATTTACACTACTGTTACAACAAATATGAGTGGTGGCACTAGTTGGCAAGTGGGCCTGGCACAACACGCTGACAGGCAGGCGACTGCAATTAGATTACACTAGCAGGACTGATGTTTCACAGTCAAAAAAGTTTTTTTAAAAAATATTTACACTACTGTTACAACAAATATGAGTGGTGGCACTAGTTGGCAGTGAGGCCTGGCACACACGCTGGCAGGCAGGCAACTGCAACTGCAATTATAATATTTACACTAATATAAAAAAAATGATCAAAAAAGCATTTAAAAAGTAAATCATAATTAGATAAAGATATCTTAATAATACATGTAAACACATTATTTGATGAGGACATATCCTTCTAGATTACATCTATAAACAATGATAGGGCAGTAATGAAAGAATCCTAACATTAGATACCCACATATGACACTTATTTTCAAATATAGTATCAACAGGATATTATTAGTCATAGGATATAAAGGATATAGAGGATATAAGGGAAATAAGGAAACACAGTGATCCTGTGATATAAAATATAAATTATATTCGGCTAGATTACAAGTGTTGCGGTATGGCTTTTAATGCTGAAAAAATGGTCATTCCAGCGTAATGGCCAGGAATCATGTTAAGAGTGGTGTCGGTATAGCTATACCGCAAGAATTTCAGCCTGTAACGCAACATCCATTCCGCACTCAAAAAAATGGTATTACAGGTTGTGTGGTCAGGCTAAAATGCTTGAGTTACAGCCTATACTGACACAATCCATACCGCCATCTGAGACCAGTAGTTATGGATTTTGCGAAACAAAAATGTTTCACAAAACTCATAACTAAACTGTTACAAAGTACACTAACACCCATAAACTACCTATTAACCCCTAATCTGCCACCCTCATGCATCGCAAACACTATATTAAACCTATTAAACCCCTAATCTTGCCGCCCACCTCACATTGCGACTATTAAATAAACATATTAACCCCTAATCTGCTGCCCACCCCCCACATCGACAACACTATTGAAATATATTAACCCCTAAACCGCCACTCCCCCCGACGTCGCAAACCCCTAAACCTCTGGCCTCCCACATCGCCTCCACTAAATAAACCTATTAACTCCTAAACCTCTGGCCTCCCACATTGCAGCCTACGAAATAAATCTATTAACCTTTAAACCTCCGGCTCCCACATCGCCGCCACCTAAATAAACATATTAACCCCTAAACCTCTGGCCCCCCACATCGCCAACGCTATAATAAAGGTATTAACCCCTAAACTCCAGCCCCCCACATAGTAACTACTAAATTAAACCTATTAACCCCTAGACCGCCGTCCCCCCACATTGCAAAACACTAAATTAAACTATTAACCCATTAAACCTAACTCCCCCCCTAACTTTAAATTAAAATTACAATATAACTATCTTCATCAAATCAAATAAAAGTCCCGCATGCACCATGATTTTATTTCATTCATCATGCCTTAGTATCATAGGGACCTCCATAGTGATCTATTAAAATTAAGTCACTAACACACATTTATTTCAAAGAAGAATTCCTATCAAACTTATACCTCCCTCACACATCCAGCAAATTTGAGACTTAGAACATTTTTATATATTATACAAGTATATAAAAATTAATACATTATATATATTTTTTTAAAAATCGGCATTACGCTATGTGGCGCCCCTCTTTTCTTTTTCCTCCTAGGGCCGGGTAATCCCACCTCTCTTGTAATTTACACACTTTTAGCCATACATACCCAATACATTCATTGCAACAATACATCTCTCGGTTTTTCTCTAAAAAACTTTACAGATTCAAACCAAAACCATTAACACTCTTTCTCCTTTTTAACCAGCATTATTTTCTTTCTTATTTTTTCTCTTTTTAGTAGTTTTTACTCTAACACAGACACGATCAATATGGATAGCAAAATACCATGTTTTTTTTTCTTTTTGATGTCAGATTAAACAGTCATATTTATACTCTAACACAGACACGATCAATATGGATAACAAAATACCATGTTTTTTCTTTTTTTGATGTCAGATTAAACAGTCATATTAGACCTTTTTAACAGTTTTATGGGTTAACTCACAGTTGAATCTGTAATCAGGGGTAATTATACTCACCGTGGTCGACTAAGCTATCATTGGTTATTTTAGGTTCTTTGACAACTTCCGTTTTTAAAATTCACCTGCATATAAGGCTTTTACTTTGTATCAATTGTATCCATTATTTCATGCCTGAGGAAACGACCTGTTACGGTCGAGAAACGCGTAGCGGTACTTGTATGGAATAAATATATTTTTACTTTCACGGAAGTTGTCCCTTTGCTTTTATCTTCAAGTTGCAAGGATCAAAGTCTGTCACATTGTTTGCAGTGTGAATCTAACATAGCAATATCACGTTGGTAAAGAAAGTGATTGACCCAACACGGAGTCAGACAGAATCACTCGACCTTCATCCAGACGCAGTATACTACAGACACCAGTGTACTAACCACTGTGAGTGTTAGTCGGCTTGTCAGCACCGGTCACAGTACGGTGCATATTCATTTGGTAAGCATTTTTGATTCATTTCAACTTGCATTTTGTTCAAACTTTATTACGCTATGTGGCGCCCTCTTTTTCAACTCTAATTCTACAGATCCCCACACCGAGGATCAGAGGAGCTGCCATCACGGAACAGCAGCCACCACGGAACTGCATTCACTCCATTCTTCTCGTCTCACAGGAGCCATTTGGCATTATCTATCTAATCATCTTATTGACGGTTTGTGCACTGACTGATTTACACATTTTCTAGAGCACCCCAGTTGTTTGGATCCCTCCCAGGATTCCAAATTTGTCTCCTAAAATTACAATATAACTATCTTAAAATAAATAAAAAACTTACCTGTGAACTAAAAATAAACCTAACATTTAAATATAAATTAAACCTACCATTACTATTCTAATAAAAAAAAAATTACTACCAATTAAAAACCTAAATTACAAATTAAAAAAAACTAAGGCTACGATTTTTTTTTTTAAAAATCTAAAATAAGAAAAAATAATAAACACTAAATTACAGAAAATAAAAAACACTCGGCTAGATTTCAAGTGTTGTGGTATGGCGTTTAACGCTGAAAAAAATGGAAATTCCAGCGTAATGGCCAGTAATGTCATATTACGAGTCATGATGGTATAGCTATACCGCCGGCATTTCAGCCTGTAACGCAACGTCCATTCCGCACTCAAAAAAATTGACGTTTTTGTGTGGGATTTTCATAGCACCGTTATTACAGGTTGTGCGTGGAGGCTTAAAAGCTTTCATTACAGCCTATACCGACACGATCCATAGCGGCATCTGAGATCAGTAGTTATGGATTTTGCGAAACAAAAATATTTCACGAAACACATAACTAAACTGTTACAAAGTGCACTAACACCCATAAAATACCTATTAACCCCCTAAAACGCCGCCCTCCTGCATCGCAAACACTATAAAAAAGCTCTTTACCCCTAATCCCGTGCTCCCCGACATCGCCAACACTATAATAAAGCTATTAACCCCTAAACCTCTGGCCTCTCACATCGCCGCCACTATAATAAAGCTATTAACCCCAAAACCTCCAGCCTCACACATCGCCGCCACTAAATAAACAATAACCCCTAAACCTCTGGCACCCCACCATCGCCGCTACTAAATAAACCTAGTAACCCCTAAACCTCCCGGCCACCCCACGAGAGCTACTGAAATCCTACTGGCTGAATTTGAACAGCCAAATAGGATTTCAGTAGCTCTCATCCTATTGGCTGTTTTGAACAGCCAATAGGATTTTAGAAGACTCTCATCCTATTGGCCTGACTTGAATTTAAGAATCAAATCAGCCAATAGGACTGCAAGGTACACCATTTTGAAACGGGCTACCTTGCATTCAACTTTAGTGTACGGCGGTGACCCATATGAAGAGGACGCTCTGCGCAGGATGGGAAGGTGTCGCCAACTGGATGAAGACTTCTCGCGAGAATGGGATGTCCGGACTCTGTAACGTGAGTAGATATTCTGGGGTTAGTGCTATTTTTTTTTTTGGGTGGGTGTTTTTTTTTTAGATTAGGGCGATGGGCACTTGGAAAAGAGCTGAATGCCCTTTTTAAGGGCAGTGCAAAAGAGCTGAATGCCCATTTAAGGGCAATGCCCATACAAATTGCCCTTTACGGCTAATGGGTAGTTTAGGAATTTTTAGAGTTAGGTTTTTTTTTATTTTGGGGGGTTGGTTAGGTGGTGGGTTTTACTGTTGGGGGGACTTTGGTATTTTTTTACAGGTAAAGAGCTGTTTAACTTAGGGCAATGCCTACAAAAGGCCCTTTTAAGGGCTATTGGTAGCTTATTTTAGGTTAGGGGGTGTTTTCATTTGGGGGGCTTTTTTTATTTTTATAGGGCTATTAGATTAGGTGTAATTGTTTTTATTTTTGATCATTTCGTTTATTATTTTTTGTAAGATTAGTGTTTTTTATTTTTCGTAATTTAGTGTTTATTATTTTTTTGTAATTTTAGATTTTTTTAATTTTTTTTTTAGTGTTAGTTTTTTTTAAATTTGTAATTTAGGTTTTTTAATTGGTAATATTTTTTTTATTTTATTAAGAATAGTTATGTTAGGTTAATTTATAGTTTAATGTTTATTTTTTTTTCCCCAGGTAAGTTTTTATTTTTTTAAAGAAAGTTATATTGTAATTTTAATTTAAAGTTAGGGGGTATTAGGTTTAGGGGTTAATAGTTATAATTTAATGTTTTGCGATGTGGGGGGCCGGCTGTCTAGGGGTAATAGTTTTAGTTTAGTAGTTACTATGTGGGGGGCTGGAGGTTTAGTGGTTATACTTTATTATTGTGTTGGCGATGTGGGGGGCAGCGGTTTAGGGGTTAATATGTTTATTTCATGGCGGCAATGTGGGGGGTACTCGAGTGGCAGTTTAGGGGTTAATCATTTTATGTAGTGTGCAGCGATGTCGGGGAGCGATGGATTAGGGGTTAATAGATTTTATTAGTGTCAGCGATGTCGGGGAGCGGCGGAATATTGGTTAATAACTTTTATTTAGTGTCGGCAATGGTCGGGGGTGGCAGATTCTGGGTGATTAGACTTGGGGTTTATGATAGGGTGTTAGGATTAAACGTAACTTTTTTTTCCCCATAGACATCAATGGGGTTGCCTTACGGATATTTTTCATTCCGCACTTCAGGTGTTAGTTTTTTTTTCTAACACTCTCTCACCACGTCAAATCCAGCCCTTGGCTTTTGTGCGGTATGGAGCTTAACGCCACCAAATCGCACGCACAAGGAGGCTTTTCATTAACTGGTAATGGCAGCACTTTGGAGAGTGTCAGGTTGCCAGGAATCAGACTGAGACGAGAAGTGCAAAAATAATCACACCTTTATTAATAGCAAAAAATAATAAAAAGTCCACAAGTAAAATAACAAGCCAGGAATCAAAACCAGAGCTGGGTAGTCAGCTGAGCCGAGTCAGGAGCCAAAGCGAATAGTCAGACGAGCTGAGTCAGGAGCCAAAGCGAGTAGTCAGACGAGCCGGAATCAGGAACAAGGAGAACAACAGAGTCAAGAACAAGCCAGGGAACAGGAACCAGGAGGGACCTCAGACAGCCAGGTAATACACAGGAGCTCTCACAAACAGGTCTGAGACAACGCAAGGGCAAAGCGTACTAAACAGAGGCCCTTTAAATAATAAGTGATGACATCACAATTCTGAGACTGTATCCTGTCTCACACGGATTATGTACACCAGTCTGGCCATAAAAGGAAGTGCAGGAAATGAGCAGCATCACGCAGTATGCACCAGAGTCAGAAAGAAGAGGTGAGTAAAATGGCTGCCAGCAGCACATGGCAAACAAACAGGGAAAAAATCCTGACAGTACCCTCCCGTCAATGATCCCTCCCCCATGGGAGGACAAAAGGGCTTATTTGGGAAACGGGCATGGAAGGCAGGGAGAAGGGCAGGAGCAATGAACATCAGAGGAGGGAAACTCATGAATGCTCCTCCGGACCGTAGCCCCTCCAGTGAACCAAATACTGTATGCGGCCCCCTGGACATACAGAGAGTCAATAATGCTGCTGACCTCATACTCCTCATGGTTGTCAACAAAGATAGGATGGGGACGAGGCAACACAGTGGTAAACCGATTACAACCAATGGTTTCAAGAGGGAGACATGAAAAACATTGGAGATGCGCATTGCAGGAGGAAGGTCAAGAGCGTAGGCCACAGGATTGACCCGTCGGAGTATTCGAAAAGGACCAACATAACGGGGGACCAGGTTTATTGGAAGGCACACAACGGTTTCAAGTTGCGGGGAGGACAGCCAAACTCTCTCAACGACCTGGATAGGAAGGTGCGGGCAGAGACGCCTACGATCGGCCTGGACTTTTGGTGCTGCATAGAACGATGAAGGCAATCCTGAATCTGCACCCACATGGAACGGAAGTTGCCGGAGATGCTCCTAAAAGCCGGAATACACTGAGACATGAATGAATCGGGCAACAAGGATGGTTGAAACCTATAATTCGCCATGAACGGGGAAACTTGGAGGAAGCATTAATAGCACTATTACGAGCAAACTCTGCCCAAGGTAACAGTTCAGACCAATTATTGTGGTGATCTGAGACATAGCAATGGAGAAACTGTTCCAGAGCTTGATTAGACCGTTCCGCAGCACCATTGGATTGATAGGAGAAGGAAATCTGGATCCCCATTTGAGCACAAAAGGAACGCCAAAATCTGGAGGACAAACTGGCTACCCCGGTCCGACACTATCTCCTTGGGTAACCCATGTAAACGGAAGACCTCCCGGGCAAAAATTTGAAGCAAGCTCCGGAGCGGTAAGTAACTTCTTCAAGGGAATTGCAATGTGACATTTAGAAAAACGGTCAACCACCATAAGGATAACAGTATTGCAATTAGAAACAGGGAGCTCGACAATGAAGTCCATGGAAAGATGTGTCCAAGGACGCTCACTATTAGCAATAGGTTGAAGAAGACCCACAGGAAGACGTTGAGGAGTCCTTATTCTGTGCACAAACTGAGCAGGAGGCAACATACGCAGCAACATTAGAACGAAGACCTGGCCACCAGAATTGTCAAGTGACAGACCAAATCATTTGGATCTTGCCTGGGTGACCTGTGGCTTTAGGATAGTGGTAAGTGTGCAAAAGTTTAGTTCGGAGATTCTCAGGAACAAAACACATTACTACTAGGTTTCTCAGGAGGTGCATTGGTTTGTGCAGCAAGGATCTCCTCCCCCAAGGGAGAAGTCAAATTAGTATGTATGGTATCCAAAATATGGTCAGGAGGTACAACTGGAATAGGTACAGACTCCTCCTTGGACAGAGGCGAAAATTGTCGAGAGAGGGCATCAATCCTAACATTCTTACTTCCAGGCAGGTAGGAGACCACATAATTAAACTGAGACAAAAATAGCACCCATCTGGCCTGTCGAGGCAACAAACGTTTTGCTTCAGATAGATAAGTTAAATTCTTGTGGTCAGTAAGAATGAGCACTGGCACGCTAGTACCCTTGAGTAGATGCCTCCATTCCTTGAGTGCCAAAATTTTGTCCCAGTAATTCCCTGTCGCCAAGATTTGTTTGATGATCGACAACATACTCCTCCATAGCACAATCTCCGCAACAGTCAGAGGGTAAACCCGGCCCGGAGGAGGAATGGCTCCGGGGTTGCATGTCTATGGCACAATCGTAAGACCGGTGAAGAGTGTAGCGTACCGGAACGCACCTTGTCAAAAACATCTAGGAACTCTCGGTACTTTTTCTGGTAATTGAGATACCGAAGAAGTGCACAAGACTAACTTGTTTCCGAAGACAAGTGGAAATACACTGCGGAGACCACGACAAAATTTCGGACCTTGCGCCAGTCGAGACTGGGATTGTTGCTTTTGGAGCAGGGATATTCCAAAACAACTGGAAAATGCAGAGAAAAGACAGAAGCGCCACATGGCCCAATATTGTTTGATCCAGAATAAATAGATCTTAAAGTGATGAGTAAACTCACGTTTAGTAGAGCACCTCAGTTAGTGCTAGATATACGGTCTGGGATCTATTTGGTCACCCAGAAGACCAACTTCCTGCACAGGAGCTGATGTCTGTATAGGCAGAAGGAAAACACAGGTGCCAATATGGCCTAGTATTGCTGGTGCAAAGGTGTCAATACAAGCAAAGAGATGAATAATACTCACAAAGTGTAAAGCACCTCTTGTGGTGCTATAGAGGCATGAAGGGGTCAATTCAGTCACCCAACAGACTTGTAGCCAGACATCCAAATGGATCCAGAGGTGCAAAAGGATCCCACAATTGATCCAGAAAAGGAATTATTCCTCAGGAAAAGGATAAAAGATATATATCCTTCCCAATTATAAAATAGATTATAAAATAGATATCGAAAAAGTGTTTTATTATGAGGAGGGGTGTCAAAGAGAGAGAAGGAAAGAAACAACAATAGAATATAAAGAGATTTGTGCGTTTGAAGGATATATATCTTTTATCCTTTTCCTGAGGAATAATTCCTTTTCTGGATCAATTGTGGGATCCTTTTGCACCTCTGGATCCATTTGGATGTCTGGCTACAAGTCTGTGGGTGACTGAATTGACCCCTTCATGCCTCTATAGCACCACAAGAGGTGCTTTACACTTTGTGAGTATTATTCATCTCTTTGCTTGTAATGACACCTTTGCACCAGCAATACTAGGCCATATTGGCACCTGTGTTTTCCTTCTGCCTATACAGAACATCAGCTCCTGTGCAGGAAGTTGGTCTTCTGGGTGACCAAATAGATCCCAGACCGTATATCTAGCACTAACTGAGGTGCTCTACCTAAACGTGAGTTTACTCATCACTTTAAGATCTATTTATTCTGGATCAAACAATATTGGGGCCATGTGGCGCTTCTGTCTTTTCTCTTCATAGATTGCGCTCCTGGATCCTGGCCTGGATCATCACAGATAGCTGCCTCCCATCCCAATAGAGACTTTCACTTTATTATCACTGTGTTTGTTTTGATTGTTTATTATTTTACTCTGTATCACATTGTTATTGATTAACACTGTTATAACATTGCACATTGTATGATTTATCACTTTTAAACCACATTGACACTGGTTTATACAGCATATCACCTTGATTTATCACTTTAGTATTTTTTAATATTAATCTATAATATTTAGATATATAAGTATAGAATTATTTGGTCACATCTTCTCTCTTACACTCAGGGCGCCCCCTCTCTTTCTTTTTTGGAAAATGCAGAGAGTTTATCACCTGGAACTGGAGGGTTTCAAAATGGTGAGCAACAACAGCCATGGATAACGGAGCAGTTTCGTGGAGTAACGAGGTGCGGGCTGAAAGGGCCTGCCATCAATGGCCTCAATAGCAAGCGGAACGGACCAAGGCAAAACAGGAATGGAGTACTTTGATACAAAATCACTGTCAATGAAATAGCCCGCAGCACCGAAGTCAACAAGAGCCATGGAGGAGTCCACCCAGGAAAGGACAACCGTGACCAAAGGTTTCTCCTTTAGCAGTTCCGGGGACGAGGATAAACCACCCAAGGTCTGCCCCCGACAGGACCTTAGGTGTGAGCGTTTCCCGGCCGTGTAGGACAAGACTTCAAAAAGTGGCCCTGTAACCCACAATAGAGGCAGAGCTCCTCCCTCCTCCTAAAGGCCCTCTCCGCCACAGAGAGATGTGTGAATCCCAACTGCATCGGCTCAGCTGTACCTGGTGACTTGGGACCAGGAGGCATGGGAGAAGAGGGAGGGCATGGGTGGGAATGAACACGTAGGAGACAACGTAACAGGAGGCTTCCGCAAGCGCTTCTTGAAAGAGGGCCTCTCACTTAATCTGATGTTAATTAGGATTAAAAAAGACACCAATGCCTCGAGATCCTCTGGTAAATCTCTGGCAGCAACTTCATCTTTAATCACATCAGAGAGCCCATGAAAGAAGGCGGCAACAAGGGCTTCATTGTTCAAACCTACCTCTGCGGCAAGCGTACGGAACTCAATGGCATACTGAGCAACAGATCTCATACCTTGCTCAATGGACTGAGTCGTTTAGCAGCAAAGGAGGAGCGAGCCGGAACATCAAATACCCTTCGAAAGGAGGCCACAAATTCAGGGTAATTTGAAATCACAGGTTTATTAATCTCCCAGAAGGGATTAGCCCAGACAAGAGCTGTGTCATAGAGTAACGAGATGAGAAATCCCACCTTAGCTCTGTCAGAGGGAAACGCCTGAGGTAACATCTCAAAGTAAATGCCCACCTGGTTCAAAAAACCCTCTGCACTGATTAGGATAGTCTCCATATCGCTGAGGTAGAGGTGCCCGAAACGGACATGCTCCTGGTAGGACTAGGTGCAGCAGGGGGAAACAGGAGCAGCCATAACTTGCGGACACTTTGGTCCAAATATGCAGTGCGAGTCAGCAGGGTTTGCAGGGTTAGTGCAAATTGATCCAAGCGGTGATCCTGTTCATCCCATCCTGGAAATTATGGCAGGTAAAGGTGGATTATTAGCACCATCAGGATTCATGGCCCTTGCGTAATGTCAGGTTGCCAGGAATCAGACTGAGACGAGAAGTGCAAAAATAATCACACCTTTATTAATAGCAAAAAATAAATAAAAAGTCCACAAGTCAAATATCAAGCCAGGAATCAAAACCAGAGCTGGTAGTCAGACGAGCCAAGTCAGGAGCCAAAGCGAATAGTCAGACAAGTCGATTCAGGAGCCAAAGCGAGTAGTCAGATGAGCCGGAATCAGGAACAAGCCAGGGATCAGGAACCAGGAGGGACTTCAGACAGCCAGGTAATACACAGGAGCTCTCACAAACAGGTCTGAGACAACACAAGGGCAAAGCATACTGAACAGAGGCCCTTTAAATAATAAGTGATGACATCACAATTCTGAGACTGCATTCTGTCTCACATGGATGATGTTCATCCATGTGAGACAGAATGCAGTCTCAGAATTGTGATGTCTGGCCATAAAGGAAGTGCAGGAAATGAGCAGCATCACACAGTATGCACCAGAGTCAGCAAGAGAGGTGAGTAAAATAGCTGCCATGCAGCACATGGCAAACAAAACAGGGAAAAAACCTTGACAGAGAGTGAAATAACACAACTTTTTTGGCATTAGTTTCGCACCCTCTTCAGAGCAAAACTCATAATCTAGGTGAACGTAAAATTATAAATTATAAATTTAAGGGGCAGAAATGAAAAAAAATCTTAACATGGGATAGGTATTCCATGGTAAGATTTTTTTTATTTCTGAAAATATCTGGTTGATACTATCCATGTGAAATATCAACCATATATCGCCTTCATAAAGTACAAACGACAAAGGATTTAAGGATATAATAGGTCAGAAATATAGAATTCCGTTTGTGTAACTTGAAACCATCTGAATCAACATAACATACCGAACATCCAAAAACATCCGAATTTATTCGAATCAGAATGAAGCTGAAACGAATACATTCGAATGTATCTGAATTCAAATCGATCTGAAATGAAATAGAAAAAATCAGAATCGTCCCGAAACAAATTTTTCCACTGCGCACATGTCTACTCAATAGCCTGCCACCTGAAGGCACTTACATTTTTATGATGAATTTCTATAAAAATGCATTGAAAGGGCTGAGTATGCTCTATCCCCTGATATATAGGATAAATGGTCCCTAATACGGGTACCAACTCCTCTAGTAGCCCTCCCTACCTTAAACATGAAGTGCATTCAACTAGGTAGATGATAAAGGTGCTCTTACAGTTTGATACACACCTTTTGTCCTAAAACTCTTCCCTTGAAAACCATGATCTGAAATTATTGGACTATTAACATGGTCACAAGAAGTACAAATCTTCTTCTGCCACACTTTAATGTCCCATTGAAATGCAGCCATGAGCTTGCTGACTGTTTATTCTCTTTTAGAAGACTAGGGGCCAACATGTTACCCAGTGTGATGTTCCTTTTAGGAACAAAAGACCCTTCTCTACTGTTTGTCTCAACCTCTTGTCACCCATCAAAATGGGTAAATTTATAGTAATTATCCTAAACAATTGCTCGTACTGATTAGAGTATGAGGTAACAAACCTCGCCTTTTGTTGATCATCTGACATACACATCAGGCAAGCTCTTCATTTTTCTGTCAACAAAGACTTCCTGTACAAATGCTGAGCTTCAAAAAAAATGCCTTATCTATAACTCTCTTAGGATAACCTCTTTTACTCCTCTTGAAAAGACTCATCCAGGGTACAGTTTTATCTAGCCTGCAAAAACTGCCCTTTATCTATGCCCTTAAAGACATGCCTAGAATGGAAGCTGTGGGCAAAAAGCAAGCTATTTCCTGAGATACCTGTAGGCTTTCTGAACAGAGCAGAAACTACTGTCCCACTCTGATACATTTCCTTTGAAGGATGCATCCAAGAAGTTAATTGTATCTTTCTGCCACTCATAAGTAAATTGAACACCCAGATCATTCATATTAAGGCCATCAACAAACCTTTTGGCCATGGTCGAATCTGAAGACCAAACAAACAGGTCATCAATGTACCTTGCGTATTTGATGACAAATGCTGAGGGAACACCACTACCTCTTTAGACGTGGGCCCTCTTCCATGAATAGGTTGGCGCAGGAGGGTGCAAATTTAGCCCCCATAGCAGTCCCACGCCTCTGGAGGTAGTAGCGTCCCTGAAACATAAAGACATTGTGCTCTTGCAAAAATTTGACCACTCGAATTACAAAATATTTCACATCAGAGGTTATATCAGTAAATAGATCAAGATAAAATCTTATGGTAGAAAGACCATGTGCATGCAGAATCAAGGAGAGTACAGTGAGACAACATCCACAGTTAACCAACTGTACTCCTCCCTCCAATGCACACTTTCGATGAACTGTAGTGTTTCTATTTTATCCCTGATGTAACTAGGAAGCTTTTGAACTAGGGGCTGCAAATAGTGATCTACCCATTTAGACAGGGGCTCAAAAAGTGAACCCTATGCCGGCTACTATTGCCTGCCTCTCACATCATCAAGCTCTTGTGCAGCTTTGGGAGGTGGTCAAAATGGGAGTTACAGGATCCCATAAGCAAAAGATGGTCAGCAGTAGGTTGATCAGGAGTCCCATTTCCACCCCCTCATCCAAGAGATGCACAAGTTCCCTAGTAAAGCCCACAGTTAGATCTTTGGACAAGGGCATTTAGGTCTCAATGTCGTTCAACTGTCTCATTGCTTCTTCTACATAGCTGGACTTATTCATCATTACAACACTCCCACCCTTAATCGGACTGCTTCAATAACAATCTGCTCATTGTTTTGAAGACTAAACCAGAGCCTCCTTTTCTATCACTGATAAATTTGAGGAATGACCCTCAATGGATTTGGAGAGTTCAGTCAGATTCCTCAACAACCCTTTGATGGAAAACTTCTAGGACCTTACCTTTGGCTTGTAGGGGTTTAAAATGTGGATTTGGACCTAAAACTAGGCTTTGTACTTCTAACCTGGGCGTCTTCAGTTTCTCTCCCGCTGGGGTATATACTTCCTTGAAGGTCACCAGGGCACAAGTGTCATCAAATGTCATAACATTGTGAACCCCAACATCTGGGATAATCAGGTTTAACTGCCTATGGTGTGTAGTACCATTGTTGGAAAATAATTTCCTAAGGGCCCCCAAACATTATGCTGATAAGAAAAGACATCCTACTCCTGCTTATCAAGTAGGTGATAAAGTATATTTATCTACTCTCATCTTTGACTTACACTTCCTTCCAAGAAATTAGGTCCTCATTCCATTGAAAGGATTTTCCATGTCTCTCTTCTCAAACCAGGTTACAACTGAAGCCTACCCCTCTCTTCTTTGCCATGTCTCCATGTGGCTGACTCCTCTATACCACACGCCCCACTGCACCAAGGAAAGCATATGGGGCATTCAAACCAGGTTCTCTGGAACTTTGCAGCCCCCCGCTGCGCAACACGCCGCCTCTGATGACACTAACTGCCAGCTAACGGCAGAAACTGCATTTAGGAGAAGTCGACAAGTGAAAAGACCTGTTGAAGACTTTATAGTAGAGTTTAAAAGGTGGTCATTAGACTCTCAGTGGAATTATATCAGTCTCAGAAATCAATTTCGCCTAGGATTATCTGAAGCTCTAAAAGATGAGTTATCATGGATAGAGTTACCTGCTACATTGGAACTATTAATGAAGCTTAGTATCTCTATAGACAGAAGGTTAAGAGAAAGAAGAGCAGAGTGTGCTCACCCTGAAATTCCATTTTAGAAATCTCTTAGTATCAACTCTGTTGCTACCGATTCTAACACCCTCTCTGAATCTATGGAAATAGGGTTCATAAGGGGACCTTTAAGTCAACAAGAGAAAAATAGAAGAACTACTTTAAACTTATGTTTATATTGCGCTGGTAAAGATCATGCTGTGAAAAATTGCCCTTCCTTAAAGAAACCTGCTTCAACAAATTGTTTTTCTCTTCAAATTAAATCATCTTCTTATTGTATATTAACTAACTCTACAGTGAGACCAAGTTCATCTACAAGCTGATGCCATTATAGACTCTGGTGCTTGCGGTAACTTCATTGACTCCTCTTTGGTCCTAGAGAATAAACAACCCCCATTACTGTAAGAGTCATAGATGGAACCCCTATTACTTCAGGACCTATTACTCACCAAACTATACCTATACAGTTTTCTACGCATGAAGGACATACTAAATTTGTTTCTTTTGAGGTTATACCCTCACCATTATTCCCAATGGTTTTGGGTATTCCGTGTTGCAATTACATTCACCTACTATTTATTGGAGTGATATGCATTTGGAATTTAAATCGAAGTACTGCTCTAACACATGCTTTCAACACAATATACTATTACAGCTCAGTACTCCTGCTATTCCACCTCAGTATAATGAATTCCAAGATGTATTCAGCAAAAAAGAAGCTGAGACTTTACCACCACACAGACCCTATGATTGTCCAATTGATCTTTTACCTAGAGCCACAGTACCATTTGGACATATTTACCCACTTTCTGAACCAGAACTACTCCATCTTAAGAACTACATTGAAGAGAATCTATAAAAAGATTCATCAGACCCTCTACTGCTGGAATGTTTTTTGTACGTAATAAAGACAAACACACTGTGTCCTATAATTGACTACCACCAACTGAATAAAATTACTATAAAAAAATAGCTATCCTCTTCCTCTAAACCTGAATTAGTGGAAAGGTTACAAAAGGCTACTATATTCACAAAACTGGATCTCAGAGGTGCATATAATCTTGTGCGTATAAAGCAGGGTGATGAACGGAAGACTGCTTTTCATACTAGATATGGTTTATACAAATATTTGGTTATGACTTTTGGCCTGTGTAATGCGCCAGCAACTTTTAAGTTTGTTATCAATGATATTTTAGAGATTTATTGGATGTATGCGTGGTAAGTCTACCTAGACAATATTCTGATCTATTCCTCCTCCATTCAAGAACATTGTATGCATGCATGTACGTTAGGTTCTTTCAAGACTTCGCACACATCATTTATATATGCAAAATTGAGAAATGTATCTTTGAAACAGACAAAATCAGTTTTTAGGGTTACCACATAACTCCTGGTGGCATACAGATGGAAGATGCAAAAATCGAAACTATTCTAAACTGGCCTGTACCTCAGAATAAGAAAGCTTTACAAATGTTTCTAGGCTTTGGAAACTTCTATAGGAAATGTATTAAAAATTATTCAGCGATAGTAAAACCACTCACTCACTGGAACAAATTCAAAATTTCTATGGAATTTCTATCTTTCAACCATTTTAAAGAGAAATTCACTATGAAACCCATCCTCCAAATGCCTGATCCATCTTTACAATATATTTTGGAAGTTAATGCCTCAGACTTTACCCTTGGAGCAGTTCTTTCTTAAAGAAAATCATTAAATAATCCAATACATCCTGTCGCTTACCATTCCAGGGTAGTTACTTTAGCCGAGACTCACTACCCAGTTTGTAAAAAAGGAACTTTTAGCTATAAAAGTAGCTTTTAAAACTTGGAGACATTTATTGGAAGCAACGTCACTACCTATCATTGTTTATTCTGATCATCGAAATTTGGAATATCTGAAAACCAATAAAACTATCTGCCAGACAAGTACGTTGGAGTCTATATTTTGAAAGATTTAATTACACTATTGTCTACCGACCCGGATCAAGGAATGGAAAAGCAGATTCTCTTTCCAGGATGCTCCCGTCACCTGCACCACAAGATCCAAGTACCATTATACATCCTGAGCATTTAATTGGTATTCTTGATGACTTCAGCTCTAAAGTAAAGTCAGCTCTACTAAAGGGATGTTTCAATTCCTTATCATCTGTTACATACAGAGAGCAATGGACTTCTATATAAAGAAGAGAAATTATATATTCCCTGTTCTTTACGAACCATTGTTTTAAAACTTGTTCATGACACACCCCTGACAGGGCACCCGAGTAGACCCTAGAACTACTACAGTGACATTTTTGGTGGCCTAAGATGCAACAGTCTATCATAGATTTTGTCACCACTTGTGCTCGCTGCAAATTAGAGAGAAGACCTCCCTATGGATTACTCACATTATTACCTGTTCCTGAAAAACTTTGGCAATTCCTTTCTATGGATTTTATAGTTGAACTCCCTCCTTCACAGCAACATGATACCATCTTGGTGGTTGTCGATCAACTAACCAAGATGGCACACTTCAACCCTACAAAAGGGGACTACATGGCCTATCTACCAGTCTCACAACCAATAGAGGAGTAGGAGTTTACTTCCAACTTCTGGAGAGAATTATGCAAAACCCTTTCTGTCAAAATGAAATTCAGCAGTGCTTATCACCCACAAACCAATGGTTTATCAGAAAGAACAAACCAGTGGTTGGAGCAATATCTTCGCTGTTTCACAACTCATCTGCAGGATAACTGGCTAAACCTTTTACCACAAGCAGAATTCGCCTTCAACAACACCATCAGTTCGACAACTAAAAGAACCCCATTCTATGCCAACTAAGGATTTCACCCAACTTTCCAATTTCTTTCTCCCTCCTCCTCCAACTGTCCAGCTGTTACTGATACATTGACTACTATTCAGGTTGGCTTAAATATTCTATGTTCGAATATCAAAGCAGCCCAGCTCCAGCATAAACATTACGCAAATGTTCTCCACCCAACTACAAGGTTGGGGATCAAGTATGGCTATCCACAAATAACTTAAAATTGAATACACTCTCAAAGAAATTAAGTTCTCTATATTGTACATTGGACCTTTCAAGATTATAAAGATCAATAATGCTAATGAAGTTAAACTCCAACTGCCTCCAACTTATCATATACATTCTACCTTTCATGTCTCACTGCTTAAGCCATTCAAAGAAAATCCTTTCCCAGATTGTTTATCTCTTCCACCTCCCATCCACCTCCGGTACTTATTGATGGACTGGAACAATTTGAAGTGGCGCAGATTCTCGATTCCAGAATTCGCTATCGTCAACTCCAATACCTTGTCAGATGGAAAGTTTATGAGGAAGACAATGACTCTTGGATTGCTGCTTCAGATCTCAATGATCCTCGTTTGTTGAAGAAGTTTCATTTGACTCATCCTAGTAAGCCTGGAGGGCCTCCTTGAGAGGGGGGGGTACTGTCATATATTTTCCTCTGCCCCTTTAACTTCCACTATTCCTCTGCCCCTTTAACCTGGATTCATCTTACCTTTTGCACACCACCACTCCAAACAATAAATTGCAGCTGCACCATTCCTCATTTGTCACACCTTCTGGATCTCTCTGAGTCTCTGTGACTGTGATTCCTCTCCAAAAGCTTCAATTGCCATTTGCATGCTGAAAAAATATCTGTGCAAGTACTACTTGTTCACCAAAGTGTTTGTGCAAACTTTTAAGATAATATCATTACTTGTTTACTCTGGATTGTGTCTCTCTCATTTGCCTGGGCTCACAGCTTTTCAGCTGTTCTCTCTGTATGCACTCCATGTTCGCACCTACTCAAGCCATTGGTAACTATTTACAGAAGTTCTACTGAAGTTAAAATGCTGTCTGTTGTAAACATATTCTGCAATTGCAATATTGTCATACAAGTTTTGCAACCTCTGTGCTGTGCAGCTGCTAAAGCAATTAGTAATCAGCTCTCTCCTAGCAAACTCTCTGGTAGATTACAAGTTATGGGCGCAACAGGGTGCGAAAAAAATGCAACAAAAGTTGCGTTATTTCACACTCCATTGCGCTGCCATTACAAGTTTTCAAACAGCTGGCTTGTGCATGCGATATAGTTGCGTTGAGCTCCATACCGCACAAAATACAAGCGCTGTTTTGACGTGCTTGTGCACGCTTTCCCATAGACATCAATGGGGAGAGCGGGTTAGAAAAAAAAACCTAACACCTGCGATCGCGGAATGAAAAGCTCCGTAACGGCAGCCCCATTGATTGTCTATGGGGGAAAAAAGTTGCGTTTAAACCTAACACCCTAACATAAACCCCACGTCTAAAAACCCCTAATCTGCTGCCCCCGACATCGCTGACACCTACATAATGTTATTAACCCATAACCTGCCACTCCCGATATCGCCGCCACCAAAATAAATCTATTATCCCTAATCTGCTGCTCCCGATATCACTGCCACTATACTAAAGTTATTAACCCCTATTCCCCTGCACTCCAACATCGCCCACACTATAATAAATCTATTAACCCCTATTCCGCCGCTCCCCCGACATCGCTGCCACTAAATAAAGTTATTAACCCCTAAATCTCTGGCCTCCCACATCATTACCACTAAATAAAACTATTAACCCCTAAACCGCCAGCCCCCCACATCACAACAACTTAAATTAAACTATTTTAACTCCTAAACCTAATCGTAACCCTAACCGTACCCCAACACCCCCTAACTTTAACATAATTAAAATAGAGCTAAATTAAACTTACAATTATAAACTAAATAATAACAATTTAAAACTAAAAACAAACTTACCTGTGAAATAAAACCTAAGCTAGCTACAATATAACCAATAGTTATATTGTAGCTAGGTTAGGTTTTATTTTTATTTCACAGGTAAGTATGCATTTATTTTAACTAGGTTAGACTAGTTAGTAAATAGTTATTAACTATTTACTAACTACCTAGTTAAAATAAATACAAACTTACCTGTGAAATAAAACCTAAGCTGCCTTACTCTAAAACCTAACATTATAAAAAATAAAAAACACTAAAATTACAAAAAATAAAAAAACCTACCATTACAAAAAATAACAAACAAAAATTATCAAAACAATAAAAAATATTCCTATTCTGGATATCCCTTTTTAAAAAAAAAAAAAAAAAAAAAAAAAAACCTAATCTATAATAAACTACCAAGGGCCCTTAAAAGGGCCTTTTTTAGGGCATTGCCCTAAAGAAATCATCTTTTTTTCTACAAAAGAAAAACAAACACCCCCTAACAGTATACAAACCCATTGCCCTGGAAAGGGCATTTGTATGGGCATTGCCCTTAAAAGGGCATTTCAGCTCTTTTGTTGCCCATTAAAAATAAAAAATGGCTATTCTAGAAAGAAAAAAAACCACCCCAAAACGAAAAAAAAAACCTAACACAAATAACAAAACGAATTATCCAAAATAATAACAATTATTCCTATTCTAATACCTATTTTAAAAAACACCCCAAAATAAAAGAAATCTAATCTATAATAAACTACTTTTTGTAGGACATCCCCCTAAAGAATTCAGGCTCTTTTTCTAAACAAAATTACAAAGACCCACCCCCCAAACCCAAAAAATAAAAAAAACTTTCTAAACCTAATCTACTCAATGCCCTGAAAAGGGAATTTGTATGGCATTGCCCTTAGAAGGGCATTTAGCTTCTTTTTCTTGCCTTTAAAAGGGCATTTAGCTCTTTTAAGAAGATGGCCCAACCCCTAATCTAAAAAAAAAAAAAAAACCCACCCAAAAAAACCTTAAAAAAACCTAACACTAACCCCCGAAGATCCACTTACAGTTTCTGAAGTCCCGCTTCAAGGATCTTCATCCTTGCAGCTCCATCTTCATCCAGGCGGCTGCCCATCTTCATCCAGGCGCATCTTCTATCTTCATCCCGGCGGCGCAGAGCGGGTCCATCCTGAAGACATCCGGCGTGGAGCATCCTCTTCGTACAGTCACCGCCGTATACTGAATTTTCAATGCAAGGGAGCCTTTTCAAAATGGGGCGCCCCTTGCATTCCTATTGGCTGATTTGATTTTGGAAATTCAAATCAGCCAATAGGATGAGAGGTACTGAAATCCTATTGGCTGTTCAAATCAGCCAATAGAATCTCAGTAGCTCTCATCCTATTGGCTGATTTGAATTTCCAAAATCAAATCAGCCAATAGGAATGCAAGGGGCGCCATTTTGAAAAGGCTCCCTTGTATTGAAAATTCAGTATGAATGCGGTATGGCGGTGACTGTATGAAGAGGATGCTCCGCGCCGGATGTCTTCAGGATGGACCCGCTCCATGCTGCCGGGATGAAGATAGAAGATGCCGCCTTTTTATTTTTGATAATTTCGTTTGTTTATTTTTTCGTAATTTAGTGTCTGTTATTTTTTGTAATTTAGTATTTTTTATTTTTGTAATTAGATATTTTTTATAGTAGTGTTAGGATATTTTTAAAGTGTATTTTAGTTTTCTTTAATTGGTAGTTTAATTTTAGTTTTATAGTTATATTAGTTTAATTGTTAGTTTAAACTTAGTTTTTTAATTTGACAGGTAAGTTGTAATTTAATTTAATATAGGGAAAATTGTAATTTTAATATAAAGTTAGGGGAGCAATAGGTTTAGGGGTTACTAGTTTAAATAAGTTTATTGCGATGGGGGGGCTTATTGGTTTAGGGGTTAATAGTTTCATTTAGTATATTCAGTTGTGGGGGCTTGCGGTTTAGGGGTTAATAGGTTTATTATAGTGGTGGCGGTGGCGGGGAGCTGCGGAATAGCAGTTAATAACTAGTATACTGGGGGCAATGTGGGGTGGATGGCAGATTAGGGGTTAATAATGTTTGAATAGTGTTTGGCGATGCGGGAGTGCGGCGGTTTAGGAGTCAATAACTATTATAGTGGCGACGATGTCAGGGAGCGGCGGAATAGGGGGTTAATAAATGTTATTAATTGCCGCTATGTTGGGAGCGGCAGATTAGGGGTTAATAACTTTAATATAGTGTATGCGATGCGGGTGGGGCCTCGGTTTAGGGGTTAATAGGGTAGTTTTTAAGTGTATGTGTACTTTGCAACAGTTTAGTTATGAGTTTTATGTAACAATTTTGGCGGTACGTATCTTGTCGTTATAGGGTGTAATGCAAGTTTTTTAGCCTCACCGCAAAACTCATAATGACAGCGCTATGGAAGTCCCATGAAAAAACGTCATTTTTACGAGTGCGGGACTGACGTTGCCTTACAGGCTAAAAGGCTTGCGGTACAGCCTATACCGAGAAGATTTGTAATGGGCTGCGTTGCTGTTTTAACCCTGAAATTTCCAGTTTTTCAGCGTTAAAAACACAAACACAAAACTAATCTAGGTGTCTGTGTTACTAAATCCTGCAATATAACTGCTCACCACTTGGGGGCATTTATCCTACTCTGTCAATACTGTAACCTTACCTCTTTGGTGTATAAATATTCTTATTTGTTTTGTGCATAACATGTTAAGTTGTTTTCACCTTATTTCACCTTTGGTGTATATTAACTCAGCAGAGGTTTATATATAGAAGGTATCTACAATTATATATTCCTTGCTCTAAATCTCTGCTTACAAAAACTACTATATGCATAAATATATATGTTTATTTATAACAATCTCAGCAGTTGTGTTCCACAACCCTAATTCAAAGCTAGAGAGTGAAACTGTCCTTCGGGCCAATGATCCTTGTGTCCAGTCCTGTGACCTGTTTGTAAAGGCAATGTCTTCCATGTACGATGATCCCAACAAACAAACGGCCCAAACTGCCATTAAGAGCACTACGTCAGGGTCATCGACCAGTAGAAGAGTATATAGCTGGTTTCAAGCGCGATGCCACAGACACATGCTGGAACGAAATAGGTCTATTAAACCAGTTCCATTTGGGACTGTCAGAGACTCTCAAAGATGACTTTGCTCATTTTGTTATTTCTGAGACATTAGAAGCCTTTATGCAACAAGCATTCCAATTAGATTGTCGCCTGTTGAGAACGATGTCAAAAAAGAGCCACCTCCTATACCACCAAACTTAAAGGATTACTAAATATTCATTGTTTATTCCCAAACTAAACCCACATTTAGAAATATATATATATATATATATATATATATATATATATATATATATATATATATATATAAAACACTAAATTGACCTACTGTATTCCAAAAACGAAGATGCATAACGCCAAATAATCGATTATTTTTATTTTTTACATCACTATCTCCCGCCCTCCAATATGGGCAGTACATGTCCCAAAACATCAACCAATCAGACTTTTACTTTTCGCATAAAATTAAAGGTCTATTGCGTAGCATTGCGCGATGCGCAATTTGATTTTTTTCTGTAGCACGTGCGTGATTGATCCTTCTTTATCCAAATTTACTAATATTTCAGGACCGATCTGAAGAGAGTGACGTTTCAATGATGTTGCGGTATATTGCGCATGCGCATATCGCTTAATGCTCGCCATCTTGGAACCTGGGTTCTCAGCACAGATTGTAAAATGATAACACCTAGCAATGAAGTGGGTTTGGAAAGGATAAAAAATTTGGGGACAAATATCTGATAAACTGTCATGATCCGGTTGTACATGCGCTCAGGACACAGACCCACAGGGCAGTGGTAGGGATTTGAAGACACCGACCCCTGACCCTGGGAAGAGTATCCTGGACGTGGATAGATGATATTCTGTGATTCATAGTTGCTAGAAGTTATTGTAGAATAAATGGAGAGTGCAACATTTGTATACAGTATATTCTGACTTCACTGTGACTTATAGTAACTTAATAGGAGTAGCTGCAGGATTTAATGAGAGAAAAATATAGCAATGTGGAATGTTCAGGCTTTAGAGTAAACTGGTAGAAGATTGACACTTAGATGCAGACTAAGGTTTTTTGCATGATCACAGTACATAATATTATATAGAGCTGTATGTCAGAATTAAGCAGAACAGCACAGTGATAGACAAGTTGCAACTTTTATGCATTAATTACTGTTTGTGCATATATATGCAAACTAAGGTTTGTTGCAGGTTCACAGTACATAATATTATATAGAGCTGTAGTAATAAGCAGAGCAGCACAGGTTTAGTCAAGTTGAAAGTTTTAAAGCATCAATTACTGTTTGTGCATATATTGGGAGAATCACATGAAAGCTTTTAACTGAACACATAGATGCAGAGTTCTGAATATGTTAACATATTTGTAGAAGGATATTTCAGCTATAACAACTTGTTGCAGAGAATAGTTATAAAGTTCTGAGTAAGATGCTGTTGTTATAATTAGAGAGTGATGATAACAAAAAATATTTTTGATTTATAGTAAAGTTCAGAGTTGTTAAGTAGCAGTGTCCAGGTAACAGACTTATTTGGATACTTGCGATTTGCTGATTTTAGGCAGAGGAAATAGGAAAAACTGAATCTGGAATATGTTGGTAGAATTCATGCAGTATCAACCACAGACCTCAGTTGTTTTCAGGAACACAACTTCAAAGTTAATACAAAGCACATTAGGCCTGAGAAGACTTAAAAAGAGGCTGAGGAATTCAGGTGCATGAATGATTAATCAGGCAGGCAAGCTGAATGCAAATACTGCCCAAACCAGCATGATTGTCAGAAGCAGGGAAGGCAGTCTTAAAGGGACAGTGATATTAGGCTGAGATATGTTACAGAACCCCCTCCTTAAAGGCGACCCTCCGGGCGCCCAACGCAATCCAAATGGAGAGAGAACAAAATGATATGGAGAGCCGGTAGTAGATGTATGGAGGTAGTGAGTCCGATCTAAAGTCAAGAAAGGAGGGTTGGAGATCTCTTGAAAAAGTAAAATGACAAAGCGAAGGCCAAGGAATTCAGGTATCAAAAGATCTTGGAAATGATGAGAGAAAAACTTGAAGTCATCTTTCTTGTAATCATCGTGAGGATGCATGAACGTAACATACAATGAGCTTCCTACCACAGAATCATCCTGAGGGTTGATAGGTGGATGTTCTTCATAATAGATGACCATTAACACAGCCAATGAAAAGGCACCCAGTCCTAGACATATGAATAGGCTTTCCTCAACATCAGAAATAGAGATGCAGCATTCTGGATTGATAACGAGATTATCAACCTTTGTGTCAGAGATTTGAGTATCCCTCAGAATTAATCTCTTGTCTGAGGATTAGATATACTCCAAAAGAAAAAGCTATAGCCACTTCTAAACCCAATAGCAGGGCTTTCTTCGAAGTAGGAGATAGGAGTGTAGAGTGCAAGATTTGTCCAGTTCTTGCCATATTCTGATTCAAAATAAAATGTCTCCTTACTGGATTCGGAATCAAGAGTGTCCTCACTAGGAACAGGTATATGAATGCCCACACCAGGGCAAGGTTCAGGAATACCCACATCAGGGCAAGGTACAGGAATATCCTCAATAGGATCAAGTGAAGGAATGCCCTCACCAGGGCAAGGTTTAGGAATACCCACATCTGGGCAAGGTTCAGGAATATCCTCAGTAGGATCAGGTGAAGGAATGGCCCATGCCAGGGCAAGGTTAAACTATAGAAAAAGAAAAAGAACCCACTTTAGAGCCAGGAACCATACTCTCTTCTGAGCAGAGGGCAAGGCTTTCTTCAGGGTTCACAAACGAAGAATTTACAAGACCCACTTTAGAGCCAAGAACCATATTCGCTTCTGAGCAGAGCGCATGGCTATCTTCAGGATCAAGTATTATTACACCCATTTCTGGGTTAAACAAAGGAATACCCATACCAGGGTCAAAAACAGGAGAGTCCACCTTGGTGCCAGGTTTAGTAGTATCATCACAGAAAACAGGGACAGGAATGGCCTCTGGGGAATCTTCTTGAAGAAATTTTGTACAAGTTTCAGGGTCAAGAACGTCCACTTGCGAACTAGGTTCAATGTTGTCCACACAGGGTTCAGTATCAGGAATTCCTGTACAGGAAACGGATGTAGTAGAAAATGTAGGTTGATGCGAAGTATCTCCCAAGGAAAACAATTTCTTAGATGCAGTAACAGAAGAATTTTGAGAAGGTGAAGTGTACTGAAATATGCCACTCTCAGGTAGAAGCGGAGGAATTGTGACACAAGATTCTGACTGAGAAGTTGTCTGGGGTTCAGCAGGCATACTTATTTGAGTTTGAATGTCAGAGCTAAATTCTCCAGGGACTATCTCTGGTAAACTGAAAGGTTGTATATCTGGAACAAAATTATCTTTTGCTTCTAGCACAGGTTTTTTTTTTTTTTTTTTTTTTTTTTTTTTCACTTTTTATTTCTTTATTGAGGAACCAAATAAAAAAAAAAAAACATACAGGAATTGTGTTGTGAGAAATCAGAAATACATATATAGTATATTCCATAGCAATGGAAAGACATATAAGCAAGTCGGCATCTGAGTAGAAATTAGAAAGGAATACTAATATATAGCCAACAGTTTAAACAAAACCTGTATAGTATATAAAAAACATATTTCAAAGATAATCCTCGGTTTTTTTTTTCCCCCTTTACAAGAATAGTGAGGCTCCTCTAGGGCCTCCATCTCAAACTGCTATATGTCATTTCAGGAGGACAATAAGGATATATAGTCCTTTTTAGGACTTCTAAGAACTATTAAACCCATTTAACATACTTATGGTAAATATAGTGTAATATATAAGCAAACAATTAACCCCTGTGTACAATAGACAAATCAATGTGAATGTATAGTCCCCCAAAAGTAAAAACAATAGCCTCTCCTGGGCCTGAACCTTTAACTACTACCAATAAGGGGACTGGATAGGAGACTTGTTACAAAAATATAATGAATAGTGCCACTCTTGGACTCTTAAGATCATATATGATCACGGTAGCACTATTGGAATATATTAATCACATTTATAGTAACTACACTAGTATATAAAGTATGTAATGTCAATCAACATAAGGAAAGGGATGATATGAAAGGCAAGAAGCTTATTAACATCAGAATATAGAATAATCTAGCGACATAGGATTATAGTAAAGACAGCAGTCTCCACTGAATAACTGATAATGAATAAAATTATCGTCCCGCCTAATGGATATTAGATATAGACTATGGGCACACAACACTCTAAGGCAGGGACAACAATCCCATCACATATTATTGACATGTTTTAATCTAGAGTACATGTGAAGATGTTACTCAGTTGATCTAGATTCCTCAATAGAACTAGTTGCTTCTTAAGAATAAAATGCTAGCTTTTGATGGTGAGTGGGGAGTGACAATGGAATCTGTGTTCCTATTGTTTATGAAATAAACAAAATGTTTGGGGGAGGGCAGAGTGTGACATAGGAGAATTGCGGTTTTCAAGGCTACTAGAGCTAACCGAATATGGTATCTATCTAGCTCTCTCAAAATGAATCAATTTGAAAGCAAATTATGTATGATAATGAAACCACTTTAACTCCAACTGGATAACAAATATAGTTATGGCTATGAAAGCCAGGCACCCTGACTGAATTAATCAGGTATATCATTTGAGTACTAGGTTACCTTTATATGAGAGTATAGAGTTAATCATATAGCTATCTCAATTGAAGAGTATATACCTATATTGCTACTTAGGAAGTCAGGACTATCACTAGAATACTATTATTCACCCTAATAGAGGTGATCTAGGAGGCTGTGTTGAAGTTTAGTATATAAAATACCTCTAAATACATCTATACCAGGGAAACAATGGGCATTCAATCCACTATAAAAGTACAGTATATGGAATAACACTCTTAACAAAACAAATAAGCAGGGCATGCAGAGTGAAAAAGGTATATGCCAGTAGCACTTCGTTAATAATTTCAAACACTTCTAGGTACATACACTAATACTAAAAATACATCAATAAGTCACTGAATAAAATTTAGCAGCCTACTCCTCTCTAATCTGCATAAGCGCATGCTACATGTCTAATATAGCGCTCTGAACATAACATAAATACAGAGCACACAATAAGGGAAACAAAAAATGGCAATAGAACAAAAAAAAAAAAAAAAAAAGGGCCTATCAAATATAACGATAAACCAATATTGAAAGTTTATTTGCAGTAGCCAAATAAGTCTCTGCCTAGAGTGTAATATTCTACCCGATTCCAGCTTTACTAGCACCGTGCTGCATCAGAGTTAGGCAAAATGTCTCCTGCTTCCCAAGAGCGATGCACGGCGTCATCCAGAAGTGAAAGTTAAAGTCCTCAACTGCCCAAGAGCAGTACACTGGTAGGGAGGATATTGTTGCATATCTATCCGCTCCACGCGGACCCTGGGGCGATTGCTCGTTTACTCATCTGCCACATAAACTCTAAACACCTTCCGGTCAAGAAGCTAGGGCCCCTCGCCTCTGACCGTGACAAAGTATGAGGATACGCTATATTGTCCTGCGGCTCAACTTCCACATCAGCTGATTCTCCAGACTGGCATATCTGAGCGTCTGACACCCCCTCCACGGGACCGGCCATATCCCACGAGGGTAGGTCAGTCAATACATAGTAGCACCGTCCAGCGGCCCGCTTCTGTTGCGCGCCTTCCAAAGCGCTTGAGGTGATGATATGACAGCTGTAGTCTGCGGCTTTCCAGTCTGAGGCTGTCGGCAGGAGGGCGCCAAAAGCCCGGATCACAGGCCACTTCGAAGTCGGTCAAAGATGGCTTGCAGGTTATGTAGAAGTTCCTCCATGAGGACCGTTATGAAGTTTTAAGTAAAGTCACTGTAAGTAGTATTCACTGTAGAATTGGCAAGTAACCCGCTCAGCAGAGGAGATCAATGCGTGGCGTCACAAACCACTACCACTAGACCTTTAGGCCTCCCCATACAACAGCTTCTTCAGTGGCCAAAAAGTTGCGTTATATAGCCATAGCCAGAATACACATGAAGCGATAGTATCACAGTGTTCTTCAGTAAGTTTGGCTGTATAAAAATCATAGATAGACAAAGTTATTAATTCTTAAATCTAGTAAGTGCTCAGGAGCTCTGCAGAGCTGCGTCTTGCTGCTTCGGGTGCCTGGCTCCGCCCCCCCTAGCACAGGTTTTATTGACATTGAGGCAGCATGAGAGGGATGTAAGAAATCAGTAGTTGGACACAGTGTTTTTAGTCGAAGAGTCTGAGAAGAGAAACCATTAGATGCTTTAAAAACAGACTGATGGTGACTAGAGACAACATCCAACTTGGTGTTGACAGTATCATGAGGCAAAAGAGGATCTGGCACAACAGAAACTGAAACAGGAGATTCAGGCCGAGTTTCCTCTTTACACTTCTGATTTTCTGTAGGCAGAAAGATTTTCTTTTTCTTCTTTTTATTTTTTGAGAGCTTAGATAACTGATATTTCTTCCCTATATGATGTTTCTTAGGGTGGTGCCACTGTGGCCTGTAGTACCTTATATCAGGTTGACAACAGAAATTCTCTTCATCACTGGATGCATAATTCTGATGTAATAAATCAGCATAGTAGTTGAGGGAACCTTTTCTCCAAACTGCAGTCTGTAAACCGGATGTCTTTTCCTTCCGGCTCTGAATCTGTCCAATCTAACAAATCCATGGGAATATCAGAAATAGGAAGATAAGTATTTTCATGAGAGGTTTCATGATGGGAGCTGTCTGTATCATCTATATTGTAAATATAGCTACCAAGGATGTCATTATAGCCAATAGGTTGAAGTTTAGTCTGAGTTTGTGGTGAATTAAAGTTGCGCTCATACCAGTCTAATGCCAGTTCAGCTGGATCTGTGAAGGTCATCCTCCTCATTGACATATTCAGACTCAGAGTCAGTATCACCAGGATGGGAATCACAAACAGGAGGGAGTAGATAGTATTCTGGAACAGTAGTCCTGTCTCTTTAAATCTTTAAAGATCTGATTTTTTTCTGCTGAATCTATGAATACATCCTCTTCAGTTACATAGTCAGAATCAGTTTCACCAAAATGGAAATCACGAACATGAGTAGATGAAATTCTAGAGAAGTGGTTCTGTCTCTTTAAATCATTAAAGATCTGAATTTTTTATGCTGATTCTATGGATACATTGTCTTCATTTTCATAGTCAGATTCAGAATCAGTTTCACCTAAATTGGAAGTCACGAACATGAGTAGATTAAATTCTAGAAAAAAGTGGTTCTGTCTCTTTAAATCTTTAAAGATCTGATTTTTTCTGCTGAATCTATGGATACATCCTCTTCATTTTCATAGTCAGATTCAGAATCAGTTTCACCAAAATGGAAATCATGAACATGAGGAACAGATGAAATTCTAGAAAAGTGGTTCTGTCTCTTTAAATCTTTATTGATCTGATTTTTTTCTGCTGAATCTATGGATACATCCTCTTCATTTTCATAGTCAGATTCAGAATCAGTTTCACCAAAATGGAAATCATGAACATGAGGAACAGATGAAATTCTAGAAAAGTGGTTCTGTCTCTTTAAATCTTTATAGATCTGATTTTTTTCTGCTGAATCTATGGATACATCCTCTTCATTTTCATAGTCAGATTCAGGATCCGTTTCACCAAAATGGTAACCTCTAGAATGGGAGTACTGTGTCTTTAAATTTTTAAAAGAATGAAAATCTTCTGTTTTTCCTTGGGTCTGAGATAGGTTATAATTTTTTATTTTCTTTCCAGGGTCGGTGCATCCACTACCACTGCGGATCCCTTTTTTGGCATTAAGTTTCTGTCATGATCCGGTGTACATGCGCTCAAGGACACAGACCCTCAGGGCAGTGGTAGGGATTTGAAGACACTGACCCCTGACCCGGGGAAGAGTATCCTGGACATGGATAGATGATATTCTGTGATTCATAGTTGCTAGAAGTTATTGTAGAATAAATGGAGAGTGCAACATTTGTATACAATATATTCTGACTTCACTGTGACTTATAGTAACTTAATAGGAGTAGCTGCTGGATTTAATGAGAGAAAAATATAGCAATGTGGAATGTTCAGGCTTTAGAGTAAACTGGTAGAAGATTGACACTTAGATGCAGACAAAGGTTTGTTGCATGTTCACAGCACATAATATTATATAGAGCTGTATGTCAGAATTAAGCAGAGCAGCACAGGTGATAGACAAGTTGCAAGTTTTAGGCATTAATTACTGTTTGTGCATATATATGCAAACTAAGGTTTGTTGCAGGTTCACAGTACATAATATTATATAGAGCTGTATGTCCGTAATAAGCAGAGCAGCACAGGTTTAGTCAAGTTGAAAGTTTAAGGTATCAATTACTGTTTGTGCATATATTGGAGAATCACATGAAAGCTTTTAACTAACACATAGATGCAGAGTTCTGAATATGTTAACATATTTGTAGAAGGATATTTCAGCTATGACAACTTGTTGCAGAGAATAGTTATAAAGTTATGAGTAAGATGCTGTTGTAATAATTAGAGAGTGATGATAACCAAAAGTATGCTTGATTTATAATAAAGTTCAGAGTTTGTTAAGTAGCAGTGTCCAGGTAACAAAATGGAATTATTGGATACTTGCGATTTGCTGATTTTAGGCGGAGGAAATAGTAAAAAACTGAAGCTTGAATATGTTGGTAGAATTCATGCAGGATCAACCACAGACCTCAGTTGTTTTCAGGAACACAACTTCAAAGTTAATGCAAAGCACAGTAGGCCTGAGAAGACTTAAAAAGAGGCTGAGGAAATCAGGTGCATGAATGATTAATCAGGCAGGCAAGCTGAATGCAAATACAACCCAAACCAGCATGGATTGTCAGAAGCAGGGAAGGCAGTCTTAAAGGGACAGTGATATTAGGCTGAGATATGTTACATAAACGATAAGTATTTGAAACATATTTCGGTACTTATTATTATTGTATGATACATTTTTTTCAGACTACAGTGTCCCTTTAAGCATGTAACTACCTATTCCAGTTCCCCTACAGCTACTCCTTCAGTACAATATGAAGTAAATGTGCACTCGTGCCTTTGAGTATACCCTTATTATGGGTCCCACTAGTTGATGGTAAATGTGGCCCTGTAACGTACTGTGACTCCTCCCCTTCCGAGGCCATATCATCCCCTGAGACACCCTCAAAACTAGAGGCGAACTGGGGGGCGTCTTGGTCACGGACATGATGGCTGCTTTTTTGCTTTGGCTGCCTAGATGAACAAATAAATCCTACGAAAATCACCTTTTACTGAGCCCATCAATGTTTACTCTGACTCTGAGGGATATTACTAAACTCTGAGGCCAACATTGATATATTTTTGGAGGCAGAATTTAGTCTTTAAGAGGAAAAATGGACAAAAATATGGTAATGGCCTAATAAGGGACTTGATCTCCATTCTACAACCCTCCTCAGATCCTGGGATAGACAGCTAACATTGCTGTGAGTATTAGCTACTACACACCTGAGCAATTTCAAGCGGTTCTACTACCCATATCCTACATTATTATGGAGATAATTGAAAGCTGGGAATATATAGGGTGGTGGACCTGATTCATACCCATCTCACCGATTTCAAGCAGCTGCTGTGTCACACTATGGAGGCAATGCTAGGATCCTCAACGGAGGTCCAAAGCTCTCATCTCAATCAGTCCATCTATGCGGATCGTCCGACGTCTAACGAGTTAGCAGACTCAGTGCCACTGCAATCAGAAGAAAGCTTATTCCTAGCCGAGGCTCACACTGTACAAAATGCGGTAACCCTCTCCCAAAACCCGCTATAACCCACCAGTACTGAGATACCCATTTAAGGGAGCTGCCAAACTAAGAAGACCAAGCCTAGAGGAACATACACTGCCAAATAATCTATATGCGATCCATATCAGCAAACGTACTAACCAAATTGCCTGTTTCACAAAGAGACAACTACAACATGGGAGAGAGCGGGTTAACTTTACCCTGGAAACCTCACAGTTTTACCGCAGCGGACTTCCGCTGCCTCTCAATGATCCTCCACTGTCCTCTAGCAATAGAGGAATCGGCTGAGTTGCAGCCACATTGCTGCAGCAGATCTCCAAAAGTTGGAGCTCATAGGCTTAAATGAAGTACCGATCTGTCCTATACCTTTTGATCTTAAGGTCTGAACTTTGTGACAGCAGTGCGCTTGAATTTAACTTATACGGACCTTAGAGCTTACTCACATATACTCTCTAATCTTGTAATTCAGCATTGTCGTGTGTTAATATTTGCAACTCGTTCCTCCTAAATGGTTCTCCCATGGTCTCAAATGCTAATCTTGAGCTAGTTATGAGAGTTTACCCGCATGAGGTGCCTAACTTTCACTTTTTCATAATGCCTGCACTACACCGCTACTTAGATTGAGATCTATCTTAGTATCTGACGCCAGATTTGATCTACATATTATAGATATGTGCCCCTTAGATATGTTTAGAAATCTGCTAGTGTTACGGCTACTGGTACTCTAACCTATATTAACTAATTTATTATGGGCAGACTATCTCCATCTCAGTTAGATAGGATTAGATTTAATTGATAAGTGGACCTAATAGTAGCAATGTGTCTGACTCATGTTGATGCTTGTTTTTACATTAGAGTTAGGATGCAAATAATCAATATCCAATATGTATATATGGTGATATGTCTATGGGTCTGTGGCCAAGACATCAGAGCGTATTCACCTATGCTTAAGTGAGCTGAGTTTGCATGTAGCTAACAAAGGCCCAACATAGTTTCCATCTAAAGAAAACAAGAAAGTAGGACCAGCAAAAGAAAAGTATCAAGGTGGGTGCAGACAAAATCAGAGCAAAAACCCTTTGCTCCAAAGTATCAAAGTACCCCCGAAACGTTGCTGTATACCTAATAAAAGTTTATTTCACTTTTCCACACCTGAAAGTGCAACATTTCTTTGGATACTTTGATAGTTTCCATCTACTTTGATAGCTGTTTAATGGTTAAATTCCCATTATTACTAGCTTCTGTATTTCCATCACTGACCTTGGCATCCTCATATATACTACAAAGTATCATACTATCTCCTGACTCTTGACATTTAGGTCAAAACATATTTATTTCTCCAATGTATAATTTATACAGTGTAACCTACCCTTGGGCATATTCTCCCAACCCCCCACTCATGTCACCTTACTGTTTTATGAGTACACTTAATACATCTCCTATAATTTCTCAATAGTCCACTATACCTCACACGCTTTTTTTAGAATCTTTTCTTATGGGTGTCATAAGACCTTAGTAGTTGACCACAAATGTAAACTGGAGACCCCCTAACCACAAATAATATGGGATTTGCGTGCATATCCCTATACTGGTACTTAATCAGTACATGCCTTTATGATGTCCCTTTTATTTATTAACTCCTTACTAGCTAGTTATGTTTATTTTAGTTATGGTAATCAGTCTGCAAAATACTATTTATCTATATTTTTCAAGCCAACAAATTGTAGTGCTGGTGTTTTTCAATTTGCAATAGCTGTTAGGTAAAGAATATTAGAGCTAACCCTTACATACCTCTAAAGTACTCTTTTGAAGCCTCTAATTTGATACCTACTGTATCTCCAATAATGGAATTTTCAATTTGGGGCCACAAATCGCCTTAAAAGATATCTAGTTACTTCCTATATTTTAGCTGGGCAACAGTTTATTAATACAATATCCTGTTTTGATTATTGTGCATGTAATAGACATTTATTTGTTTGTCATTATAAGAGAACTCCATTTATATTATTTTCACTGAACCGCCCCCCCCCCCCCCCCCCCCCACAACAAAGCTTACTTGTAAGCTATGGAAAATATATCCTATAGATACCCCAGTAGATGCTTTATATGACTGAAACCATATGTGACATAACATCTTACTTTTTTTTCTTTGCTTTTCTATATGCTTTTGTCACAACTACAGAATATCCCTCCTGTTGAATTGTCTTTATGAGCCAGGAAGTCCAAAAGTGACTTCAAACTATGTGAGGGATTCACATTCTATATTTAATTGAAAAAATGAGGTGCTATATGTACTTGCTTTCCTCTACTTATTGCTTCCTGTTATATATGAGCTCTAGTTTTGTTTTGCTAACAGACGACTAGATTACGACTTTTGCGGGTTATGATTGAAAAGGCTTCATAACGCTGCTTTTTTCACTACCTCTGGTATTACAGGTGTTTTAGCTGTACCGCACACTTTTTTGGCCATCACGCAACGTAACTACCACACTTTTTTTAAAAAGTCCCTTTTCAATGGGACTATCCATAGCCGTTATTACGAGTTTGCCTGTCCGGCCAAAAAGTGAGTTCTATGTTACAAAGCTGTACCATAAAACTAAAGTGTTACAAAGTAAACTAACAGCCATAAACTACCTATTAACCCCTAAACCGAGGCCCTCCAGCATCGCTAAACACTTAAAATAAAATTATTAACCCCTAATCTTTCGCTCCGGACATCGCCGCCACTATAATAAACATATTAACCTCTAAATCGCTACACTCCCGTATCGCAAACACTAGATAAATATTATTAACCCCTAATCTGCTGCCCCTAATGTCGTCACCACCTACATACACTTATTAACCCCTAATCTGCTGTCCCTAACATTGCCGCAACCTACATTACTGTTATTAACCCCTAATCTGCTGCCCCCAAAATCGCCGCAAGCTAACTACACTTATTAACCCCTAATCTGCTGCCCCCAATGTCGCCGCCACTATACTAAAGTTATTAAACCCCTAAACCTAACCCTAAGTCTAACCCTAACCCCCACTAACTTTAACATAATTAAAATAATTCCAAATAAAAATTACAATTAATACCTAAATTATTCCTATTTAAAAATAAATAAAACTTACCTGTAAAATAAAACCTAAGCTAGCTACAATATAACTAATAGTTACATTGTAGATAGCTTAGGTTTTATTTTTATTTCACAGGTAAGTTTGTATTTATTTTAACTAGGTAGACTAGTTAGTAAATAGTTATTAACTATTTACTAACTACCTAGCTAAAATAAATAAAAAGTTACCAGTAAAATAAAACCTAACCTGTCTTACACTAAAACCTAACATTACACTAAAATTAAATAAATTAAATTAAAAAAATACATTTATCTAAATTACAAAAAATAATAAACACTAAATTACATAAAATAAAAAGAAATTATCAAATATTTAAACTAATTACACCTAATCTAATAGTCCTATCAAAATAAAAAAAGCCCCCCCAAAAAAAAAAAAAAAAACCTAGCCTACACTAAACTGCCAATGGTCCTTAAAAGGGCCTTTTGCGGGGCATTGCCCCAAAGAAATCAGCTCTTTTACCTATAAAACAAAAATACAAACAACCCGCCAACAGTAAAAACCCACCACCCACACAACCAACCCCCCCAAATAAAAACCTACCTAAAAAACCTAAGCTCCCCATTGCCCTGAAAAGGGCATTTGGATGGGGCATTACCCTTAAAAGGGGCATTTAGCTCTTTTACGGTGCCCAAAGTCCCTAATCTAAAAATAAAACCCACCCAATAAACCCTTAAAAAAACCTAACACTAACCCCTGAAGATCCACTTACAGTTTTTGAAGACTGGACATCCATCCTCATCCAGGCCGGGAGAAGTCTTCATCCAAGGCGGCAAGAAGTCCTCAACGAAGCCGTGAGAAGTCTTCATCCAAAGCGGCAAGAAGTCTTCATCCAGATGGCATCTTCTATCTTCATCCTTCCGATGCGGAGCGGCTTCATCTTCAAGACATCCGGCGCGGAGCATCCTCTTCTTTCGATGGCAATTGAAGAATAAAGTTTACCTTTAAATTATGTCATCCAAGATGGTGTCCCTTGAAGGTCCAATTGGCTGATAGAATTCTATCAGCCAATCAGAATTAAAGGGTAAAAAATCCTATTGGCTGATACAATCAGCCAATAGGATTGAGCTTCAATCCTATTGGCTGATACAATCAGCTAATAGGATTGAGCTCGCATTCTATTGGCTGTTCCAATCAGCCAACCAAACCACTACCATCTTTTTCCAAGAGATCTTAGCTTGCCGGAGAATATATTGTATCTGACAGAGGTTCTCACCTATAAGTTCTGGACAGCTTTTGCAAAGGATTGCACATCCAGCGAGCACTATCTACTGCTTTTCATCTCCAAACAGATGGTCAAACGGAGCGCACAAACCAGACCCTTGAGCAATACCTGCGATGTTATACCACAACATTACAAGATGACTTGGTTCAATACCTTGCTTTGGCTGACTTTGCTTATAATAACCAAGTTCATAGATCTACATCTATGTCTCCTTTCTTGTGTATCTATGGGTATCATCCAACCATATAACCTGGCTCTCCTCTCCAACTCTGGAACTTTGCAGCCCACACTACACAACATGCCGCCGTGTGTTACACAATCCAGGCCTCCCCTACAGCCACCACTCAAACACTGGAAGTTCCCTTAGGCACGTGAGTGCATACATGCCACCTCTTAAAGGGACAGAAACCCACACCACACCTGACACACTGAAGAGGGAGGTGCCTCTCCTCTCCCTATAAAAGACGCCTCACAAGCCTGCTATACTGTGTTCTTAGTCTTACTAACGTTTGTTCTGATATCTGTTATACTGATATTGACCTTTTGCCTGTTTAACTGACCACAAACCTTCGCTGCCTGAACTGACCCTCTGGCTTGTCTGACCTTGTTTCTGTCTCATCCTTGTCTGTACCACGAAATTGATATCAACCAAACTGCTTCTTCTGCAACCTGGGCTTCATCCAATAAACCCTTACAGAGTATCTGAACCACATATGGAGCTTGCAGAAGTTGCTGAGATGCTGAATGCCTTAACCAGACAGGTGTCTGGTCTTACACATGCTGTCCAAGACTTGCAATCTCAAGCTGCCGCTCCTCCTCCAGTAGTACCACAAACTGCCTGTAGCAGCACATCTGTTGTCATTGTCCAAGGATCATTCCATGGCCCCTGAACCCCAGTTACCGTTCCTGAATGATTCACGGGAGACAGATCCAAGCACCGTTCTTTTATCATGTCATGTGAGCTGATTTGAAGCTTTGCACTACCACTCTGAGACAGTGAAAAGTGCACACTGTTATATCACTCCTCTCTGGCCCCACCACAAGAATGGGCTCATGCTCTCCTTCGGGCAAATGATCCTTGTGTCCAGTCCTGGGACCTGTTTGTAAAGACGATATCTTCCATGTACGATGATCCTAACAAACAAGAAATGGCCCAAACTGCCATTAGAGCACTATGTCAGGGTAGTCGACCAGTAGAAGAGTATATAGCTGATTTCAAGTGCTATGCCACAGACACATGCTGGAACGAAATAGGTCTATTAAACCAGTTCCGTTTGTGACTGTCAGAGACTCTCAAAGGATGACTTTTCTCATTTTGTTATTCCTGAGACACTAGATGGCCTTTATGCAACAAGCAATCCAATTAGATTGTCACCTGCGAGAACGACCTCAAGAAAGAGACACCTCCTATACCATCAGCCTAAAGCATGTAACTACCAATTCCAGTTCTCCTATAGCCACTTTTCCTTCTGTATAAAATGATAAACCAATGCAAGTTGGATTGGTCCAAGGAAGGTTACCACCCTCTGAATTACAATGGAGGAGAAGAGACAACTTGTGCCTGTACTGTGGACGTCCCAACCATACAGTGAGGACATGCCCAGAAAAATACAGAAACACCTGGGGTAAGAGACCTGAACATTCTCTCCTGACATCTATGCAGAATACCAGTACCCTTTATCCATCTCTCTTTCATAGCAGTGGAACATGAATGTCGGCCCTAATTGATTCCGGAGCCAGTTGCTGCTTTATTGACTCCACGCTAGCGTAAAGCATTGTCTATTCCTGTATGCAATAAAGACCCACCTATAAAATTCCTTCTTATCTTCTGGTCCCCTCATAAAACAAACAAAGGTGGTCTTTTAAAAAACACATAAAAAACCTTGTCTTCCACCTGATTCCCTCACCTTGTTTCCATTTATCCTGGTCTACAGGTATCCCAACCTTCTCTTCCCCTCTATGCTCCTCACAATGTATTCTAAGGTAAAAACCAGGATGGGTATATTACACTCCATTCTCGATGCAAGTATGAAAAGAAAGGAGGCGATCATCTTACTAGAAATATTTCATCAGTATCGAGACATATTGATATGAAAGGAGTAGAAACCCTCCCGCCTAGTAGATCCTACGATTGTCCAATCAACCTACTACCCAGGTGCACCCATTCCTTTGGTAAAATCTACTCATTGGCAGAGAAAGAGTTGCAGATCTTAAAAGAATATATACAAGAAAATATACAAAAAAGCTTTATTCGACCTTCTACCTCTCCTGCAGGAGCTGGTATATTCTTTGTGGGAAAGAAAGACGGTAGTGTGCGCCTCTGTGTTGATTACTGTGAACTCAATTGGATTACCATCAAAAACAAGTATCTACTCCCGAACTCATCAAAAGACTCCAGAATGCCACTATATACTCCAAATTGGATCTATGAGGTCTTCGACCTGGTACAATCTATATGCCAAGATAGAGAAATGTGTCTTTAAGACTAATCATGTTGAATTCCTTGGTTCATAATTCACCACAGTAAAAGTAGAAATGGATCCCCAAAAAGTGGAAGCCATCCTGAATTGGCCAATACCGCAAACCAAGAAACAGATACAGAGGTGTGTGGTCTTTGCCAACTTCTATCTTAAATATATTCACAACTTTTCTGCTACAGCACAAAATCTAACTAACCTTACAAAAAAAGGAACTCCCAAGTTAGAACAGACCCAGTCCGGCACAGATTCGACAGTAATAAAAGGAGCTTTTATTTATTTGATAAACGAGTTAAAAAACAAAAGGACACATCAAAAGGCAAACGAACCAGACAGCTGCTGCTCGGATAAAATGTACACGGCTACAACCATGGCCCAATGACGTCACTGACGCGTTTCAGGTGTTACCCCTAGTCATAGTTTACCTTCATGGGGTCTAGCTTACCTTAAATAGGTAGAGGAACAGGTGTAAGCCGATTACTTTGTATTGAAATTTTAACACTTTAAAAACCAAGCTTATCAATTGAAGTCTGTAGACTATATTATACAAGCAATCCCCATATATATATATATACATTTAGTACTAATATAGGTGATAAGTTAACACATTGAAATATCACAAAATATAATCTATTCAATTTCATTTTGGTGCCGTATATTCAAATATAAAATCATGGTGAGGGAATATATTCAAAATGTGTAATAATTCATTAACCCTTAAAGCTACAATCCATCTTTAGCACCATTGGATAGAATTTCATAACTATTATAATATAAAGAACATCCTATTTCATATACACACCTTCAATTAATGTACATTATTAACGAAATCTAAGCCTATCTATTGCACTATTTGTTAGATGCCTTTCATATAAACACCTTCATTCTATATGCATTATCAACAAAATCTAAGCCTATTCATTGCACTGTTTATTAGATGCGGCATTCAGACCATATTTTTATCAAACAATGCCCTTCTATCTAGTTTATGTCAATTCATCAAATCTAATGAAACTCCTAATGGTCAACTTCCTAGTGAAGAAAAAATTCTTACAGAGAAAGGCAGACTCCACCTCTAACACTGGTAGTGCTTGCATTATTCTCATTAAATATATTTAAATGGACCCTGTATAATATCCTGCAAGGGGGTACGCTCTAATGAATTGATATTCTAACATAAGCTTTAAGATTATTTTAAACATTGATACGCACATTGATCTTTTAATTCAAATAGGTAAGGTTTAAAGACATCAGTCAACAGTATTCCATATAAACAATTATGGAGCTACTATTGCCTGACTATACTCACGCTAAATCTTATTGGACCTGAACTTAAAAAGCGCCATATGAGTTTGTAAAGAGCGGAGGTACTAGATGACCAAAAATACAGTAATGATGAATATCCCTTATATATTGTTAGAAATAGTAAGTGCATAGTATCAGCCCTCTGAAATCTACAGAAAGATAGATAAACCATAGATCGAATTTTATTTATTTAGCTCATTGTCAGATAATAAATAAGGGGACATCCTAAGGAAAGATGGTAGTCGGTAACCTTAACAGAGGACCCTGTACTTATTAGATATTATTGGGTTCTATTTACACAAATAGATATTACTTAGTTATTGTATCCCAAGATATACAGTAAACCATAATACCCTTAATGATGATATTATATGTCACCAAATTTATCTAACTGCACTACATTAGTTTAATTATGAGTTATTTTTTATTTTTAATTCTGTTTATGGTTTAAGGGTCTTCTATCCAATGTACTTCTTTTTAGTGAGTATGATTTACTAGTTCATTCCCTGTGGTTAATGAAATCAAATGTTGAGTTGAAACCTTTTGGAATACGTGTCTGTAATGTATAAATCCAAAAAGCCTCACAGCGATATAGGATCTTCTCCCTATCACCCCCTCGTTTTGGAGGTAGTACTCTCTCTATAGCTTGCCATTTTAGTGTACTAACATTTTTGTTATGTTCAACAATAAAATGGGAGGCAAGGGCCGAGCAATCTTTCTCTTTCTCGATGTTGTTCAAGTGCTCCCTAATTCTTGACCTCACCTCCCTCATAGTGAGTCCCACATATTGCCTTCTACACTGTGTGCACATTACCAAATATACAATGTAGTTCATGGAACAGTTGATACACTGTGACGTCTCATACTCTTTTTCGGTCACACAGGATGAGTATTTCCTGCTCACAATAATATGTTCACAGGCCTTACATTTTCTACTTCCACACCTAAAGGTGCCTCTATGTGTTAACCACGAGCTACCCTCCCCAGATGCACTGGGAGGCAGCTGTGTAGGTGACAGGATTTTTCCTAGCATCACACCTCGTCTATATGAGAACCTACAACCCTGCTCTACAAATGGTTTCAATTTATTGTCAGCTAATAGAATCGGTAAGTGCTTCCTCACTATTCTACATACACTACTAAATTGATTACTATAGCTAGTGACAAAGGTTGTCTTGTTTTCTTCATTGTCTTGAACAGGGCTACACTTATCCCTCAGCAGACTGCTTCTTGTGTAATTATCTGCTTGATTTTTAGCTCGTTTTATCACTCTATTTGAGTATCCTCTATCTCTTAACTGAGTATTTAGTATATCGCTCTCTCGTTGATAGTTTTCAGGATCACTGCAGTTCCTCTCGATGCGAAGGAATTGTCCCTTCGCAATAGCAAAGGGAACATGAGCAGGATGATTACTTGCAGCATGCAACAATGTATTCTTAGATATTGGTTTTCTGTACAACTGGCTCTCTATAACTCCATTATCACTACCCACCAGGGTCACGTCCAAGTAATTTATTCTATTCTCATTATATTCCATTGTGAATTTCAAGTTCACATTATTAGTATTCAGGTATTCCACAAATAGTGACGCTTCTTCCTGACTACCCGACCAAATGAAGATCAGGTCGTCTATAAAGCGTCTATAGATCCTGATTTTCTCCCTGAAGGGGTTCATACCCCCAAATATGTGGTCGGCCTCCCACCAACCTAAGAATAGGTTGGCGTAAGATGGGGCAAACTTCGCTCCCTTCGCCGTACCACATCTCTGGAGGTAGAAAACCCCCTCAAAGGAGAAAAAGTTGTGTTCCAAGAGAAAGCGCACTATCTTAATGATATATCCTCTTTGTTCTAATGAGAGTTCAGATTTGCTCAAAAATGCATCGATTGCTTTGATGCCATAGTCATGTGGTATCGTTGAATATAACGACACCACATCGACTGTCAACCAGCTATAGTGTGGTCTCCACTCCACCTCTTCAAGTATATTGAGTAGATGTTTGGTATCCCGTAGGTGGCTCCATAATCCCTTAACCAGGGGTTGTATTATGGAGTCCACCCATTCTGAGAGTGGTTCTAGAAGTGACCCCAATCCCTGAGGATGATCGGTCTGCCTTTTATATCATCCAAAGATTTATGTACTTTAGGTAAATGGTGGAAGAGGGGCATTTTCGGAAAATCGACTTGTAAAAACTGTGCAGTTTTGTAATCAATATATCCCTTTTCCCTCCCCTCCTCCACCATTGACCCAATCTGTTGTGCAAACCGCCTGGTTAGATCCCTTTCCAATCTGCAATATGTAGTCTCATCTTCAAGTTGCCTGAGGGCTTCAGTCACATACATATCCCTGTACATAACCACTGTGCTACCTCCTTTGTCAGATCTTTTGAAAACCAGATCTTTTCTGTTTTTAAGAGCTGGTAGTATTTGCTCGTATGGCTTTACTTTTATTCAAACGTCTAGAATTCTTTCTGTTAGCTATCATTGTGTCAGTATTTAAATCATTCAACTCTCTTTCTATGGTTTTATGAAAGAGCTCAAGTATTTTTTCCTCTACTATGTAATGGATAAAAAGATGATTTTGCAGAAAAGGTGCTTGTGATTTTTTTTATTATTAATTAGGCTCAAGTCGTGATCATCATTTTGACAAAATGTATCTACACTCTGTTCTTCTAGAACTTTCAAATCTTGTAAACAACACAGGTCTACAAACTTTAAGCTGTTACCACTTTCTCCTTCCGGGGGATTATCGGGGGATTATCTTACAGAAACTTCCCCAACTGGGGCACCAGATTGTGTCTCCATGGAGAAGTGCCTTTTAGGGTCAGATTTCTAATGAATCTATTTAGGTCTACTAGAGTATCAAAAACATTAAAATCTTTTTCCGGGACAAACCCAAGGCCCAAATTAAGAGTTTTATATTCCTCATCCTTAAGAACTACCAATGTTAAATTGATAACATTACCCACTATGGTAACCCTATTTCCTGAGGGGGTTTACTATACTCTCTGGGGTATTCTTTACTTTGGCATTCTTAGCTGATAACTTGCTCTCCCCGTCTTGTCTCTCTGCTCGTTTCTTAACCCCCCCCTTCATTTCTTTCTTGACTTAGCTGAAAAACTTGCTGCATTGAGTCTAACTCCTCATCATTCTGTGATGTTTTATTTGCTTCTTGCCCTGTCCTGTAGCATATACTTGTTGGCCGGGTGCTGATTGCAGATTGGAAAGGGATCCAACCAGGCAGTTTGCACAACAGATTGGGTCAATGGTGGAGGAGGGGAGGGAAAAGGGATATATTGATTACAAAACTGCACAGCTTTTACAAGTCGATTTTCCGAAAATGCCCCTCTTCCACCATTTACCTAAAGTACATAAATCTCTGGATGATATAAAAGGCAGACCGATAATCTCAGGGATTGGGTCACTTCTAGAACCACTCTCAGAATGGGTGGACTCCATAATACAACCCCTGGTTAAGGGATTATGGAGCCACCTATGGGATACCAAACATCTACTCAATATACTTGAAGAGGTGGAGTGGAGACCACACTATAGCTGGTTGACAGTCAATGTGGTGTCGTTATATTCAACGATACCACATGACTATGGCATCACAGCAATCAACGCATTTTTGAGCAAATCTGAACTCTCATTTGAACAAAGAGGATATAAAGATAGTGTGCTTTCTCTTGGAACACAACTTTTTCTCCTTTGAGGGGGTTTTCTACCTCCAGAGATGTTGTACGGCGATGGGGGCAAAGTTTGCCCCATCTTACGCCAACCTATTCTTAGGTTGGTGGGAGGCCGACCACATCTTTGGGGGTATGAACCCCTTCAGGGAGAAAATCAGGATCTATAGACGACCTGATCTTCATTTGGTCGGGTAGTCAGGAAAAAGCGTCACTATTTGTGGAATACCTGAATACTAATAATGTGAACTTGAAATTCACGATGGAATATAATGAGAATAGAATAAATTACTTGGACGTGACCCTGGTGGGTAGTTATAGAGAGCCAGTTGTACAGAAAACCAATATCTAAGAATACATTGTTGCATGCTGCAAGTAATCATCCTGCTCATGTTCCCTTTGCTATTGCGAAGGGACAATTCCTTCGCATCAAGATGAACTGCAGTGATCCTGAAAACTACCAACGAGAGAGCAATATACTAAAAGCTCAGTTAAGAGAGAGAGGATACTCAAATAGAGTGATAAAAAGAGCTAAAAATCAAGCAGATCATTACACAAGAAGCAGTCTGCTGAGGGATAAGTGTAGCCCTGTTCAAGACAATGAAGAAAACAAGACAACCTTTGTCACTAGCTATAGTAATCAATTTAGTAGTGTATGTAGAATAGTGAGGAAGCACTTACTGATTCTATTAGCTGACAATAAATTGAAACCATTTGTAGAGCAGGGTTGTAGGTTCTCATATAGATGAGGTGTGACTCTAGGAAACATCCTGTCACCTACACAGCTGCCTCCCAGTGCATCTGGGGAGGGTAGCTCGTCGTTAACACATAGAGGCACCTTTAGGTGTGGAAGTAGAAAATGTAAGGCCTGTGAACATATTATTGTGAGCAGGAAATACTCATCCTGTGTGACCGGAAAAGAGCATGAGACGTCACAGTGTATCAACTGTTCCATGAACTACATTGTATATTTGGTAATGTGCACACAGTGTAGAAGGCAATATGTGGGACTCACTACGAGGGAGGTGAGGTCGAGAATTAGGGAGCACTTGAACAACATCGAGAAAGAGAAAGATTGCTCGGCCCTTGCCTCCCATTTTATTGTTGAACATAACAAAAATGTTAGTACACTAAAATGTCAAGCTATAGAGAGAGTACTACCTCCAAAACGAGGGGGTGATAGGGAGAAAATCCTATATCGCTGTGAGGCTTTTTGGATTTATACATTACAGACACGTATTCCAAAAGGTTTCAACTCAACATTTGATCTCATTAACCACTGGGAATGAACTAGTAAATCATACTCACTAAAAAGAAGTACATTGGATAGAAGACCCTTAAACCATAAACAGAATAAAAAATAACTCATAATTAAACTAATGTAGTGGAGTTAGATAAATTTGGTGACATATAATATCATCATTAAGGGTTTTATGGTTTACTGTATATCTTGGGATACAATAACTAAGTAATATCTTACTGTGTAAATAGAACCCAATAATATCTAATAAGTACAGGGTACTCTGTTAAGGTTACCGACTACCATATTTCCTTAAGATGTCCCCTTATTTATTATCTGACAATGAGCTAAATAAATAAAGTTCGATCTATGGTTTATCTATCTTTCTGTAGATTTCAGAGGGCTGATACTATGCACTTACTATTTCTAATAATATATAAGGGATATTCATCATTACTGTATTTTTGGTCATCTAGTACCTCCGCTCTTTACAAACTCATATGGCGCTTTTTAAGTTCAGGTCCAATAAGATTTAGCGTGAGTATAGTAAGGCAATAGTAGCTCCATAATTGTTTATATGGAATACTATTGACTGATGTCTTTAAATGTGCGTATCAATGTTAAAATAATCTTAAAGCTTATGTTAGAATATCAATTCATTAGAGCGTACCCCCTTGCAGGATATTATACAGGGTCCATTTAAATATATTTAATGAGAATAATGCAAGCACTACCAGTGTTAGAGGTGGAGTCTGCCTTTCTCTGTAAGAATTTTTTCTCCACTAGGAAGTTGACCATTAGGAGTTTCATTAGATTTGATGAATTGAAATAAACTAGATAGAAGGGCATTGTTTGATAAAAATATGGTCTGAATGCTGCATCTAATAAACAGTGCAATGAATAGGCTTATATTTCGTTGATAATGCATATAGAATGAAGGTGTTTATATGAAAGGCATCTAACAAATAGTGCAATGGATAGGCTTAGATTTCCTTAATAATGTACATATATTGAAGGTGTGTATATGAAATAGGATGTTCTTTATATTATAATAGTTATGAAATTCTATCCAATGGTGCTAAAGAAGGATTGTAGCTTTAAGGGTTAATGAATTATTACACATTTTGAATATATTCCCTCACCATGATTTGAAATTTGAATATACGGCACCAAAATGAAATTGAATAGATTATATTTTGTTATATTTCAATGTGTTAACTTATCCCCTATATTAGTACTAAATGTATATATATATATATATATATATATGAGGATTGCTTGTATAATATGGTCTACAGACTTCAATTGATAAGCTTGGTTTTTAAAGTGTTAATATTTCAATACAAAGTAATCGGCTTACACCTGTTCCTCTACCTATTTAAGGTAACCTAGACCCCATGACGGTAACTATGACTACGGGTAACACCTGAAACGCGTCAGTGACGTCATCGGGCCATGGTTGTAGCTGTGTACTTTTTATCCGAGCAGCAGCTGTCTGGTTCGTTTGCCTTTTGATGTGTCTTTTGTTTTTTAACTCGTTTATCAAATAAATAAAAGCTCCTTTTATTACTGTCGAATCTGTGCCGGACTGGGTCTGTTCTAACTTGGGAGTCTGTCGTTCATTGAGGAACCCAAAGGGCACATTCGCAGGTTTATGCCAGGAGGTAGCTAGGTTTTTACATCCGTTTTTACATTCAATGGGATGTGGAGAGTTGCAAGCTGAAGAAGAAGGGAGGCTCGAGACATAAATACGTTTGCACAGAGAGGAGTCGGCGCTAATGGAGCAAGCCCCACAGTGAGTGAAATAAATCAATTTCTTTGTTTGCATTAGCAATTGCCACTGTGGTAGATATAGTGCTTAAATAGGAGATTATTACTGGACTATGAAGTATTGCTTTTACGACTGTAGGAGAGACATTGACATGTTATGTGAACTATATATTCCGTTCCAGTAATCTCAGAGTTCTGCCGCATATGTGTATCAGCATTTGGTGTGTGTGTGTGGTATTTTGGAGAAAAAAAGGAACTGTATGGCACTGGTCACCCTCTGCACAAAAGTCCTTTGACACTTTGAAATATCTGTTCACAACCACTCCTATCATGCATTTGCCTAATCCCAAGAAATCATATGTTTTGGAGGTGGATGCCTCCAACACAGCTTCAGGTGCTTTACTCTCACAAAGAGAAGAAACAACCGGTTCTCTCCATCCTCTCACCTTCTAGTCACGAAGACTAACTGAAGCTGAACTCAATTATGATGTTGGAGATAAAGAACTCCTAGCCATCAAATGTGCCTTTGAAGAATGGAGACATCTCATAGAAGTTACTTCACGTCCCATCACGGGGTTCACAGATCATAAAAATATAGAGTACCTTTGTTGTGCCAAATGACTCAACCCTCGTCAAGCTCCCTGGGCCCTGTATTTTACACGCTTTAACTTCCATGTAACATATAGGCCTGGCTCTAGAAATCAAAAAGCTGACACTATCTAGAATTGAAATTCCAAACCCAAAAAAGAACAGACCATTTTACAAAATCATCACTTCCTGGGGGTCACGGCCCACCTTCTTAAAGATATCCAAACTGCTGCTTCTTCCATGGGCCTTCCTCTCACACCAGACGGTTTTCCTTTAGCTCATAGGAAAATATCTGTTCCTGAATCACTACGACTTAAAAGCCTCCATGACATACCCATCGCAGGTCACGGAGAATAACGAAAAACTTTCTGTTCAATTCAGCAATACTTCTGGTGGCCTTCTCTCTGACAGGATGTTATAGACTATGTTAATTCATGTATTACCTGTGCAAGATCCAAGGTGTCACCACCAAAACAGGTGGACTTCTCCAATCCTTACCAATGCCGACCAGGCCCTGGAGTCATCTCACTGTTGACTTTATTGTTGATCTACCTGATTCTCAAGGCTACAACATCATCATGGTTGTAGTCGATCGCTTAACAAAGATGTCTCACTTCATTCCTATAAAAGGACTTCCAACAGCCAAAAGAACAGCAGCATTATTTCACAACAATATCTTCAGACGCCATGGGATCCCTGACTCCATTCTTTCATACACGGATACTCAATTGACGTCTTGCCTCTGGAAAGCCTTCTGTTCAGATCTCTGTGGATCTCTCTACAGCATTTCACCCACAATCCAATTAATAAACAGAGAGAATCAACCAGACACTAGAGATATATCTTTGATGTTATACAACCCATCTTCAGTCCGATTGGAAAGAACTTCTAACTACAGCAGAATTTTGCTATAATTCAAAGGTTCATGATTCTACTCACACCTCTCCCATTATGTTAAACTACGGGTTCCAACCCTCGGTCCTTCCTGGCTTACCTCAACTTACCCCTGTACCAGATGTCACGTCACGACTCCAGATTCTAACACAAGGCTTCAGACAAGCCCAAACATCCCTACAAGAAAGTCAAGAATATTACAAAACCTATGCCAACTGTAAAGGAACACCTCCTCCTGTGTATCAGGTTGGTCAAGAAGTCTAGTTATCTTGTCCCTCCAAGAAGTTGGGTCCAAAATATATAGGCTTATTTTGTATCAGCAAAATAATAGGTCCAGTTGGACATACCTGACCATTATCGCATACATCCTTCCTTCCATGTCTCTCTAATAAAATTGGTCAATGATAATCGATTCCATAGGGTTTTTCCACCTCCTGATCCATCACAGTATCGGGTTGAACCAGAATATGAGGTCCAGGATATCTTAGACTCCCCAAAATGAGGAAACTCACTGGAATAATACATTCAATGGAAAGGGTATGGCCCAGTAGAAATATCCTGGGAGCCAGCAAACAACATTCATGCTCCCCAACTTATCCGGAGATTTCATATGAAACATCTTTCAAGACCTGCTCCTCTATGTCTCCTGAGGTGACATCCTAAAAAGGTGTCAGGTTCCCACACAAGCCTACCCCTCTCTTTTCATTGCTGCGTCTCCATGCGGCCAACTCCTCCATACCGTGGGGGGCATTTAGCTAGGCTCTCTGGAACTTTGCAGCCCACCCTGCGCAATATGCTGCTGTGTGTTACGCGATCCAGGCCTCCCCCTACAGCCACCACTCACACTCTGGAAGTTCCCTTAGGCGCGCGCGCACACACACGCCACCTCTTAAAGGGACAGGAACCCAAACCACACCTTACACACTGAAGAGGGAGGTGCCTCTCCTCTCCCTATAAAAGACACCTCATAAGCCTGCTCAGTGTTCAGATATACTGTGGTCCTAGTGTTACTAACTTTTGTTCTGATACCTGTTATCCTGATATTGACCTTTTGCCTGTTTAACCGACCATGAACCTTTGCTGCCTGAATTGACCCTCTGGTTTGTCTGACCTCATTCCTGTCTTATCCTTGTCTGTACCACGAAATTGATATCAACCAAACTGCTTCTTCTGCATCCTGGGCTTCCTCCAATAAACCCTTACATACCTCACCCATTTCTATCCCGTAAACTATCTACTCAAGGACCTGTCATGGTGGATGGATCAGAGGAATATTAGGTTGAAGAGATCCTGAATGTCAGAATCCACAGGGGAAAGTTGGTGTACTTCATCCATTGGAAAGGATATGGTCCTTATGAGAGAAGTTGGGTATCACCATCAGAGGTTCATGCTAATACACGTATCCGAGATTTCAAGAGGAGACATCCTAACCATCCTGTTCACAGTCGTCCCCGGAGGTTACACCTGAGGTCCTTACCGTTGCCCTCAACCACGTTGAATGCAGAGTTTGCATCGGTCCTTCTCGGCGTGCCATGTGGAGGGACGCTGAAACCCTCCACATGGCTGCAACTCTCTAGGCATGCTTGGCTATGCGTTGCTTAGATTTAAAGGGCCAGTCATTAATTATAGGAACTCCCACCTGGAGGACACAGGTGTGGGAGTCCCTATAAAAGCTCACTGAGCCCATCACTCTGGACTGTGTTATTGCCTATCCAGGTCCTTCTTTTCTGGTTCCTGCTCCTGAGACTTGCATATCTGTGTACCTTGCATACCCACCTTGTTCCTGAAGCTAAGTATCCCTGATGTGATACCTGTGTATGCTTACCTTGCTTCTGAAGCCAATCATCGTTCCTGTGATACCTGTGTATGCTTACCTTGCTTCTGAGACCAAACACCTCTGCTGTGATACCTGTGTATGCTTACCTTGCTTCTGAAGCCAAGCATTTCTGACGTGATACCTGTGTATGCTTACCATGCTGCTAAGACCAAGCATCCCTGCTGTAATACCTGTGTATGCTTACCTTGCTCCTGAGACCAAATATCTCTGTTTTGATACCTATGTATGCTTACCTTGAAACCAAGCATCTCTGCTGTGACACCTGTGTATGCTTACTTTGGTCCTGAGACCAAGCATCCCTGTTGTGATACCTGTGTATGCTTAACTGTATCCTAAAAGTCTAACCAGGATTCCTAATACTGATTTGTTTATCTTATTTCCCCAAGTTGTGTCAGTTGTTCTGACCTGGACATTTAAAAAAAAAAAACCTCACCAACAGTACCCGTTGGGTAGTCTGTGCTTATTGAGAGACTTGTGCTTAAAGTGTTCTTTTTCTTCTCTCGAACACCAGTATATTGTCGACTAGAGTTTTTTTTGCAAAAGACTTTTATTTGATTATCATCAGGTTGGATTATGACCTCAAATTGCTTTACCTGTTGTTTCCTTGCATTACTTCAGTAAAAAAAAGACTTTCTTTCTTCTGTGTTTCCATTCCTGCATACTGAGTTCCACACACCTCCCCTCACCCTCACAATAGAGCTTGAGCAATAGCCAATATGAGTTTTTTAGTGCTCCTTCATTAAAAGTCTATTATGTGAAGGATTTAGCGCACCTGCACTATCTGACATTTAGATTTAAGCATATCCTAAACTTTTACATTTCGCTGTAATATTAGACAAAAAATAAAATTTGCTTGAGCAATAAAAGCGTTCAATAGTTCTAATATTTTTGTGCTACACTTGTAATTTAGTAAATGTAGTAAAAAGTATGTTTGTGGTGCAGATCAGTGAGCTTTAATGAATCTAGACTATTTTGTAATAAATATAGTTTAATAAGATAACATTAAAATTAGAGGTGAATTGGCAAAAAAATAGTTTATGATGAAACTAAAAAATTGTCAAGACTGTGGCCTTATGATCTGATGTCTGAAGGGGTACTTGGGGAAATTGCTCGGCTATATGTGGAGTCGGATGGGAAGTAACCCGTGACTATTTACGATTAAGATATGGAACAAACAGTCGCTTGACAAACAGGGACTACGGATCCTTGACCGGAGGAGAGATATCATTTTGGCTTGTCACGGAACTGCTATATGTGGAGCCTGCTAGATTGGTTTGCAGGTGGTCCAGACTACTTGTATTTTGTTCAGCCCTGACCTCTCTCTCAAGTCTATCCATAGCGGAATACAAATAGCCCTATTTGTGCAGGGCATGCACCGCACTTATATTGGTGATTGATGACAGGGCTGGACTGGGACCAAAAATAGGCCCGGGCATTTTAAGGCAAAGCAGACCACTCCTCCTGCATGTTTGATTTAACCGCCCACATACACACACTCATATGCACGCACACCACACATATAAACACTTACATGCATGCACACACCACACATACATACACTCAAAAGCAAGCACACCAAACATACACACAGTCATATATATGCATACCACACATACACATGCACCCACACCACACATACACACACTCTTATGCACGCACACCACACATATAAACACTTACATGCATGCACACACCACACATACATACACTCAAAAGCAAGCACACCACACATACACACACTTGTATGCACCCACACCACACACTCTTATGCACCCACACCACACATACACACACTCATATGCACCCACACAACACACATGCACATAATACCACAAAATACAATACTACACCACACAATACCACACCACACACAATAGCGCACAGAATACCACACAATAGCGCACACAATACCATATCACACACATATAACTACACCACACACACACACACACACACACACAATATCACGCATAACAACACACAATAGTGCACACAATACCATATCACACACATATAACCACACCACACCCAATACCACGCCACACATACAATACCACATCACACATAATACAACAAAATGCACACAGCAAACCCAATACCACACCACACAATACTACAGACTGCACACAGCACACCAGTACCACATCACACAGACAGTACCATACACTGCACACACAACACCACACAAAATACACACACTCAAATACACTCTTTCACACACAGACTCACACATAGAAAAACACAGATTGGGACAGAAGGGTCCTGCTCCCAAAAGAGCTTGTGATTGAATTAGTATTTTTAGAAATTTAAATAAATGCATTTAATCATACTTGAAATACAACAGTGAGCATTCCACATAAACAGGCATCTCCATAAACAATATGTAGGGGGCATATAGGGTTCCATTATTAAAAGCAGAGGGACCCCTAAGAAATGCCAGTGCCAGAAATAATAATAATTATAGGCAAAACAAATTACAACTCTGAGAAAAGAATAGTTCAATTAGATGAACTATATATATATATATATATATATATATATATATATATATATATATATATATATATATATACATGGAAAAGTTAAAAATAAAAGCTGTTTAAACTAAAATGCACATTACTGGTGTATATCCATTGCCTAGACAGGCCTAGTGTAAAATAGGTTTGTTCAGTACATGCACATCTGTTTTTACAAAACAAAAGGCTGTAACATATTTTAAGTACAACAGAGTAAATAAATTAGTGCAATATCTCTTCAAATACTCCCAACTCCCAATTAGCCTGTTCTCTGGAGTGTGACTGTGAATGAGCTGAACTTTCATTCCTTTTACGGCACCTTAAAATCCCTAGATTGTGTAATAAGAAACAGGGGCACTATCACTGTACTAAATAGGTCCTTGGCAAGGCATCATTACCTGCACATAAATCTAGCACTCTCACTCCACAGTTTCACAGACTGACAGTATATTTTATAATACTCTCTATATATTCTCACTCTGTAACTTTGCTGTGTTACTGCCTGTTACACACACTGTCCCCTGCACTCTCACTCCTTTTCCTCACCTTCCTTGATCTGGATTCTCTGTATCGATCGTCCAGTCCTACAAACTCCCTCCCTCCCTTGCTCCTCCTTAGTACTGATAAACTCTTTCTCTGAGTTCTCTCCATGCCTGGAATGACACCCTCCGGTGCAGATCAGATGCACTTGAATAAGTGTGGGTGAAAGTTAATAAACAAACAGACCTTGCTGGTGTTTTCCCACGGAGCAGGCAGCAGTATCAGCAGTAGCACGCGAGGATCCTCATGACTGCATCAGCTGCTGCAATCCAATACCAGATACATGCTGCTCCATGGTGCCTCAGTTACTTTAGCACGTGCAGCAGCATGTATCTGTTATTGGAGGAGAATTTGTGTCACATGACAGCGTAGGAACCAATAGAAAGGCAAAACATTTTTTTACTAAACTTGCAGCACTGAGTGTCTTGGGGCTAAGGTCTGTGGGAAGGGCTAAGGTCTGTGGGCAGGGCTAAGGGACCCGGCAGCCCACCGAGCATTTGCCCGCCATGCCCTATGGCCAGTCCGGGCCTGCTTGATGATAAGAACCTGACATATAAATATATAACTAACACTTGCTCTGACACACTGGATTTTTGTTTCCATACCTTGCTTGGCTACTCTGCATCACTGCTTTGCTATACTAATGCCATCCGCATTACTAACTTTGACGTTTTGCATGCATGGATCCCCAAGACAACCTGTCCAGACAAGGTCTATAATTTATAGGGTCTGGTACAGCAGGGTGTTGCATGCCTTGGAATAACCTGATGACATCAGATGTGTTTATAATTTTATATGATATGTTTTACAAACACTCGGCTAGATTACGAGTTTTGCGGTATGAGGGGTGTGGTGCTAACTTGCACGTTATTGTCACCGCTCACTTACCTACAGCGCTTGTATTACAGGTGTTTATAAACCCGGAGTTAAAAGACAAGAAGTGAGCGTAGAGCAAAATTGTGCTCCATACCACACTCCAATACTAGCACTGCTTAAGTCAGTGGTGAGCTGGTTATACGTGCTTGTGCACAAGTTCCCCATAGACATCAATGGGGAGAGCCGGCTGAAAAAAAGTCTAACACCTGCAATAAAGCAGCGTAAAGCTCAGTAATGCAGCCCCATTGATTCCTATGGGGAAACACATTTTATGTTTACACCTAACACCCTAACATAAACCCGAGTCTAAACACCCCTAATCTTACACTTATTAACCCCTAATCTGCTGCTCCGGACATCGCCTCCACTATAATAAACATATTAACCCCTAAACCGCCACACTCCCGCATTACAAACATTAGTTAAATATTATTAACCCCTAATCTGCCGCCCCTAACATCGCCGCTACCTACCTACATTTATTAACCCCTAATCTGCCGTCCCAACGTGCCGCCACTATACTAAATTTATTAACCCCTAAACCAAAGTCTAACCCTAACACCCACTAACTTAAATATAATTAAAATAAATCTAAAGAAAACCTACAATTAATAACTAAATAATTCCTATTTAAAACTAAATGCTTACCTGTAAAATAAACCCTACGTTAGCTACAATATAACTAAAAGTTACATTGTAGCTAGCTTAGGTTTTATTTTTATTTTACAGGCAAGTTTGTATTTATTTTAACTAGGTAGAATAGTTACTAAATAGTTATTAACCACCCACACAACCAACCCCCCAAATAAAACCCTAACTAAAAAAACCTAAGCTCCCCATTGCCTCGAAAAGGGATTTGTATGGGCATTGCCCTTAAAAGGGCATTTAGCGCTATTGCTGCCCAAACCCTAATCTAAAACTAAAACCCACCCAATAAACCCTTAAAAAAACCTAACACAAACCCCTGAAGATCCACTTACAGTTTTGAAGACAGGACATCCATTGTCAACGAAGTCGGGAGAAGTCCTCAACAAAGCCGGGAGAAGCCTTCATCCAAGCCGGGAGAAGTGGTATAGAATTTCTACAGCATTGTCAAATAATCATAAATACACTGCTGCTAAAAAAAAATAATGTGTTTTTATGGACCTCTGGCCCCACCATACAACTACTACCACACTGAAGTTACAATCCGAAATTGCACAAAGAAATAAAAAACATTTACTAAGTAAGTCCTACCTCCTCTGCAATGCTGTCTGACTCAGGCAAACACTGTACAAACAAAGTGTCAAGTCTGTCTCACACTGTGCATAGTGGTTTAGTGCACACTCAGAAATTCTCTCAAATGCTAATACTTTACTCTTTGTAATAACATTTCCCATGCTCAATTAACACTCTGCTGTAGTTCCCACTGGGCCCCTGAGAGGAGTCACCCCTGTCATCCCCTGATGGCTTCCCTGATTGGCGCTATGGAAGTCCCATTGAAAAAAGACTTTACGCAATTTGCGTAAGTTGATTTGCGTTAAGGCCCAAAAAGTGTGCGGTGCCCGTAAACCTGCAAGACTCGTAATAGCAGAGGTAGTGAAAAAGCAGAGTTATAACCTGATAGCGCTGCTTTTTCACCATAACGCAAAACTCGTAATCTAGCCGACTGTTTTGTTTGCACTTTGCACTTCAATTAAAGAGATATGTGCATAACCTTGATGATATGATATGCCCTTGCATAGGGGAAACAATATATATACATAATAACGTATTTTTCTTTTTTTTATAAAAAAGTTCTGTATTCCCTTACTTTCTATACCAGGAGTAATATATCCTAGGTACCTACCTTTAATTAGTTTTAAGAAATTTTGTAATTTGGGTCTGCACCATAGAGATATTTGAAATTTAAGGTATATAATTTATAGTTTGAGCTTACTTGCATTATAAAACTTGACACTGTCATTTGGTTTCTCCGACTATTAGTGTAATAATACAGCTTTTTTCTTATGGGAGAAGCAAAAAAACAAACAAACAAACAAAACCTAAAAACAAACTTTTATATAATTGACTCATTTAAATAATTTAAAGAAATATATACAGTAGATATATATTTATATATATTTGTACTACAGTATTGACATAGAAAGCTAAGGGAGGGAGGTGGGAATAATGACCTGGGGTGTTCCGTAGTCACATGATCAGTATGCCAAAAAAAGCGGGAATACTCAAATAAGTAATTTGATAATAAGAAAAAGAAGAGGTATAGGGATGGGTGGGTGGGGTAACGCAAAGCTGACGCAGACAATGTGAGTAGGGTGAGTACAGGTAAATATAGGATAAGACTCCTCCTACAAATTCAGGCTAACTAATGGTCAGCCTTCCTACATATATATATATATATATATATATATATATATATATATATATATATACAGTATTTTGTTTTCTTGCCTTATATGCACTTAATAACAACAAAAATCCATGTTCAATTACCTTCTCTTATACCATATCCCTTTTAACCCTTATTTTTTAACAATTAATATTTATATGATTTTTTAAAAATAATTTTAGCAGAAAATAAAATTATATATATATATATATATATATATATATATATGTATATATGTGTGTGTGTAATAGTTTATTTTAATATATTTGTGATGTGTTTTGTGAACATTTTTTTTAACCCTGATATTAATTGTAATTAGACATGTGCATTTGTTATTAAATGAAAGGCTAGATTACAAGTGGGGCCCTAGATCTGAAGTTGCGGTTATACTTCGAGTGCAATTTCTGTTTGTGATCAAGAGCAACCCTTTACTTTCAACTTGTAACATTCACATTAGCGCAGTCATGACATTGCTTATTGGGTTCTGCGCTAACATTAGCGCCCCACTTGTAATCTAGACCTTAGTTAATAGTTATTAAGGAAATTTGCTGAAAATACAATGGCCCAGATTATGACTTTTGCGTTAGAGGCTATGCGGTGCTAACGAGCAGTTTTCCCTCACCGCTCATATACTTACAGCCCTGGTATTATGAGTTTTCAGAATCCCGTCGTTAAAAGACAAGAAGTGAGCGTTGAGCAAAATTTTGCTCATTACCGCACTCCAATACCAGCGCTGCTTAAGTCAGCGGTGAGCTGGTGTAACGTGCTCGTGCACGATTTCCCCATAGGAATCAACGGGGAGAGCCGGCTGAAAAAAAGTCTAACACCTGCAAAAAAGCAGCGTTAAACTCCTTAACGCAGCCCCATTGATTCCTATGGGGAAATAAAATGTATGTTTAAACCTAACACCCTGTTTGGTATATATAGGAGCGCCACAGGGGGCTAAGGTATAATACAGGGCTAATCAAGATCAAATAGTTCCCAAGAAAATAAACTTAGGAATTTAAGTGCAACAAATATCCGTTAAAATTCCTTTTAATCAATATGGGTTATATACAATCAAACCCATCACATATATTCCATCACAATACAATATAAAGTACAATAAAAATACAATAGAAATACAGTTAAGAATTTTTGAAATCTCAAGATTCTGTCTTTCATACAGTATAAAAAACTGAGCTTATAGCTACAAGTCCAGGTTTGGACTACTATCAGTCAACTATGTGATGCTGAAGGAGCATTGAACTAATGGTGAAAAATAAAACTGGAAATGTTAAGAACTTGAGTAAGATTTGGGGTAACAGATACCCAATAACAGATTACACTTGCGCAAGTGAAATTATGGTCACGAATGTCCGGTGATTAATGTTACTATCAAGTGGATGAAAGAAGTATACGATCTAATATGTGCAGAATATGTGATATAATCAAAAAAATCACAATATAATTCGTGAAAAAGATTCTAAAATAATACACAATCCAAACTCACAATCTTCAAAATTCAAAAAATGAAAATAAAAATAAAATTGGAAATAGAAACAGTGAGCCAAAGATGAAGTAATTTTGTGAAAAAAATAATATAACAAATTGTGCAAACAATTGGTGTGAAATTAGTGTAAATCAATTCAAACCTAACTAGAACAATACCGGTATGTTCTGAGAAAAAATAAAAACTAAAACAATCTTAACATTAGTGGGAGATTACAAACTTCTCCGTTAAGTAAAGATACAGAAAAATACAAATAATCCCTAATATAAAAAATATGTGCGTGGATCCTTTACTTCCTCAAATAAATACTGGCAATCTCCTAATCAAATAATATCCTAGAGAATCAGATGTGCAGATACTATGTTCCAAAAACAGAAATACAAAACTAAATATGAAAAATAAAAGTCTGGGTGGTGATATGAACAAAGTCCTGTTGTAGATTTTAAAAGTCAGTTAAAAATCCAATTCCTGGTGTCCCTCGATAGGGTCCAATGTAGCTGATAATCCTAACTTTATGAGGGTCCCAGTTCTGATCAATATAAACAATACCTAAAAGAAGAAAAAGAAAAGTGCACTAAACAAACAGCCTATGGGGTGTAGAGTATTGGTAAATAAACTCACCCCACTCAGCAATATCTTGGAAATATGGCAAGCCTCACAAATCGTATGTCGATTGTCCGTCTACGCGTTTCGGCCCTCTGATGGGCCTTTTTCAAGACATAGTGAGGCTAAGTGTATACTGACCTTATATAGTATTCTTAGAGGTATTTCTCTAGAGTGTTAGCGCCAAAATGACTCAGGATGGGACCGGATTGCCCGCCAAAATTTTTCGGCCGATATCGCTAAACCGGAAGTTCAAGATGTACACACTTCCGGTAAGGTCATTTCCGGTATTTCCGGAGCCATTTTAGAAAAGGGCATTTGGATTGTAATAGGGCAAATGCAAAACTTGCGGGATGGGTTACTGGAGAATAATTATCTTATGCTCCCATGTATATTATTAGAGAGTGTTATCTTATTCACAATTTAGGACTTATTCAACTCTTAGATTATAAAGATAATTTTAAAGAATTATGTCTTTATTCTTTTTATCCGTTTAGGAATGAGTTATTATCTAGTAATCTCTGATTTTATCTAGAGTGGTTTTAATTATAGGATTTTTTCACCTAAGATAAGGATTAATTTAATGATTTTAGGCTTCCATATTCCAGGATTTACAAACATTAAAAACATTAAAAATTACATGCAACATAATGGTAACATGTGTATAAAATTAAATTTTCCATCGACATGTTTATTACTATGTGTTGATTAGCTTCAATATCACATTTTTACTATTGTTTGTAGAAATGCATCCTTCTATGTTAGGGAAGTTGTTCTATTCTCCCAAACTATTTTATTACTATAAAAACAGTTTTTTTTTATCGGGAATAATATTCTAAATATTCTAAGTGCTCAAAAAATCAGAGGTTAAACAGTTTTAAAAACCAACATTTGATTAGAAACTTAAGGGCAATTCTGGTTAGAATAATTTCCTTAATTTCAAGGGGTCTCAGTTTATCCATTATCGGTCTTATGGATTGTGGTTTTTGATGCCACCTCTTTTAGCCATTTGTTGTTTCAGTACATATTCGGTCTAGTGGTACTGAATCTCAAAGGATTGTTCTTTATCTCCTTATTATCAATAGTTGTTATTAAAGTTGTTTTCAGACTCAGTTATTTTTAGAATAGGTGGACTATCTCAAAGTTAGCATTATGTCCCTTAGGATAAATACAATCCAAATGGAAAATCCATTTGGACTCGGTTTTTAGCATTCTTGCTTCCATGTTACCCCCTCTCCAGTCTTTATTTAGTTTACAAATGCCCAAGTATCTTAGGCTTTCACTATTACTTTCATGTACCTCTTTAAAATGCTTATAAAGGGGCAGATCTATTTTCTTCCACTTTATTTGTAGGAGATGCTCCTGGATCCTGTCCCTCAACTTTCTCGTGGTCTGGCCCACGTATTGTAGGCCACACCCACATTCAATTAAATATACCACATGGTGGTCTGTGCATCTGATGGTTTGCTTGATGTTGTGAAGCTCATTTGTGATCTTAGATTTGAATGTGTCCGTCTTTATTCCATGTTTGCATGCCTTACAGAAGTGGCATGGGAAAAAACCTTTCAACTTCTTTCCTAGAACCCCCATTGTTTATATTGATCAGAACTGGGACCCTCATAAAGTTAGGATTATCAGCTACATTGGACCCTATCGAGGGACACCAGGAATTGGATTTTTAACTGACTTTTAAAATCTACAACAGGACTTTGTTCATATCACCACCCAGACTTTTATTTTTTATTTTTCATATTTAGTTTTGTATTTCTGTTTTTGGAACATAGTATCTGCACATCTGATTCTCTAGGATATTATTTGATTAGGAGATTGCCAGTATTTATTTGAGGAAGTAAAGGATCCACGCACATATTTTTTATATTAGGGATTATTTGTATTTTTCTGTATCTTTACTTAACGGAGAAGTTTGTAATCTCCCACTAATGTTAAGATTGTTTTAGTTTTTATTTTTTCTCAGAACATACCGGTATTGTTCTAGTTAGGTTTGAATTGATTTACACTAATTTCACACCAATTGTTTGCACAATTTGTTATATTATTTTTTTCACAAAATTACTTCATCTTTGGCTCACTGTTTCTATTTCCAATTTTATTTTTATTTTCATTTTTTGAATTTTGAAGATTGTGAGTTTGGATTGTGTATTATTTTAGAATCTTTTTCACGAATTATATTGTGATTTTTTTGATTATATCACATATTCTGCACATATTAGATCGTATACTTCTTTCTTCCACTTGATTGTAACATTAATCACCGGATATTCGTGACCATAATTTCACTTGCGCAAGTGTAATCTGTTATTGGGTATCTGTTACCCCAAATCTTACTCAAGTTCTTAACATTTCCAGTTTTATTTTTCACCATTAGTTCAATGCTCCTTCAGCATCACATAGTTGACTGATAGTAGTCCAAACCTGGACATGTAGCTATAAGCTCAGTTTTTTATACTGTATGAAAGACAGAATCTTGAGATTTCAAAAATTCTTAACTGTATTTCTATTGTATTTTTATTGTATTTTATATTGTATTGTGATGGAATATATGTGATGGGTTTGATTGTATATAACCCATATTGATTAAAAGGAATTTTAACGGATATTTGTTGCACTTAGATTCCTAAGTTTATTTTCTTGGGAACTATTTGATCTTGATTAGCCCTGTATTATACCTTAGCCCCCTGTGGCGCTCCTATATATACCAAACTGTTATAATTTCTTTAAGATCTGATAGGGGATCTTCTTTATAGTGTAGCAGGTATATTATCACTATAGGCGCTGGAAACTTTATTTCTGTTGCTAATAAACCTAACACCCTAACATGAACCCCGAGTCTAAACACCCCTAATCTTACACTTATTAACCCCTAATCTGCCGCCCCCGACATCGCCGACACCTACATTATAATTATTAAGCCCTAATCTGCTGCTCCGGATACCGCCGCCACCTACATTATACTTATGAACCCCTAATCTGCTGCCCCCAACATCGCTGACACCTACATTATATTTATTAACCCCTAATCTGCCGCCCCCAACGTCGCCGCCACTATATTAAAGTTATTAACACCTAAGTCTAACCCTAACCCAAACACCCCCTAACTTAAATATAATTTAAATAAATCTAAATAAAATTACTATCATTAACTAAATTATTCCTATTTAAAACTAAATACTTACCTATAAAATAAACCATAAGCTAGCTACAATATAACTACTAGTTACATTGTAGCTATCTTAGGGTTTATTTTTATTTTACAGGCAAGTTTGTATTTATTTTAACTAGGTAGAATAGTTATTAAATAGTTATTAACTATTTAATAACTACCTAGTTAAAATAAAGACAAATTTACCTGTAAAATAAAACCTAACCTAAGTTACACTAACACCTAACACTACACTATAATTAAATAAATTAACTAAATTAAATACAATTACCTACATTAAATTAAATTAGCTAAAGTACAAAAAAACCACAGTAAATTAGAGAAAATAATAAACAAATTACAGAAATTTAAGCTAATTACACCTAATCTAACAGCCCTATTAAAATAAAAAAGCCCCCTCCAAAATAAAAAAAAACCCTAGCCTAAACTAAACTACCAATAGCCCTTAAAAGGGCCTTTTGTGGGGCATTGCCCCAAAGTAATCAGCTCTTTTACCTGTAAAAAAAATACAAACAACCCTTCCAACAGTAAAAACCCACCACCCACACAACCAACCCCCCAAATAAAATCCTAACTAAAAAAACCTAAGCTCCCCATTGCCCTGAAAAGGGCATTTGGATGGGCATTGCCCTTAAAAGGGCAGTTAGCTCTTTTCCCGGCCAAACCCTAATCTAAAAAATAAAACCCACCCAATACACCCTTAAAAAAACCTAACACTAACCCCCTGAAGATCGACTTACCGGGAGACGTCTTCATCCAAGCCGGGCAAAATGGTCCTCCAGATGGGCAGAAGTCTTCATCCAAGCCGGGCAGAAGTGGTCCTCCAGACGGGGAGAAGTCTTCATCCAGACGGCATCTTCTATCTTTATCCATCCGGTGCGGAGCGGGTCCATCTTCAAGACATCCGACGCGGAGCATCCTCTTCATCCGATGACTAAAACAGATTGAAGGTACCTTTAAGTGACATCATCCAAGATGGCTTCCCTTAGATTCCGATTGGCTGATAGAATTCTATCAGCCAATCGGAATTAAGGTAGAAAAAATCCTATCATTGGAACAGCCAATAGAATGCGAGCTCAATCCTATTGGCTGTTTGGATCAGCCAATAGGATTGAACTTCAATCCTATTTGCTGATTGCATCAGCCAATAAGATTTTTTCTACCTTAATTCCGATTGGCTGATAAAATTCTATCAGCCAATCGGAATCTAAGGGACGATTTAGGGGTTAATATGTTTATTATAGTGTCGGCGATGTTGGGGGCGGCAGATTAGGGGTTGATAAGTGTAGGTAGGTGGCGGCGACATTGGGGGTGGCATATTAGGGGTTAATAAATATAATGTAGGTGTCGGTAATGTTGGGGTCAGCAGATTAGGGGTTCATACATATAATGTAGGTGGCGGCGGTGTCCGGAGCAGCAGATTAGTGGTTACATTTTTTATTTTAGTATTTGCGATGCGGGAGGGCCTTGGTTTAGGGGTCAATGGGTAGTTTATGGGTGTTAGTGTACTTTTTAGCACTTTAGTTATGAGTTTTATGTTACGGCGTTGTACCATAAAACTCATAACTACTGACTTTTAAATGCGTTAGGACTCTTGACAGGGTAGGGTGTACCGCTCACTTTTTGGCCTCCCAGGATAGACTCATAATATATGCGCTATTGAAGTCCCATAGAAAAAAGACTTTACAAAGTTTACGTAAGTCGTTTTGCGGTAAGGCCAAAGATGTGTGCGGTACACCTATACCTTCAAGACTCATAATACCAGCCGGCATAAAAAAGCAGCGTTAGGACCTCTTAACACTGCTTTTTTACCCTAACACACAACTCGTAATCTAGCCGAATACAATTTTTAATAACGAATGCAAATGTCTAATTACAATTAATGTCAGAGTGTAACTGCCTTTACTATTATTGTACATTAAGGGCTAGATTACAAGGGGAGCCCTAAATATTGCTTGCGTCACTTTGTAATACCAGTGCACAATAACGTGCGTTGGTATCACAAGTAAAGTATTGCGCTCACGAGAGCGCATTTCCATATGCTCCTATGGGAGCCTTCTTCTGATGCCATCTCTGTAGTGCAGCATTTTTTTCCAGAAATTGCTTTTATTATCATATGTAACATATAACATATTGTGCTTGCAGATTTTGCACATCATAACAGAAAGATAAATTATACAATGCAAAAAAAAAAAAAAAAAAAAAATAATAAATTTAAACAGTCTGTGGTCCATTCTTGTTTTCCTGAAAAGTTACAACAAATAGATATAAACTAAGAATAAACTAAGAATAGTTGACTTGTACATTCAAAACTTCAACATCTCTCCTAAATCAGTAACTCTCCTGATATGGTCTGTGTTGGTATACTATTAGCTTGTCTTTGGCTATTTAGCTTGTACACCAGGATTGATATAGGGCCTGACAGTTGTTATGGTGTTGGCTTGCTCTCTATGTTTTGCTTCTGTGTACATTATCCAAGGTTCCCATATTTCTATGAATGTGTCTTTAGTTGCCATTAAATACGCTACTGAACTAGACATTTTGTATAAATACTCTATTTTTTGTTGAATTATGTAGAACCCTGGTGGTTCATTTTTCCAGTATCTAGCAAGGCATAATCTCGTGGCTGTACATAATTGAGCAATTAATTTATTTTGTTTTGGTAGGAATCCTCTCATTGGGAGGTGTAGCAAAGCATGTTCCGGTAATAATGTTACTTCTCTGGCATATATGTCTTGCAATAATTTGTTTGTTTCTTGCCATAAGTATATGCATATAGATGCCAATCTCTCCGCATCCTCTGAAACATAAATTACTATTTTGGTTTCCTATCTTATGTAGTCTAGTGGGGTATAAATACCATCTATAGGCTGATTTAAGGTAATTTTCCTGTAATGCGGAGTTAATCGTGAACTTTGTACCCTGTCTGAGTGTCTGAATCCAGTCTGTAATTGCCCATTCCTTTCCTAACTCAGCTTCCCATTTGTCCATTGTTGATGTTTTGTTCGTGTTATTATTTATATTGAATATTAGGTATAATTTAGATAATTTAGTTATGGAGCCTTTTGGCCTAGTTTTAGAAAGACATATGGATTCAAAGAGGGTGGTAACGCGTGTGGTTGATGTACCCATAATTTCATGTACTCTAGAGCGTAACTGGAAGTAGTGGTACCACGTATGTGTGTCTAAAGGGTCTAGTTCATTGTATTGGTTATGTGTCATGAATGTCCCATTAATGAGGGTGTCTGCTATCCTGTACAGTCCTCTGTTAGCCCATTTATCCTGTACTATCTTATCTATGGAGGAGTTGAGATCAATTAGAGTGGTTATTGGGGATTTGGTGTTTGTAATTTGATAACAATGTGTTAATTTGTCACAGATATATAATGTGTGTGTAATGGATATGAATCACTTCCCCTGCTAAGGCCTGCTTTGTTTTGTGGACCATAGAAGTTTGGCTATATTATTAACTCCTATTATATTAGCTTCTAATTGTACCCATTGTATGTATTTATCTCTTGTACACCATAAAGCTGTTTGTGCCATTCTGGCGACGTTGTAATATGATATCAGATGGGGTATACCCATTCCTCCCCCATCTCTATGTCTGGTCATAATATGCTTGTTAATCCTCGCTTTTTTATTTTGCCAAATAAAAGAGAGAATATCGTTTTGTAAACTATGTAATTCCCTTATAAGGATGGATATAGGTAAAGATCTGAACATGTAAAGAAGTTTTGGTTGATTGTCATTTTAGATACTATAATCCTTCCCAGGAATGATATTTTGTATTTCGTCCATTTGGACATAAGTTGCCGTTTTTGTGCGAATAGGGGTTTGTAATTATATTTAAAAAGTGCATAGACATCAGTCGTGATGTGAATTCCCAAGTATTTTATAGTTTTGCTTGCCCATTTAAAGGAGAAATTAGCCTCTAACAATTTTTTAGTATGCGATGGTAGATGGATTCCTATGGCTTCGCATTTATCTTCATTTATTTTATATCCTGACACTGCTGTTGTAGGATATTATATAAGGGTGGTAAAGAAAGTGTGGGTTTTGTAAGGGTTAAAATGACATCATCTGCAAATAATGCAAGTTTATATATTGTATTAGTTACTTTAATTCCTGAGATATCTGTACATTCCTTAATTTTAAGTGCTAGGGGTTCTATGCACAAGGCGAACAACAGTGGGGAGAGGGGGCATCCTTGTCTTGTTCCATTTTGGATTGGTATTGATTTAGAGTTATATCCTGCTAGTCTAATATATGCTTCAGGAGTTGAGTACAGTAATGAGATAGCGTTTAAGAATTCTCCTCGTATTCCTACTTTAGTCAATAAGGCGGTCATGTAGCTCCAGTTTACTCTACCGAATGCCTTCTCTGCATCTAATGAAAGGAGCAGAGAAGACACTCCATGTACCGCAGCATAATGTATTAAATTGATGACTTTACGGGTATTGTCTGGCGCTTCCCTGGATTTAATGAAACCAACTTGATCTGAATGTATCAATTTAGTTAGGGGATCGTTTAGTCTATTTGCCAGGATTTTCGTGAACAGTTTTATGTCTTGGTTTATAAGGGAGATGGGCCTATAATTTTGGCATAACTGCTTATTTTTCCCCGGTTTAGGGATAACTGATATTCTGGCCAGGAGCATTTCTTTTAAAAAAAAAAAATATTCTGGAATAACAATCTGGTCCTGGAGCTTTGTTTAGCTGAAATGGGGTTGTTTAGCATTGTAACGTCAGATTGAGACAATTGAGGCATTGTACTGTCTGCTAGGAACTTATTTAGTGTTTCAGCCGCTTCTTGATTCACTTTGGGAGTCGGGAGATTATAGAGTGCATTATAATAGTCAGCAAAGGAGTTTGCAATTTCTAGGGGATCATTTTTTACCTTTCCTGTTGGTGTATGTATCTGTGGTACCACTGTAGCTCTAGTGATTTCCTTTAATTTGTTTGCTAACATTCTATCCGGTTTGTTGGAGTGGATAAAATAGTGCGTATCTAGTAGTTTTATGGATTTGTTAGCTTCATCTGAGAGGAGATTGTCTAGTTCTTTGTTTTTCTGTTTCAGTTGTTTGTTATTAGCATTGCTTGGGTGTGCTATCACTTCCCTTTTCAGGTTTGAAATGTCTGTTCTCAGTTTTCCTATATGGGATTGGTGGAGTCTATGCTGCCTTGCTGATTTAGTCATCAGGTAACCTCTAACGAAAGCCTTGAGTGCTCCCCATTGGTGTAATGGGTTAAGTGTAGATCCATTATTTGCTGCTATAAAGTGGGTAAGTTCATCTAATAATTTTTGTTTAACAAGTGGGTCCCCTATTATTTTAGGGTTAAATGCCCATGCTTTGGTTCTATTATGATTTGTTATCCCCTGTAGTGTGATCTCAACTATTGAGTGATCTGACCATGTGCAATTATGTATTTTTGCCTGCATGAGTAATGGAACCAGAATCTGGCTCAATAAAATGTAGTCGATTCTCGAATGAGAGTCGTGAACTGGTGAGCAATATGTGTACTCTCTCACACCTTTGTTTAAGGTCCTCCACCCATCAATAAAATTGTGATCAAGCAGGAAATCACCCAGGATTTTATGTTTAGGTTCTCTTTTCTGTTGCGTACGGGTTATATGTTGGGATCTGTCTATTAGATTATCTAATGTGAGATTAAAATCTCCTCCCACGATTATTTTATATTTATTCCACATGGTTAGTAGTTTGCTAACTTTAGTTAGGAATTGAGCTTGGTGGTCATTTGGGGCATAGATATTGCCTATCATGATAGGGGTATTGTGTATGTATCCCTAATTATCAGGTATCTTCCCTCTTTGTCGGTTATGATTTCTTCCTCTTTAAAGTTTAAGGAACTGTGTAATAGAATTGACACTCCTCTATGCTTCTTATGTGTAGTTGTATGGTGTAGTGCAGCATTATTAAATATATATGTGTATGAATATATACATACAGTTGTAATTCAAATGTACAGACTTTCAGGGGCGGAGCTAAACCATGCTGGAAGATGGCTGCGTAGTTAATTAGCTCCCAAGCCCTATACCCTTTGGGCACTAACAAAAACATCCCAATAATGCCCAAAGATCCACCTGCAATATAGCACAAGCATACCGGCAACTCCTGAGAGTGGAACAGACCACATCACCTTTTATCTGCCCAAGAATGGATCACAGAGTGCTCATGCCTCAACCTGCAACAGCCACATTCCAGTACCGCCCCATGTTAGACACAGCCACTGAGAGGTATTTACCCGCGGACTGGAAGACTCGTAGTACCGCTACACCTGCACACCTCACGGCGGCCTCCTTCCCAGAGGTAGAGAAACCAGTGGCTAGCAGGAGTGTGGCAGAGGCCGCAAAACAGATGGCCACACAATAGAAATTGACACATCTGCATACACGGGACTCCCAGATATTGCCCAGCTTGAAAGCACGCCACACAAGACCCCAGTACACTGCTGAAGAGGCTCGATACTAGGGGCGGCTCATAAGTAAACTCCACCGCAAGAACCACCACGTGGAGGTAGCTGAGCATTAAACTGCGAAGTGGGTCATCCAGGTAACATCTGCCACACAGTAAATTAAATCAAAAGAAAAATAAGTAGCATCCCCAAAGCACTCACCAAAAGCCACAATATTCTAAAATAATTCTCACCCCACCACTGTAGGAACAAAATATTAAAACATAACTTTTAATAACACTTTAAAATATATAAACACACATTTAAAAACAACATTAACTAGGTTAAAAGATATATAGGCAGGTAAGGTTAGATACACGTAAATCCTGATAAGGCTATAATCCTCTTAACCTCAGTCCAGTACAAAGTGGGTAATTATCCCCATTTATCTGTGTTACACAAATACAAAAGATCCCTTTCTATGGTCTACCGTTGACTCATAAGCCTCCTCTCAGGAGCATAATGGGATGGCGAACTACTAAGCTCATGTGTAACTACCAGAACAATTATTTAAAAAAGCTGGGTATTCCCGTACTAGCCTTGGTAAAAAACAAAATATTTGTTTCAAGAAACCATATTAACAAATAGGTGGAAGTGTATAGAAATGCTCAATCAGGACCAAACCCTGCTTGTAGGTGCCTATACAACCTTTATTGGATCCCATTAACCCAAGCCAGAACACTGAAAACTGTATGTGAGACAACCCCTAACCTAACACTCGCAGGTGGACACACTTGGCTCAAGACATAACAGCAAGCAAAAGAGTACCCATTACACATGTCTAGTGCAGTAAACAAAAATCTGGCCATTAAGATCTCTATTAAATACAACTTACACTTTGATGTTCTCACTACCACAGTAAAAGGCTCATTGTACACACTGTTTGAGTCACCTTTAGTCCAAATAAACTGCCCAAAGGCACCTGCATTCCTCAACAACAGGTCACAATTGAGAAGTGCACAAAGGCTAAGGAGAAGAAGGGGTAGCACAAGGAGAAGCATCTACAACTAACATATAACACATTGTAAAAAAAAAAAAAAAAAGCTGGATTAAACAACCTTAATCCTTTCAGCATATAAACCGAATATAGCCATCAACCTGGTTATGCCTTGCAAGAAACAAAATAAACCTGACAACCAGCAAAAGTCCAAGATGATTAATCAATACTTAATTCAGGCCGAGACCACCCCGCAACAAGAGGAAGGCCAACCACATAACCCAGTCCTTACCACGGAAACCCAAATATATTATTCAGCACCCACAGCTACTGATGATGCCATAACTAAGGAAGACTTAAACTTGTTGTCCTCCAAGGAGGATATGAAATAAATTATGTCAGAAATGCGATCACCTTTTGGGGAACTTAAAAAAGATAATGGTAAACTGGACCGCAGGTGGTGACCCTAGAAAACAGCCATGAAACAACCAATCAAAATATACAACAGGTCTCTCAACATCTATAGACGCAAAATAAGACAATACATTTCTTAATGAATAAAGTAGAAGATTTGGACAATAGGGGACGTAGGAACAACCTACGCATTAGGGGAGTACCTGAGTCCATACTACCCGTGGCAATACTTGGTTACCAACAAGACCTGTTCAGGACTGTGAATGGAACGCCAAGCTCCCCAGACATTAACATAGAGAGAGCACACAGGGCACTTTGTGCCAAGCCACCCAATAAAGCTCCGCCATGGTACATAGTGGTCAAGCTCTTTACAATACAGAAACAAAGACGAAATATTGAAAAACGCACACATAAAACGCCAAGTTATGCACGCAGGAATTCATATCCAGATACTTGCTTATCTCAGCCCCCAAACCCTCCAGAAAAGAAGGGAACTGAATTATATAACAACCGTCCTTCACAATGATAGCCACCTTCAGCAATGCAGATGACCTACAAACTTTCTGTGTGTTATGCTCGTGGGATACCCTTCTATCAGACCGAACTCAACCGGTAGTCTTGTTATCCCGGCGTCGAGCCAGAATGATAGGGAATATCCCAGAGCAGAGAAAGTTAGTAAGATGAGGAGAGCGACACTCACCACAGGTAGGAGAGTCCTCAGTGGCAACGACAGAACAGTGCAAGGCAAATCACTGGAATGGTCAGACAGTCAGGATTCGGCAACAGTAAAGCAGTCCAAGGACAAACCACTAGAATGGTCAGGCAGGCAGGGTTTGGCAATGGAAAAGCAGTCCAAGGGCACACCACTAGAATAGTCAGGCAGGGTTTGGCAACAAAGAGGCAATCCAGAATAATAGGGGTTAATAAGCAGAGTAGTTAGACAGGCAGGGTTCAGCAGCAATATATCAGTCCAGCAATTTAGGGGTTAAACAGGTAGAGAAGTCAGACAGGCAGAGTTCAGCAGCAGTGTAGCAATCCAGCAATTCAGGGGTATAGCAGGCAGAGTAGTCAGACAGGCAGGGTTCAAACACAGTAAGGCAATAAGAAGAAACAATCTATCACTCGCCAGGAGCACACAAAGTAACACCTATACTTGGGCAGTGAAAGATTGTTTGAAAGAAGCTTACATAGGCGCAGAATTTGCGCAACAGACGTCCAGACCAGCATCAGGAGATAGGAGCGTGCGGCTATGACATCAGCGCCGCACGCATCTGGACCCAACACAGCCCCTGGCAACGAGCAGGGAAGGAGATGCTGCGCCCCTAGCAACGGCTAGAGCGGCGTGGCGTGACACTGTGACACTCTACAAATTAAAATAGACCTCCCTGAAAGCCTATCTTCCAATCTCCAAATTTCTGGGATGCCAGAAGCAAGACAGTAGCTGCCCACACCCTAACAAACTGGCTCACACACAATGTTTCCAAGCCCCGCCACTGAAATGAGCCATCCAATATTACTTGTCCAAGACAACTCATCAATGGACCCAGAGTATCCAAAGGGCAAGTACTATTACATCAATATCCCTTACATGACAGACACTTGCATATATTAACTAAGTTATATATATACTGACCCTTCACATAAATGCCCAATTCTTTACAAAGAACAGCAGACTTACTCAAAAATTACCATGTTGTATCACTCTGTCATGAAATAGCTTTGTTGTCTCAGTTAACACTAAGGGGCCGAATGGGGCCGTATACCCCTGTTTCCACGCAAGCCTTCAGGCTCGCCAGAAACCGGAGTAAGGAAGCAGCGGTCTTAAGAACGCTGCTCCTTAACTCGTCCGCCTCCTCTGAGGCTGCGGACATCAATCTGACCGATCGAATACGATCAGGTTGATTGACAACCCCTGCTAGCGGCTGCAAATGTGCAGGGGTTGGCATTGCACAATCAGTTCTTCCAGGGCAGACATAATTCACTATAGCGAATCATGTCCGCCCAGGGTATGATAAATCTACCTCTAAAAATGTATTCAAACTAAAATGTTGCCATATTTACTGCAGACTGTGTATCTTAAAGTTTTCATAATTTGTTATTAGTTGGGATGTTGTAATGATATACCCTCTATGTAATACCATCATTAATGCCCATGGGTATGGGATACTACCCTCATCAATACTCAATGTATACCTGTGCTTGTTTAACTGTTATTTATTTGACTGTTTCATTTGTGTTGTGCAACCATCCTACTCTGTTCTCAGCTTTTGATATACCACTGACTATACCTGCTATTACATATAGCTTTTACCTACGTTAGGACCACACCCTCACCACCCTCTCCCTCCCCGAACCAGATAATCAACACTTAAGAAAACATACCCAACAACAGTAAGACGATAACAGATGCATTTAGTATTGACTGCACCCGCTGAACCCCAACACCTGTACACTCTAATTTAAATAACACCCTTCCCTCCCACACCACCCTCACATAGCCCTCCTTAATTCTCCTTCAGTCCCCCCATTTTTTCTCTCATCTCCCCACAATGGCGAACGCCACTATGAGCAACAAAACTCAGAGATTACTGCAGCTTATCACAATTAATGCTAAAAGACTAAACAGTCCAGAAAAGAGATCAATAGTATTTCGTGAATTGTACAATTACTACGGTGACATTATATATTTACAGTACACAAACTTCAAAAAAGGTAGGGAACCCAAACTGCTTAGCCATAGATACCAAACAACATACCTTTACTCAGGATCCTCTAAAACATGTGGAGTGGGCAGCATACTTAAAAATACACTCCAATTTCAGGCCACACACATTGGAAAGGATAATGAAGGACGATTCCTTATAGTGATAGGCCTCCTCTTTGGCAGGCCAATCACTTTAGCTAATGTATACCTCCCCAACACAAACCAGCATCCCACCGAGAGAGATTATTCATTTTTCTCACACTCCCACAATCCCTACTCCAGGATAGATTATTCACTGACGGACTCCCTGGGTCTGTCACTGGTTACTAAAACAGACATTCTCCCGCAGACATGGTTGGACCATTTCCCTGTATCATACCTTCTTCAATGGCCAAACACGCCTATAATACCAATTATTTGGAGACTTAATGAGCAACTTTTAAATGATAGCCTTAATTAAATAAATTTAGAACACTCACTCAAGGAATTCTTCAACCACAATACCCCAGACTTCCATACACCTTCCACCATATGGGAAACGCATAAATGTGTCATTAAGGGCAAAGTCTTGCAGATGAAGGCTAAGCAAAGGATACAGCATCCTAAAACTCACTCCTGTCAAAAATGTCCTATTGGGAAACACAGCATAAAAAAGACCCCTCCTCAAACACCATACTTGAAGCGCTATCCCTGGCACGAGAATCTCTAAACTCCCACTTACTCAAAACAGATACAAATTAAGACACTGCACTTACAACATTATTACAAGCCGAGAGATAAACCGGGTTCCTTCCTAGCTAGGGCCTTAAAGCGCAAGCAGCTCAAAACACATTTTCTTAAACTAACAGACAACAGGGAAACAAGTCCAAAGATAGTAAATCAATAGCGAACAACTTCAAAAACTATTACTCCTCCATATACATCATCAGACACGACACTACTCCCCAAATCAGCTGCGAGGGACACAACTCCCTAGAGCAACACATAGAAAACTATTTTCAGACATTACTCTGCCCAGTCTCTCTGCAGAAAACCTGGAATATCTTTATTCACCAATCTCCACTGGCGAAATAGCCGCAGCAATCAAAAACATGCCAAATGGAAAAAGTCCGGGACCTGACGGCTTTAGTATAAAATACTACAAAACATTTATACACTTCTTATTCCCCACCTCTTCCTACTGTTCAACACCCTGTTGGACAGAGGGGGATTCCCACCCAACATGTTAGAGGCACACATATCCGTACTGCCGAAGCCAGGCAAAAATCCAGACTGCCCTGAAAACTTTTGGCCAAGCTCCCTGTTAAATACAGACAGTAAAATCTTTTCCAAGGTCTTAGCGAACAGGATAAACTGATTTTTGCCTTCCCACATAAACTTGGACCAAGTGGGTTTATCCCAAAGTTCTACAACTCATGTCACATGCACAAATAACACAGAGACCTGCCGCTCTCATCTCTGCAGACACTGAAAAAGCCTTTGATAGAGTGAGCTGGCCATTCCTTCCCACTACATTATCCCACAGGAAGTTAAGCGACAAATTCATCAACCTCAATTTTGCCTTGTACAGCACCTCCTCAGCAAAGATTAACGTAAACAAGTTACTTTCAGACAAATTCAAAATAACAAACGGCACATGCCAGGGCAGTCCCTTGTCAGCCATTCTATTTGTGTAATCTATATAAACCCTTGCCCACAAAATTAGAAATGACAAATACTTCACTGGGATTAAAGTGGGGGAAACTGAATACAAATTGGCCATGTATGCCGATGATGTCCTGCTGACACTCACAAACTTAACCACCTCACTCCCTAGAGCCCTGAAAGTCTTTGCAGACTACGGCAAGGTCTCAAATTTTCAACTTAATCTACGTAAGTCAGAGATATTGAACGTATCAATGCACCATATTGCTTTCTTACAAGCCATAGCAGGCTGCCCCCTAGGCCTTCAAAGCAAAAAAATTAAAATATCTGGGAATTTACCCTTCCTAGGACCCAAAACACTATTTGTATCTAACTACACCTCCCTAGCTCAGGCCATAGTAGGTGACATGTCGAACTGGAAGACTAAATCTATTTCATGGTTGGGTAGAATAAGCATAGTTAAAATGAACATCCTAAGAAAAACAAACACAAGACACTTTGTTTAATAACTAATAACTTGGTACAATCTAGCAATCACTTGATAGCTAGGGTTGATAACGCTATCGTCTGTGATAAAATATGTTATATCCTGATGACAATGTAGATAATAGGTACAGGTGATAATCCAGATATATTAGTTCATATACAACCAGTAACAGACAATGTCACAAACATACATGCAAAAAAAGGATATCTATGTATAACATTGGATCAGCCAATAACACCTTAGCTTTAGGGGTTAATACATTTATTATAGTAGCGATGAGCTCCGGTCGTCAGATTAGGGGTTAATAATTGAAGTTAGGTGTCGGCGATGTTAGGGAGGGCAGATTAGGGGTTAATACTATTTATGATAGGGTTAGTGAGGCGGATTAGGGGTTAATTACTTTATTATAGTAGCGCTCAGGTCCGCTCGGCAGATTAGGGGTTAATAAGTGTAGGCAGGTGTCGGCGACGTTGAGGGGGGCAGATTAGGGGTTAATAAATATAATATAGGGGTCGGCGGTGTTAGGAGCAGCAGATTAGGGGTACATAAGGATAACGTAGGTGGCGGCGCTTTGCGGTCGGCAGATTAGGGGTTAATTATTGTAAGTAGCTGGCGGCGACGTTGAGGGGGGCAGGTTAGGGGTTAATAAATATAATACAGGGGTCGGCGGTGTTAGGGGCAGCAGATTAGGGGTACATAAGTATAACGTAGGTGGCGGCGCTTTGCGGTCGGCAGATTAGGGGTTAATTATTGTAAGTAGCTGGCGGCGACGTTGAGGGGGGCAGGTTAGGGGTTAATAAATATAATACAGGGGTCGGCGGTGTTAGGGGCAGCAGATTAGGGGTACATAAGTATAACGTAGGTGGCGGTCGGCAGATTAGGGGTTAAAAATTTTTTATCGAGTGGCGGCGATGTGGGGGGACCTCGGTTTAGGGATACATAGGTAGTTTATGGGTGTTAGTGTACTTTAGAGCACAGTAGTTAAGAGCTTTATGAACCGGCGTTAGCCCAGAAAGCTCTTAACTCCTGCTATTTTCCTGCGGCTGGAGTTTTGTCGTTAGAGCTCTAACGCTCACTTCAGAAACGACTCTAAATACCGGCGTTAGGAAGATCCCATTGAAAAGATAGGATACGCAATTGACGTAAGGGGATCTGCGGTATGGAAAAGTCGCGGCTGAAAAGTGAGCGTTAGACCCTTTAATCACTGACTCCAAATACCGGCGGTAGCCTAAAACCAGCGTTAGGAGCCTCTAACGCTGGTTTTCACGGCTACCGCCGAACTCTAAATCTGGGCCTTAGTTTTTTAAAATGAACATCCTCCCCAGAATTGTATACGTCCTTCAGACCCTACTGAAACCACTTTCCACAAATACAATGATAAATTACAAAACCATCTGGATAAATACATATGGAATGGTATTAGACCACGAATAAATAAAAAAAAACTATACCTACCAAAGGAGCAAGGGGGGCTAGGAGTCCCCACCCCTTTTTATTTCCTTCCTAGTTATTCAAAACTCAGCCACTCCCTGACAGCCCTCTTCCCACCCTCGCCCTACCAAACAAAAAACTTTATTCATTGATACTTGGTTACAAGATTTAGAATAACATGCATAGCACAGGTGAACTACCTATATGACTTAATTCTCATGCAAGTACATTGTTTTGAACGTCCCTAGGGGCGTTAAACAATCCTTCTCATTTGCACTTTGTGAGCCTCCTCCTGTTTTACTTTGGAGCAAATATGAGATAGAGGAACTATTAGCATTAATGAACACAACTACTTGTAGGCATGCATGACTCACTATTATGATTGTATAATATGTACAACCACGTTGACTTATTATTGTACTGTTATTTTTTGGTAAATAAACATTCTTATAAAAGATTTTTTACAAGCTTTCCGTTGTATGCAATGAACAAATAAAAAAAAAGCAATTGAAATAGCTCAACACAATGAATGTTTCAATTGGTTTCACTAAATTGAACTGGAAATGCAACTTTTAATGAATTCTGCAGTCTCAAAATTATTCAACCCCTTCATGGCAAGCATTTTTAGTACTTAGTAGAGCACCCTTTTGCTGTTATGACCTGATGAAAATGAGATGCATAGCCAGACACCAGCTTCTGGCAGTGTGGAATCTCATAGCCCATTCCTCATGAGAAATTGTCTCCAGCTTAGTAATATTCTTGGTTTTGTGTGTTGCCTTCTTCAAATGCCATCAGAAATTTTCTATAGTGTTTAAGACAGGTGACTGTGATGGCCACTGTAGAATCAGCAGACAGCCTGATGAAACGGCCGAGAAACTTCATCGTTCTATGCAGCGCCAAAGGTTCCAGGCTGATCGTAGGAGTCTGCCCGCCCCTTCCTACCAGGTTGGTGAGAGAGTTTGGCTGTCCTCCCACAACTTGAACCTTCGTGTGCCTTCCAATAAACTGACTCCCCATTATGTTGGTCCTTTTCGAATACTCTAACGGGTCAATCCTGTGGCCTACGCTCTTGACCTTCCTCCTGCAATGCGCATCTCCAATGTTTTTCATGTCTCCCTCTTGAAACCATTGGTTTGTAAACGGTTTACCACTGTGTTGCCTCGTCCCCATCCTATCTTTGTTGACAACCATAAGGAGTATGAAGTCAGCAGCATTATTGACTCTCGTATGTCCAGGGGCCGCGTACAGTATTTGGTTCACTGGAGGGGCTACGGTCCGGAGGAGCGTTCATGGGTTCCCTCCTCTGATGTTCATGCTCCCGCCCTCCTCCGTGCCTTCCATTCCCGTTTCCCCAATAAGCCTTTTTAGGAGGGGGAGGGGTCATTGAGGGGAGGGTACTGTCAGGGTTGTTTCCCTGTTTTGTTTGCCATGAGCTGCAGGCAGCCATTTTACTCACCTCTCTTGCTGACTATGGTGCATACTGTGTGATGCTGCTCATTTCCTGCACTTCCTTTTATGGCCAGACTGGTGTTCATCATCAGTGTGAGACAGGATGCAGTCTCAGAATTGTGATGCCATCACTTATTATTTAAAGGGCCTCTGTTCAGTATGCTTTGCCCTTGAGCTGTCTCAGACCTGTTTGTGAGAGCTCCTGGGTATTACCTGGCTGTCTGACGTCCCTCCTGGTTCCTGATCCCTGGCTTGTTCCTGACTCTGCTATTCTCCTTGTTCCTGATTCCGGCTCGTCTGACTACTCGCTTTGGCTCCTTGTTATTTGTTTTGTGGACTTTTTATTATTTTTTGCTATTAATAAAGGTGTGATTATTTTTACACTTCTCGTCTCAGTCTGATTCCTGGCACCCTGACAAAGAGAAATTGTCCTGCAACTGCCTTCTTCAAATCCCACCAGAGATTTTCTATGGCGTTCAAGTCAGGTGACTGTGATGGCCACTGTAGAATCTTTCAGGACTTCTTCTGCAACCAAGTCTTGGTGGAATTTATTGCTTGGGATCATTGTTCTGTTGGAAGGTCCATGACTCCCAAGCTTCAGCTTCCTCACAGATGGCATGTTGTTTTCTCCTAGGATTTCCTGATATTTCAATTAATCCATCTTCCACATGCTGAAGGTTTCCAGTGCCAGGGGATACAAAGTAGCCCCAAAGCATCACCAAGCCACCACCATGCAGAGTGTTCTTTTCAGCGTATGCTTCATTCTTCTTACTCCATACATATGGATTAGGGGGCTTTTATTGTTTTTTAATGGAAACTAAAGAGCTGATTGCCCCTTTAAAGGCAATGCCCATACAAATGCCCCTTTAGGGGCAATGGGTTGCTTAGGTTTTTTTATATGTAGGTATTTTTTATTTTGGGGGGTTGAGTGGGTGGTGGGTTTTACTGTTAGGGGTACTTAGTATTTTTTTAAGTAAATGAGCTGTTAAACTTAGGGCAATGCCCTACAAAATTTTGGGGTGTCTTTTTTGTTTTTATAGGGGTATTAAATTAGGTTTAATTTTTTTATTTTGGATAATTTTGTTTATTATTTTCTGTAATCTTAGATTTTTAAGTTTTCGTAATTTTAGAGTTTGTTATTTCTCGTAATGTTTGTTTTTTGGGGGGGTTTAATTTTGTAATTTAGGTTTTTTATTTTTGGTATATTTTATTTTTTTGAAATAGTAATCGGCTAGATTACGAGTTTTGCGTTAGAGGCTTTACAGTGCTAACAAGCAGTTTTCTCTCACCGCTCACTTACCTGCAGCACTCCTATGGGGAAATAAAATTTATGTTTACACCTAACACCCTAACATGAACCCCGAGTCTAAACACCCCTAACCTTACATTTATTAACCCCTAATCTGCCGCCCCCGACATCACCAACACCTACATTATACTTATTAAATCCTAATCTGCCGCTCTGGACACCGTCGACACCTACATTATACTTATTAACCCCTAATCTGCTGCCTCCAACATCGCCGACACCTACATTATATTTATTAATCCCTAATCTACCGCCCCCAATGTCGCGGCAACCTACCTACACTTATTAACCCCTAATCTGCCACCCCCTATAATAAACATATTAACCCCTAAACCGCCGCACTCCCGCCTCGCAAACATTATTTAAAAATTATTAACCCCTAATCTGCCGTCCCTAACATTGCCGCCACCTACCTACATTTATTAACCCCTAATCTGCTGCCCCCAACATCGCCGCCACTATATTAAATTTATTAACCCCTAAACCTAAGTCTAACCCTAACACCCCCTAACTTAAATATAATTACAATAAATCTAATTGAAAATTAATATTATTACCTAAACAATTCCTATTTAAAACTAAATACTTACCTATAAAATAAACCCTAAGCTAGCTACAAATATAACTAATAGTTACATTGTAGCTATCTTAGGGTTTATTTTTATTTTACAGGCAAATTTGTATTTATTTTAACTAGGTAGAATAGATATTAAATAGTTATTAACTATTTAATAACTACCTAGCTAAAATAAATACAAAAGTACCTGTAAAATAAAACCTAACCTAGATTACAATAACACCTAACACTACAATACAATTAAATAAATTAACTAAATCAACAATTAAATAAATTAAATTAGCTAAAGTACAAAAAAACCCACTAAATTACAGAAAATAATAAACAAATTACAAGATATTTAAACTAATTACACCTAATCTAATAGCCCTATCAAAATAAAAAAGCCCCCCTAAAATAAAAAAACCCTAGCCTAAACTAAACTATCAATAGCCCTTAAAAGGGCCTTTTGCGGGGCATTGCCCCAAAGTAATCAGCTTTTACCTGTAAAAAAATACAAACAACCCCCCAACAGTAAAACCCACCACCCACACCACCAACCCCCAAATAAAATACTATCTAAAAAAACTTAAGCTCCCCATTGCCCTGAAAAGGGCATTTGTATGGGCATTGCCCTTAAAAGGGCAGTTAGCTCTTTTGCGGCCTAAACCCTAATATAAAAAATAAAACCCACCCAATACACCCTTAAAAACCTAACACTAACCCCCTGAAGATCGACTTACTGTTCTAAAGACCGGACATCCATCCTCAAGGAAGCGGCAGAAGTTTTCATCCAACCGGGCCGAAGTCCTCAACGAAGCTGGGAGAAGTCTTCATCCAAGCCGAGCGAAGTGGTCCTCCAGACAGGCAGAAGTCTTCATCCAGACGGCATCTTCTATCTTCATCCATCCGATGCGGAGCAGGTCCATCTTCAAGACATCTGACGTGGAGCATCCTCTTCAAATGAAGTCTTCTTACTAAATGACGGTACCTTTAAGTGACGTCATCCAAGATGGCGTCCCTTAGATTCCGATTGGCTGATAGAATTCTAATTCTAATATTGATTTTTATTATTATCTTTATGAAGATTATTATATGTCGATATTCACTGTATGAATTGTATGTCAATTTAACTTGGAATTGGTAAGTTTTATTCACTCTGCTAGGACACTAACTGAATTGATTACCGCAGATGTGAACTTTAGGGGGTGTGAGAGCTACATAGCTAGTGATTGGTCCATTTAGCTTTTAAAAGGCAGCAAGGTAGTTCATAAAATTATGTAGCCTGATGAAACGGCATTGTAGCCGAGAAACGCGTTGCAAAGCAACTATATACTGTTTTTAAATAAATTTTATTTTATTAGTTCTACCTTGCCTCTGAACTATCATTCTATACTAACCTATCTGGGGACTTATCGCTTGCCATTTGGAGATGCCTAACAGAAAACATTCAGAAAGCTTGATCTCCATATAAGCGGTTTCCTCTGTGGAGTAGCAGTCATCGATTTGGAAATTCTTTTGGTTTTCTGGGAACAGCTGATTTGCCTATAGAGAGTCAGCCAAACGGCTCTGAAGCTTCGGCTTGTCTAATATTGCACTGGCTGTGCAATCTCCCTTGTGAGTATAAGTCCACAGCTTATTGTTGTTTGTCCCTTAGTGTTCGGGTCAATCTGCACCAAGGGCGCCTCCTCCTTTTTGTATTATAGGTGTGTTTACCGGTATACCGAACGACTCAAGTGTTTTTGCTTTATCAGCAAGAGTATATTGCCATATAGAATTTTAACCAACACATATACACACACTTCATTTTGTATATCTGGGATGGTCCAGCTTATTACACATTATACATCTTAGGGAGTAGCATAAAATAGGCGCACCTCTTTCTTTTGGACACATCATTACTGAGATTTGTGTGTGGTCCTATCAATTGTTATATATTAACCCCTAAACCTAACAACCCCCTAACTTTAAATTAAAATTACAAGATCCCTATCTTAAAATAAATAAAAACTTATGTGGGAAATTAAAAAAAACCTAAGTTTAAACTATAAATTAAACTAACATTACTATTATACTAAAATTAAAATAACTATCAATTAAATAAATTAAATTACACATTAAAAAACCTAACACTACTAAAAAAAAAAAATTACAGTTACAAAAAATAAAAAATACTAAATTACAAAAAATAAAAAATACTAAATTACAAAAAATAACAAACACTAAATTATGAAAAATAACAAACAAAATTATCCAAAATAAAAACAATTACACCGAATCTAATAGCCCTATAAAAAATAAAAAAAGCCCACCCAAAACAAAAAAAAACCCTAACCTACAATAAACTACCAATAGCCCTTAAAAGGGCCTTTTGTAGGGCATTACCCTAAATAAATCAGCTCTTTTACCTGAAAAAAATACAAAGACCCCCCAAAAGTAAAACCAACCCCCCAACCAACCCCCCAAAATAAAAAACCTAACTCTAACAAAAACCTAAGCTACCCATTGCCCTGAAAAGGGCATTTGTATGGGCATTGCCCTTAGAAGGGCATTTAGCTCTTTTTCTTGCCCTGAAAAGGGCATTTAGCTCTTTTAAGAAAGGCCCAAACCCTAATCTAATAAAAAAAACACCCCAAAAAAGTTTAAAAAAAACCTAACACTAACCCTCGATGATCCACTTACAGTTTCTGAAGTCCGGACATCCAGACGGTGAAGTCTTCATCCAGACGGCAAGGTCTTCATCCATCCATGCAGTGTCTTCTATCTTCATCCAGGCGCCATCTTCTATCTTCATCCCGGTAGCGCTGAGCGGGTCCATCCTGAAGACAACCGGCGCGGAGCATCCTCTTCATGCAGTCCCCGCCGTATACTGAATCTTCAATGCAAGGGAGAATTTTAAAAATGAAGTCCCTTGCATTCCTATTGGCTGATTTGATTTTTGAAATTCAAATCAGCCTATGAGGCCTACTTATCAAGCCGTCAACTGTTCTGCATTCGCCGGGACCAATACGCTCGCCTGACATCGCCTAACATCGCGGACCTGAATACGGTCTCCATATTTAACAAATAGCTGTCAAAAAGCCGTGCACCAAGTACGGGGCGATGAGCAGCGGACTGTTGTTAACTAACACAGTCATCGATCTCGCTGCTATTCGGCTTTTTCACAGCTTTATTTGTATACTGTCACTAAACACCGCCACTATACTAAACTGTTTAACCCCTATCCCGCCGCTCCCGGACCCGCCGCAACTAAATAAAGTTATTAACCCCTATCCTGCTGCTCACGGAGCCCACTGCCACTCTAATAAACTTATTAACCCCTATTCTGCCGCTCCCGGAGCCCACTGCCACCTACATTATGTTATTAACCCCTAATCTGCTGCCCCCTACATGGCCGCCACCTACATTATGTTATTAACCCCTATCCCGCCGCTCCCGGAGCCCACCACTACTAAATAAAGTTATTAACCCCTAAACCACCAGCCCCCCCACATCGCCATAAACTAAATTAACCTATTAACCCCTAAACCTAACAACCCGCTAACTTTATATTAAATATTAACTCATCCCTATCTTATAATAAATTTAAACGTACCTTTAGAATTTAAATAAACTATATTAAACTATATTACATTAATAATTAACCTACCCTAACTGTTATACTAAAATTAAATTAAACTATATTAAACTAATAATTAACCTACCCTAACTGTTATACTAAAAGTAAATTAAACTATATTAAACTAATAATTAACCTACCCTAACTGTTATACTAAAATTACAATAAGCTACAAATTAAATGAACTATATTATATATTTAAAGACCTAACCCTAATCAAATAATTTAATTCTACAATTAAAAATTACAACTAAGTTACAAAAAATAACAAACACTAAGTTACAAAAAAAAAATAAACACTAAGTTACACAAAATAAAAAAAGAAATTATCAAAGATTTAAACTAATTACACCTAATCTAAGAGCCCTATGAAAATAAAAAAGCCCCCTCAAAATAAAAAAAACCCTAACCTACAATAAACTACAAATAGCCCTTAAAAGGGCCTTTTGCGGGGCATTGCCCCAAAGAAATCAACTCTTTTACCTGTAAATAAAAAATACAAACAACCCCCCCAACAGTAAAACCCACCACCCACACAACCAATCACCCAAATAAAAACCTAACTAAAAAAAAAACCTAAGCTCCCCATTGCCATGAAAAGGGCATTTGGATGGGCATTGCCCTTAAAAGAGCATTTAGCTATTCAAATCAGCCAATTCTATTGGCTATTCCAATCAGCCAATAGAATGCGAGATCAATCCTATTGGCTGATTGGATCAGCCAATAAGATGAAAAGCTCAATCCTATTGGCTAATTGCAACAGCCAATAGGATTTTTTCAACCTTAATTCCGATTGGCTGATATAATTCTATTAGCCAATCGGAATCTAAGGGACGCCATCTTGGATGACGTCATTTAAAGGAACCTTCATTCGGGAAGAAGACGTCGTAAGAAAAGGATGCTCCGCGTCGGATGTCTGGAAGATGGAGCCGCTCCGCACCGGATGGATGAAGATAGAAGATGCCGTCTGGGTGAAGACTTCTGCGGGCTTGGATGAAGACTTCAGCCACTTGGATGAAGACTTCTGCCGGCTTCTTGGAGGATGGATGTCACATCTTCAAAACTGTAAGTGGATCTTCAGGGGTTAGTGTTAGGATTTTTTAAGGGTTTATTGGGTGGGTTTTAGATTAGGGTTTGGGCTGCAATAGAGCTAAATGCCCTTTTAAGGGCAATGCCCATCCAAATGCCCTTTTCATGGCAATGGGGAGCTTAGGTTTTTTTTAGTTGTTTTTTATTTGGGGGGTTGGTTGTGTGGGTGGTGGGTTTTACTGTTGGGGGGTTGTTTGTATTTTTTATTTACAGGTAAAAGAGCTGATTTCTTTGGGGCAATGCCCCACAAAAGGCCCTGTTAAGGGCTATTTGTAGTTTATTGTGGGTTAGGGTTTTTTTATATTGGGGGGGCTTTTTTATTTTCATAGGGCTCTTAGATTAGGTGTAATTAGTTTAAATCTTTGATAATTTCTTTTTTATTTTGGGTAACTTACTGTTTATTTTATTTTTTGTAACTTAGTGTTTGTTATTTTTTGTAACTTAGTTGTTAGTTTTTTGTAACTTTGTAATTTTTAATTGTAGAATTAAATTATTTGAGTAGGGTTAGGTTTTTAACTATATAATATAGTTAATTTAATTTGTAATTTATTGTAATTTTAGTATAACAGTTAGTGTAGAATAATTATTAGTTTAATTTAGTTTAATGTAATTTTAGTATAACAGGGTAGAATAATTATTAGTTTTATATAGTTTAATGTAATTTTAGTATAACAGGGTAGATTAATTATTAGTTTAATATAGTTTAATGTAATTTTAGTATAACAGTTGGGTAGATTAATTATTAGTTTAATATTGTTTAATGTAATTTTAGTATAATAGTTAGGGTAGGTTAATTATTAATTTAATATAGTTTAATATAGTTTAATTTAAATCTAAAGTTAAGTTTAAATGTATTATAAGATAGGGATGAGTTAATATTTAATATAAAGTTAGCGGGTTGTTAGGTTTAGGGGTTAATAGTTTAATTTAGTTTATGCCGATGTGGGGGGATGGTGGTTTAGGGGTTAATACATTTATTTAGTTGTGGTGGGCGGTGTCGGGAGCGGCAGATTAGGGGTTAATAAGTATAATGTAGGTGGTGGTGGTGTCGGGGCTAGAATAGGGGTTAATTAGTATAATGTAGGCGTCGGCGGTGTCGGGGCGGCAGAATAGGTGTTAATAAGTATAATGTAGGTGGCGGCGATGTAGGGGCGGCAGATTGGAGGTGTAAACATAACTTTTATTCTCCCATAGGAATCAATGGGATGTCGGGCAGCAGCGAACATAAGCTTTCGCGGCTTTCAGACTCCCATTGATTCCTATGGCACCTGCGGCCTCCAGGGCGGCGGATTGAAAACCAAGTACGCTTGGCCGGAATAGTGGCGAGCGTACCTGTTAGATATTTGTTAACTAGCAAAAGTAGTCAGATAGTGCTGAATTTGAATTTGGAACATTTGTAGTGACATAAGCATCGATCTGTGTCGGACTGAGACCGGCGGGCCGTATGTTACGTCACAAATTTCATCTTTTGCCGGTCTGTAGGCTTTGATAACTAAGGGGAATCAAGCTCTCCACAATTACGCTGCTGAATTCCAGCGTATTTGCGGTTGACGACTTGATAAATAGGCCTCTATAGGATGAGAGCTACTGGAATCCTATTGGTTGTTCAAATGAGCCAATAGGATGAGAGCTACTGAAATTCTATTGGTTATTCAAATCAAATTTGTAATTTAGTGTTTGTTATATTTTGTAATTTAGTATTTTTTTATTTTTTTATATTTTGTAATTTAGTATTTTTTGTTTCTTGTAATTATAGATTTAATTTTTTTTTAGTAGTGTTAGGTTTTTTAATGTGTAATTTAATTTATTTAATTGATAGTTATTTTATTAATTTTAGTATAATAGTAATGTTAGTTTAATTTATCATTTAAACTTAGGTTTGTTTAATTTCCCAGGTAAGTTTTCATTTATTTTAAGATAGGGATCTTGTAATTTTAATTTAAAGTTAGGGGGTTGTTAGGTTTAGGGGTTAATAGATACATTTAGTTGTTTTGCAATGTGGAGGGCTGGCGGTTTAGGGGTTAATAGGTTTATTTAGTGGCAGCTATGTCGGGGAGAGGTGGTATAGGGGTTAATATCTTTATTATAGTGTGGGCGATGTTGGGGTGCGGGGGAATAGGGATTAATAACTTGACGTGACGATGTCGGGGAGCAGTCGAATAGGGGTTAATACATTTTATTAGTGGCGACGATGTCGGGAGCAGCAGATTAGGGGTTAATAAGTTTAATATAGTGTTTGCGATGCAGGAGGGACTGGGGTTAATAGGTAGTTTATGGGTGTTAGTGTACTTTGTAACACTTTAGTTATGAATTTTGTGTAACAGTTTTGTGGTGCAAAACTCATAACGACTGGATTGCGGAACGGATTGTGTCGGTATAGGCTGTAATGCAAGCATTTTAGCCTCACCGCAAAACTTATAATGGCAGCGATATGGAAATCCCACGCAAAAACGTCATTTTTTTTAAGTGCGGGAATGACGTTGCGTTACAGGCTTAAATGCTTGGGGTACAGCTATACCAACAAGACTTGTAATGGCTACATTACTGTTTTAACGATGAAAAGGCCGTTTTTTTCAGAGTTAAAACACGAACGCAAAACTTGTAATCTAGGTGTTACATAGTAACATAGTAGATGAGGTTGAAAAAAGACCGAAGTCCATCGAGTTCAACCTATACAAATCTAAAATACTTACAAAAAGCTCCAGTTAAACTTAAATAATCCCATTAAAAGGTGACCCATTTAATACTAGCAATCATATCCATGAATTTTGTTTCTAGACAGAAATGTATCTAAACAATTTTTAAATGTATCTACGGCACTACCTCCTTTGGTAATGAGTTCCACAATTTTATTGCTCTTATAAGTGAAAAAATGTTTCCGTTGCAGGAGATTAAATCTCCTTTCCTCCAACCTTAAATTGTGACCTCTTGTCACAAACAATTTTCTTGGACTAAAGTTTTGTAGTTATTTTAAGGTAGTTATATTTCAGTTTAATTTAAAGTTAGGGGGGTGTTAGGTTTAGGGGTTAATAGTTTAATTTAGTTTGTCGCGATGTGGGGGGTCAGCAGTTTAGGGGTTAATAGGTTTATTTTAGTAGTAGCGATGTGGGGGGGCGGCGGTTTAGGGGTTAATAGGTTTATTTAGGGAGTCGCAATGTAGGTGGTTGGTGGTTCAGGGGTTAATAGGTTAATTTAGTGCTGGCGCTGCAGGGGCGGCGGGTTAGGGGTTAATACTTTAATTTAGGTATTTGCAATGTGTGTGGGCGGCAGATTAGGGGTTAATAGGTTTAATATAGTATTCGCGATGCAGGGGGGTGGCGGTTTAGGGGTTAATGTGTCATGTATGGGTGTTAGTGTACTTTGTTACATTTTTGTGAAACATTTTTGTTTCACAAAATCCATAACTACTTGCCTTTGAGTGCGTTATGGTATAAGTTATAATGCTAGCGGAGTAGCCGTACCGCATAACCTGTAATACAGGTGAGATGAAAATTCCACACTCAAAGGCCATTTTTTGAGTACGAAATGGATCGTTGCGGTATAGGCTAAAACACTTGAGGAATATGTAATACGGGTAGGCTCACTACTCCGCTCGCAAAGGCCTATTTTTTAGTGGTATAGACGTACTGTACAACTTGTAATCTAGGTCTTTTTCTGGCCCATCCACGTAGTGTAACCACTATTCATTTAACTTTGAACTTGCAAAATATGCTTTCAACTGTGTCTCTAGGAACATTCAGGACCTTCGCCATATTTGTTTCTTTCTTTGTGAAGGTTGATGATCTCTTTTCTTAACTTTTTGGACCACTCCTTTGACTTAGCGATATTTCTAACATACACTCAGACATAATACTCAACAAACCCCTAGCCAGTTCAGGTATTTCATGCTTGAGACACCACTTGTTTTGCATATTTGTGCTGTTGTGAGGGATTCTATTCAGGGGTTGAATAATTTTGAGACTGCAGAATTCATTAAAAGTTGCATTTTCAGGGGGGGGCGGAGCCAACCGCCGAATGGAGCAGACGTTTTCACATTGAGCTCTAGGACAAAATATCATATTAAGCTGCCCAAAGTGACGTTTTCTCTGAGAAAATAACCAATTTCTACTCTGCCTCACTTGTCTCCATTGTGTACTTATTTTGGTTAACGTAATAGAGACTAAAGGGATATAGCTCTACCGCGAAGCTCCTGCATGACGCAGCTCTGAAGCACTGAAAAGGTACATCGCCATCTTAAGCTTCTCTTCCCAGCATGGTAAAGTCGCACACTCTCCTATCATATAGCCATACAACTAACAGCAGGCAGTCTGGTAGGAGAAAATCTGGACCTGCAACCGGATTTCTCCTTTCTTTACTTTTTTTAACACACCTGCCTTGTTCAATAAGAAAATTGTGCATTCCGCATTCAGAGCAGCTGAGCCCCCGTGATCTTCCCCTCCCTTCTTTGCTGGTATCTAGGCCATAGTCTTATCCACGGAGGATAACCGACAACGATCTCTGCAGCTCTGCCTCTATACATTTCTCTTACCTCAAACAAGGACATGGAGCATGAGGAGGAGAGGGAGTCCATCTCACTGCAACACTATGCCGACGTCAAGCAAAGCTTGCTAGCATTAATGAAGTTGGCTAAACAACTGCCGCAAGTATCACTGACAACCCTGCAACGTGGAAGTATGGGGACCCACCTCCAGATGGTCAGAAATCGTGCTCTCAGTGAGGATGAAACATCTACTGGCCAAAACCCCTCAGGGGTCGTAATTGAGCCGTTCCACATTACGCTCTCAGACACCGGAACATTGTCTGATAACAGGTCGGGCAATATCCTACCCACACCTGCACCTAATGTTGGGCCGAATACTCCTCTCCCTCAGGGGCTCTTCAGCCGCGCTACAATGAAAATACACAGGCAGGACTTCACTGTGTTTGCGGACATATGCAGGGTGCATTGCTATTTCAAGGGGGACTTCTTTGCCCCGCAGTCAGCCTTGAGATGGGTTATGAAACCACCATTGAACTGCGCTTACAAACTACCTCGATTAGGTCTAATTCCCACAAAATCTGGAGTGGGTTAAGAGGTCATATACCACATTTGCATTTAGGTGCTGAATTGGACATTATTGCCTACCTAGTTTGAATGATCTTTTTTTTTTTAATTTGTTTTATTAAGCAACGGCATGGTTAAGTTGCACTATGTGATTATATCTTGTTCAACAGGTTGTTATTTTGACGGAATGCTCTATGTTTATCTGCTGTTTTTGTTCTCTGTTATTAATGAAGAAGACTTTTTAAGCTTTATTTAAGTCTGCTAGAGTAGCTTCATAGAGCCCTTTAGGCACTAAAGATAACCTATGTTTAAGCAAAGAACTATCACACTAAAAGAAGAGAACCTGAATTGAATTGAAATAATAGAGATGGTTAAAGTAACTGTTTCCCTTTAGAAAAGATTCCTATATGCTTACGACTTTACTCATTATAAACTATATCTACCTACACATGCAACTTTACTGATATATATTTCTGCTCGCCAACCAGCACCCCACTACTCCAGGAGACCAGTTTATTTAGAGGTAGTCAAAGCCCATTTCCTACCAAAGAAAGATAGTACATATAGGAGTATACCTCATATACAGCCCTAGATAGCATGTCTCAGTCCTCTGCCTTACTCCCAACCCCCCCCCCACACACACTTATCTGCTCCTCTAATTTTAATTTATTTCCTTCTAACCCTAGATACCAGAGACTTTCACCTGAGCGGCTTTCACCATCTTCCCACCTTATTTATGTAACTAAAATTTAGCATTAATGTCTTCTAGGATGAAGTATGTATCATCACTTATGTCATAAGGGTTTCTAACAATATCTCTCTTCGTTTTCAAGTCTATCACTGTTGGATTTATATGTTTGAGTTCTGTATTTGCTAATTTCCCTATGTATACTTAATTTAGTTATGTGAAGTGACTCCAATTTGATATATCGAGAATTGTACAACAGAACACACCTTTTTGACATACCCATCTACTTTATATGAGCCATAATCACCCTGATCTGTCACGATTACTAGTTAAGGGATATACATAAGACATATTCGTCAGTTATTAATTCTCGGGTATTTAGGACGAAAATATCAGTTCATACCCAGGATTGAGACGTATTAATGAAGTATGGTCTGTTTACCTCAGCTTTTATACCCCATGAGTAACATACCCTAGTGTAGACCATTATTTTAGGTGACTATTACATTAGCCCAAGTCTTATACTACATCCTCACCTCTTTGTAGCCACTCCCTGACGATAGGGGACTCTATAGACAGACCCCCTTATCATTCTAACTACTCTTAGTCTTAGCCTTTGTTTTCATAAGATTATGTATATCACTTTAATGACGAAAGTAGATGTAATAAACCCAATTTACATACTCGCCTAAGTTTAGCTCATACTATTTAATATCTAAGCCCACCTGACAGCCCTAATATAGTTGGCTTCGCCCTCCTCCTCCTTCCCCCCTTTCCTCATCCCCCTCCCTATCTCCCCCATAACTCGAGTGGCTCTTGCCCACTGCAACACCCTTTCTTCTTCACTCCCTTTGACCCATCTGTGGTCACTGCAAAAGCCAACTCTCCACAACATGATAGTTCCAATAGGAAATTATAGTTTATTTTTTCTTTTTAAAGCTGTGGAGACCATGTTTCACTGCATAAAATGTAAAACGAAGTTACATCTTAGTTTGTTCAAACCCTCCTTTTACACTACACTAGACATGGCATGCGATCCCATGAGCTATAGCTTGTCTTTTAATATAGTTATTGTTATTGTGATTATCTTTAAGATCTCTAGCATTAATGTATCAACTTACTGTTCAGATTTGTTATCCTTACCCGGGCTAAATGGATAATTTACATGTCACATTACTGTATGTCATGTCTTGATGTTAATGTTGTTAATGGGCAAACCTTGTATTGTAGTTTATCTTTCCATGAAACTTCAATAAAAATTTATTAAAAAAAAAAAAAGTTGCATTTTCAGTTAAATTTATGGAACCACTTAAAGTTTTCATTGTGTTGAGCTATTTCTATTGCTTTTGTCTGATTTGTTCATTGCAAACAGCTGAAAGTCTGTAAATTTTGACAAATTTGCTCTATTAGGCTAATGTTATTATTGGTTACCTACAAAACTGCTTCCCTAAAGTCTATTAGGGATGATATTGACCTAGTACAATCAGAAATGAACAAAAGGTTGATGGATGTTGATTATTGTCAATTTGATACCATTCTACAGAAAACTGTAGCTGAGGTTAGAAACGCCATTATAGAAACCAAACATTCTAAATATGTACGTGACCAACTAGATTATGATAATAACACAGTTTTTGTATGGAATCGTAGGGATATAACCAATTTTAGAAGGCAGCAGCCTTACAGAGACAGAATTCGATCTAGGAACAGGAGGGGCAGAGGTAGAGGGAGGGGTGGAAATTATAACAGCCAAAATACCAATAAATCAGTAACTTTTTCTGATACGGATGCTGAATCAGGGGATGGCTTTTTGTCCTCAGGTGAATTTTCAACACAAGAGAGTAAACAAGGGATACTGAAAACAAGCAATGTTACCCTTGGCCAGGCTAATACCACCCTTTAACAAAACATATCAGACCCAGTAGTGAGACCTAAAGTAACACAGACACAGGGTAAGATTGGTGGGAGTTCAAAATATATTGCATCTACTATACAACAGACCACCAATACATCAAATACACATATACTATTGAGCAGATTTTTTCCATGCCCCAGGATCCCAAGGGGGTAGGGGGCACAAGTTTGATACAAGACAGATATCAGCTGAGGGGGAACAAGCCACAGTCAAAATACAAGCCTACAATGTAATTAATTTATCAGATCATCCTCTGACTGAAGTACAGAGTAGTGTACTAAGCTTAGGCCTAGGTTTTGCCCCCTCGTCTAAGTTAATCGGCTAATACGTAATATCACCTTACAAAAACATTTTTCTTCTTCTAGTAATACAAGGGAGGAGGGGGTAGGTGAAATCAGGAAAGGCCATGAGATTATACAATTAACTCTTTCCTTTGGGGAAATATGTGATATAGCTTCTATGGATGATTTGATATATGAAAACAATCCATTAACTAGTCCTATGGATGAAATAACTTGTCTGAAAGGGTACAGGAATCCCTCCCATTTTTACCCTATATATAATAGGGGTACAACATGAGAAACATTCTATAAAAGAGTTGAGAGTGATCTATGTAACCTTAATTAGACTATGGATTAGACACCTAGGAACATTACAAACAAACAGAGACAAGCCATTAGGGAGTTACAAACCAACACCAACTTAGTGATCAAGACAGCGGACAAGGGGGGGTCAGTGGTCGTTCTAAATAAAGATCATTACATTGATGAGGCTTTATGCCAATTGAATGATGTTAATAACTTTGAGATACTTCCAGGAGATCCCACTAATAAATACCAAAGACAACTTTTACACTTACTTGATGAGGGACTTGATAAAGGTTTCTTTGATAATGACACATTTGAGTATTTGATGGTCCCCAACCCAGTGGTTCCCATCTTTCATCATTTGCCAAAAGTGCACAAGAATTTAACTAATGTGAAGGGTCGCCCTATAGTTAGTGGCATTGGTTCCCTTTTTGAGCACTTGTCCGAATGGTTAGATGGGATCCTAAATCCATTTGTACTTAGACTACCAAGTTTTCTGAAAGACACTAAACATGTGCTCAATTTGGTCCAAGATATACCATGGGGCAAAGATACGATTCCACACAGTAAAGGGTTGGAAGCCTTGAGGTTTACTCTAGATAGAGATTCAGTATACTCTCTGGAATTGAAGGACTATATTGTACAAGTGACTCATTTTCTGCTTACCCATAACTATTTCTCCTTTGAGAGGATCTTTTATCTACAGAGATGTGGGACTGCTATGGGAGCCAAAATTTGCTCCCTCATATGTCAATCTTTTCATGGGTTGGTGAGAGCGGTCCCACATCTATGGAGATATGGATCCCTTTAGGGAGTATATAGTTGTTTATAAACATTTCATTGATGATCTCCTATTCATTTGGAGTGGCCCCTCTTATACTATTGAACTGTTTTTAGGAAACCAATAGCAGGAAATACTCTTCTCCATGCTAAAAGTTGCCACCCCCGCTATGTGCCTTATGCGGGTGCAAAGGGTCAATATATTAGGCTAAAACATAACTGCACTGATACAGATAATTTTGAAACAGAATCCCTATCTTTAAGAAATCGCCTATTACAAAGAGATTATCCACCTCATATCATAAATAGAGCTGAACGGGAGACTACGACCTTGGATAGAGATGTACTTTTGAGTGATAAACCTAAATCTAGAAATAGACATGAGGGAGTTACATTTGTCACAACTTAAAGTGACCAATATAACAAAATTTGCCAAATAATCAAGAAACACTTCAATATGCTTGCGGCTGATGATGGTCTGGTGAAGTGTGTCAATAATGGCATTAGATGTTCATACAGAAAATCTTTGACACTTGGAAATCTTGTCTCTCCCTCACAATTACCAGCCAGCACGCAACAGAGGGGGTCCTGGCTTACTCACAGGGGCTGTATAGATGCGGCAGCAATAGATGCCATCCCTGTGAATCAGTGATAATCTCAGACACATTTAGATCAGAAGTGACAGGCAATCAATATTCAATCAAGTCATGCTTAAAGTGCACATCTAACTTTGTATTATATGTTTTGACATGCATTTCTTGCCACCTCCAATACATAGGGTTAACGACCAGGGACGTCAAGTCCAGGATCCGGGAACATCTATCCACTATTAATATTGGAAAATCCAAAACTCCCCTGATACAGCATTTTGCAACAATACATGGGAAATCGGATTATACTCTGAGATGGCAAGCCATTGAGAGAGTGACACCCTCCAGACGGGGAGGTGATAGAGTTAAATTGCTGAATAAACGAGAAATGTATTGGATCTTTACTCTCCAGACTAGGTTTCCATCTGGTTTCAACTCAGTGTATGATCTGATAAATTATTGGGAATAGACTGAGTTAAATTGTGCTGCATACCCACGTATATAAAGTCACACAGGTTACATGTGGCACTATCATTGTTCCTCTCTACTTTGGAGAAATATATTTAGTATATATAGGCATGTAACTAGTAATACATCTGTGGATTTCTTCTGGTAACATGTGGCTATTTTCCAGAATTCTTTTATATTTGTTAAATCATATGTGTTAATGTTACATTTTGTGTCTCTTGGATCTATGTCTCTTTTTTACGGACTTAAAGTGTAAATACCGATTTTGTTACTATTATTGAACAAATATTGTAAGAAATGTATGTGTTAAATTTAGGATTGATATGACACTCCCACTATTTATTGTTAACCAATGAGGAGCTTAGGCTCCCCTTTTTAAAGGTTGTAATTGATTGATAGACTTCAGCTATGACTAAGGCTTCCTAGCCGAAACGCGTAAGCTTTTCTTTTAGTGGGACTTGTGTCTCATGTCTTGCCCAGGAGGGTGCCTCCGTTTTTTACTTTTAAATATGAAGTATGAATAAAGATTAACTTTTTAATTTTCAGTCTCTGCCACCTCTTCGTTTGTTTTGCAATTTTGACAATAAACCTGATTTGCAATGGGGGTTGAATAATTGTGATTACAACTGTGTATATTTATGTGCTAATATTTGTATATCCACATATTAACATATAAATATATATATATATATATATATATATATATATATATATATATATATATATATATATATATATATATAATATAAATATGTATAAAAGCATATAAATATATATTTACATTGGGGTCTATGAGATCAGTTCACATTGACCACAATGTAAAGGCACTTTTCAGTGCTGTTTTTTTTCTAGCACCCCACTCCCACCAACTTTAAAGCCCCACAACTGCCTAGTACATTTTTTTTAATAAAAAAAATGATAATGCCCTCTATTTTGAGGGCATTTGGGGCGCTAATTGATTGCAGGCTCGCAGTAGCCATAACCAGCCACTTGTAACGGCTGGTTAATTATTGAGTTCAAAAAAGAGCATGGTAATTTTGCGCTCCACTTGTAATCTAGCCTTAAGTCTGTTTGATAGTAAGCAATACTAGAACAATTTAAGTGGAAATTATCTTTTTATGAAAAAGTAGTTTCTTTTGTAAGCCCCATACTGCATGTCTCTTTTTTAAAAAAGTACAAAACACTTACATAAGTACTGATGGATCACTGCTGTGTCGGCTCAAATGATATGAAAGTGCAACTAAAAGACCACAGAATGCAGAAAAAAGGGCTGGAATGTGACGGATATCCCAAGGTTCCTGTAAAAGCAAAACAAGTCAATTATATTCAATCAAAGTTTTTATGTAAGTTATCTCCATGCATATACTCAGAGATGTAAACTGGAGAATTTGTAGGTTAGATTTGAAAAAATAAGTTTTCTGGGTTTTTTTGCAAAACAATTTTGTTACTTTTTTAATGAAACAATACATTTTTTAACTGTGTATTTTAATTTCAATATTTAATTTATTCATTTTGTACGATTTTAAATTACATTTTTTCTAAAGAAACCTATTGCTATCTATGCATTGCCTTCACATACTTAGAAACATGCAACCCTTCCTTAGAACACACTGTTCTCAAAGTAAAAATTGCCTTCAGAGAATTTGACAGGACTTCATAGGACTGGTGAGATTTCAGTAGTTATATTGCGGGGTACTCTTACTTTGACTGAGTCAGGGAGGTACTGTATGTGGTGGATTCCTGGATGTTCAGTGATGGAGACAGTGCAGCTAGGGACAAAGTCGTAGGTGTTAAGGGCAGGTAAATTACTGAGCAGATTGGGGTGTGAATAGGTGGGGAGAATTCATCCTCAGCTCAGTGGGTGTGCAGCTATATAGACTAGGGTGCTTTTTACCACCATAGAGCTGCCACTGGCTGGGGGTACTGGTGGGTGAATTCACCTACATCCTCCTTTTCCCTATTTTTATTTTTTTATTTTTAGTCCCTCTTCTTTGCCTTAATAGATATTCATTTATAAGTAAATATGATATTGAAACTGAAACCAGTAATAGGTTTAATAATATTTTTTATCATTTAAATTGGTTGCTTGTTATTGTAAAGGCTAATCGGAATTATTTTTATATAGATTTTCTTACTTAAACAAATTTCAATGTTCACTTATGGTGCAATAAACAGTTACTCTTAATAGTGTTGGATCTGGAAGAAAAAAAAGTACAGTCTACTCCAGAATTTTTATTGTTTAAAAAGATAGATAATCACTTTATTACCCATTCCCCAGTTTTGCATAACCAACATGTTTATATTAATGCACTTTTTACCTCTGTGATTACTTTGTATCTAAGCCTCTGCAAACTGCCCCTTATTTCAGTTCTTTTGAAAAGTGCCAGCTCTAATGAGAGTGGGGCAGAGTCTGCTTTTCGAGATAAAACTTTAGAAGAAAAAGGTCCCTCTCATCCGGTTTGCTGGTGCCCCTGTGTGGGGATTATCTCTTTTACTCTACGCCAAACACAGAATACAGCAAAGCTCTAACATTACTCATTTAATTAGCGATCTTAGCCAGGATGGGAACCTGGCTTCTTGGACACTCACAAATACAGGGGATATATCAAAGATGTCCAGTCAGTTTGGAATATATTCTCAAATACACATGAGAACTGGCTTCTTCAGGGACTTACCATTCCCTCTGCAGCTTTCATGTTAAGTCATAAAGTTTAAGAGGACTCTATTCCAATTGTATTCAAGCAATCAGAAGACTGGAGTGGGTTAAAGCACTGCTTGCTGATGGCAGACTTACACTAAGCTCCCTTAAGATTCCTTAACTCCATGTTTTGCATGGTAATCATTTAGTACATTTCACTTTTGTGTTTTTTTGGTACAGGTTAGTTTATTACTTAAGACATATTGGGACCTTGTTTCTTTATCTAATTTACTGTTAATGTTGTTTATGTGTTTAAGTAAAGCCATGGTTGTGTATAGTCTACAGTAAATGCATGTATTAGTGACATTATTAATGCTTAACACGTGTTTTCATATTACAAATCTGAATTTATATTTTGGTTATGGCTTTCTAAAGTTCTCCTTATATTTTTCTGTCTGGGAAGAGGCTTTATGTAAGTTATATTTGATGAAGACTAGAAGTAATTACTGATTTTTTTTTCTTTTTAAATATATACAGCAAGCAATAAATTCATGTGCAAGATACAATTAGTTATAACATGGGACATGAACCACTTTGATGCCTTACATATCCTCCAGTTTCCTCTTTTATGTATGAGATGTTATCTACAGCTATGGTGACATATTATGAGGTGTTTTTTATTGTTGTTTTTTGTATTGTTTCTAAGAGGATTTATAGTTATCTTTAGGAGAAGTCTGGTGTTTTATGTCTCTGCATGTGACACCTCTAGCAGGAAAAATCAATACTTCTACACTCCATAATACCCTGGTCCCTGATATCAGATGGATATAATTGATTTCCCTTTTGGAGCCATTTTGCTAATTGGAAAATTATTTTTAAAGTTCTTTTAAATATACATTGACTGTGGTCTGGGTCCCAGGAGTGGTCTCATATTTGATATCAGTATATTCTTCCTATTCTATATTATTGTTCTAGGGAGGATAGAGTAGTCTCTTTATTAAGGAGAAAGGTTAGAAGTGACTCCTAGATCTGTTCTAAGACCTCCACTATCCTAAGTTCACTAGATTGCTATTGGTCCAAGAGTGGCCATTCCATTCATAGGAGGCCAATAAGTATTTTAAGTTTATAAGTGTAAATGGTTTCAGAGCCATTTGTATTAATGACGCTTACAACAGCTCCCTGTTTTTCCTTTCTTTCTTCTATAAAACCTTCAGCTAAATTCTACTTTTAATTATTAAACCAAGGTATATAATGATTCCAATACTGTTGCTATTATACAATGCTCTTATGTAGTAAATGATAATGCCTTAACACATGCTCTCCATATTCCAAGCATTCTGCCGCTATGTCAAGCGAGTTTGTTGGAATGTTCCAAGCTCCTGACAAAGCCGCATCACTGAGAGGCTTTTACTATACACGCCATTGGACAGCAATGTTGGCTTAAGCAACACCCAGCATCGGTGACCAAATTGGCGATGTATAGTAAACGATCCCTGGAATATTACTGCCGTCTGCCTAACCGCTTCTCCTAATTATTCTAAACCGAAGTCCCCCATGATTGCAAACTAACACTATACTAATAAATATCTAAACCGCCAACATACCCACCACAAGTCGCTTACTATTAACCTCTAAACCACTAACGACCCACCGCAAGTCCTATTTATAAATGACTGCACTGCCACATACCCGGTGCAAGTCCTAACTATTAACCCCTATTCTGCCACATACCCACTACAATAACTATACTATTAACCCCTATGCCACCACAAGTTATATCTATTAACCCCTGCACCACCATGAACCCACTGCAAGTGCTAACTATTAACCCCCTATGCTGTCATGAACCCACCACAAGTTCTAACTATTAACCCCCTATGAACCCCAAATGCAAACAAACCTAACGCCTAACACCCCTCTAAACTAAACCCCATAGGGCCGATTTATCATTTGTCAGACGGACATGATCAGCTGTAGCGGATCATGTCCGTCTGACATCGATAAATGCCGACAGCATACACTGTCGGCATTTATGATTGCACAAGCATTTCTCATGAAATGCTTGTGCAATACCGCCCCTGCACATTCACGGCCAATCGGGAATGTTAATCATCCTTATTGTATCCAATCGAGATGATCGCTGTCTGCCACCTACGACCGCTGCTTCTTAACTTATGTTTCCGGTGAGCCTGAAGGTTTTCGCGGAAACAGCAGCATACGCTGCTTGATAAATATGCCCCCATAAGATAATTTTTTTTTTTTAATTTAACTTAAAAATTTCAATTTTTAAAAAACCTAAACCGAAAAATCCCAAACAAAATCTAACCCTACTCTAACACCTAACTCCCTATAAATTAAACCCCTCAAGTTAAAACATTTTAAGAAAAAAAAGATATAAAAAATTACATAAAGACAACCCCTAAAAAAACTAACTCTACTCTACCTAACACCTAACCCCCCCTCTAAACTAACCCACCCTCTAAACTAACCCCACTAAGTTACACAAAACCTAAGTTACAGAAAATAAAAAATACATTATGCAAAATAAAAAAAATATACCTAACACTAAACTACATGACCCATAAAATAACCCCACCCCCAAAGAGAGCCAAAGAAAAGAAGATGTGGAGAGGAGTGGATGAAGATGGGCCCCATCCGTGATGAAGATTGTGGAGTGAAGGGGGCAAAGGAGGCCGCCAAAGTCTTCCTTCGCGAAATTGGGCCCCAGCGCCTGGAGCCATGAATAAAGATGTGCCCAATAAAGGATAAAGAGGAGTCCCCATCAACTGCGAGTAACACTTGTGGGGTTAGTTAGGGGTATTTTGGGTGGATTTTTTATTTTTAAAATTATGCTTTGTAATTTTATTTTTTTTCGTAGCCTAGGTTTTAAAGTTAGATTTTTTTATTTTGGGGGTGGTTGGTACTTTAATCTAGGCGGGGGGTTTTGTAACTTTTTATTTTTTAATGCAAAAGAGATGAGGGCAACCTGAGAATTGCTGTACATTTTTTTATTATTGCTTCAAATCTTTTTTTACATTTGATTTTGTACACTTCAATTAATATTTTTTTACACTTAAATCAGCATGATTTCAAATTTTAAACTTCACATTATGAATTTTTCACCAATCAATCTACCTCTGGCGCTCAATCTACCTCTAGTTATAGTGATCATGTCTGACGCACATCGATAAATGCCGACAGCATACGCTGTCAACATTTATCATTGAACAAGCATTTCACTAGAAATGCTTGTGCAATGCCACCCCCTGCAGATTTGCAGCCAATCGGCCGCTAGCAGGGGGTGTCAATCAATCTGAGTGTATATGATTGGGCGGATTGATGTCTGCAGCCTCAGAGCAGGTGGACGAGTTAAGGAGCAGCGGTCTTAATACTGCTGCTTCTTAACTCCTGTTTCCGGAGAGCCTGAAGGCTCGCGCGGTAACAGCTACATAGTATACTGATATGTAGACTACCACTCTTGTGACACACACGTTTGTCTAAATGACAACAATACTTTATTTTGGTGGTAGTTTGTTTAAGAATAGGATAAGGGTCAATTGATTTGTTTGTAATACACATAACTTTTATAATATACATCATTTTTCACATGGAGTTTAGTTTGGAGTTGGTTCTCCTTTGAGGTTAATACAAGATTTCACAAGTTATAAATGCATTGCTGTGATTAAGAATAAGCATGATACAGGTAATGACTCGTGACAATTATGATTAATGTGTGGTGTTATGATCAAGAGTAAAGTGTTGATCGTTTTTGGCGATCTGCTACACTTGAATGCTGTGGAGTTTTGATTATTACACGTATCAGTATCTGGAGTGAGTCGATGATTGGTTAATGTGGATTGTTGATGTTTAGCCCTTAGGGCTGTAACTGTGGTGACGTGTAACCAATAGTATTCAAAAGTTTCAACATGCCTTTTACTGTAGGCAGATACGTATGGAGGCGATCTCAGACTGGCAGAACAATTTGATCCTGCTTAAGTATAGCGAACATACAAGATAAAAGTAAGTTGTTTTTAATCGCTTATGGGAAGTGTTTTTGAAAATGTTATGACAGGTGGAGTAGCGGCTCCATGTAAAATACATAAGTTACGTTTGAGATATTTGCTGACACGTTATTTGCTAGGATAACCCTCTGGGCAGTATATAGGCTAGACATGCAGCCAATCATGTGGACATTTATGTACACACCCTAGTTACGAGTGTTGCGTAGACATGACATTAAGACCAGACAGAGGACTGTCATTTGGTACTGATAATAGTGTTTTGATAAACTTTCTGTAGTTAGTATAACAGATTTTGACCGTAGGATGTTTGCAAGACTTAACAATAGAATATTATTTTGGAAGGATGGTTGAAATGCTTATGTGTTTGGGCCCTTTAAATCTGGCATGGCCATTATTGCTTACCACCTCTTAAATAGCCACTTGACAACTCCCTCCTTGCTTTGAAATTTTGAGCTTCAAGTAAACAGCAACTTGCTACCTTGGAGCATAATTCCGGAGCCTGTTTTCATTTGTTAATTTAACTAAAGCTCAACTTTGTTTTCTCTATGGAAATCTACTTCCAGCAGCCTTTAAGTTGTACATGCAGGGAGAAGGGATCATTTCTGCTCCTCAACTCTCTCTCTGTTTCATTACCGGATCCTCATTATCTTGCACTAACTTCAAACAGGTTTGCCGTTGTATTGCTACGCATAACCTTTGTGTCTTTTATTCTCCTGACAGCATTATAACATCTACTTTAATGCTAAGTCAAAACTTACCTGCTATCTTCACTTCTCTGTCTACTTCTGTTATGTCACAAGAAAGGCGGAAGCTTTCAATTAAGCAACAAAACTGGCCGGTTAGTCTCAAAGCTCTCCGATTAGAAGTACGCGTAAGTACACTATCTGAATGGCATTTCTAAAAATTACTGCATATTAAGGATATTAATTGCATTTTCTCATTGGCAAAATATCAATAGCACAATCTATATCTACCTTCAGGGGAGATTGTCGTTCTCATATCTGGTTCACAGTTTATATTTTTTTTATTGGAAGATCAGGCGCTAATGCTATTGTTTAGATTACTACCTTCTTTATACTATATTAGGTTTGAGCTCACACCTTTATTTTTTAGAACCGTAGTACTATGAATACTTATCCTGTTATCACAACTATCACCTGCATCTACAATTCATTAAATGCAAGTGATTATGTTAAGATATATACAAATATTTAGCTGTAGACAATTGTGGTCTCTCTAGTTTGGGAGGACATACGTATCTGTACAGCAACACCTCTACATTCATCTCTATATTAAAGTCTAAGTTGTACTATTAAATTAAGAATACTACTATTAGGGTACAGGTATACCTCACTTTACATCGCTTCACTTTACAACAATTCGCTAATACAGCGCTTTGTGGAGCTGAAGTTCAACCTCCAAGCATTTTGAAACAGTGCTGTAAATCATTGTGAGATTGCGAGAAAAGTGACTGGCACTATTTTATTATGCTTAGTTCACTCTGTTAACTGCATTGCAGTGCAATCTGTGTCTCAGTGCTATAGTCTGGCAAATTTTTCTACATTGTCACTATTTTACAGGTACAGTATTTATTGAATACTAATTGAATACTTGTTGTGCTAGTGTTAAACTAAACGTAGCACTATTACACCCCTAATATATGTTAGTTCAAACATGTTTTTAAGATTTTAAACACTGAAAAGAAAGCTAAAACTGCCTTGTTTCACTTTAAGGCGGTTTTCACTTTACAGCGGGGCTCCGGTCCCTAAACCGCTGTATGAGTGGGGTATACCTGTAATTTCACCTACGAATCTTAGTCTCTAAAGACTTCCAAAACCAGTATAAAACTAACATATATCAATTCTGCATTAGAACCTAGAACCTCTCCAGGAACTGTGACAATGCCATACAGACTTAGATATGACCTGACTGATCACTGGTGTTTTTAGGGGAAATAATAATAATTTTTCTATTCAGCTGTCAATATAATAATTGCTAGCATTCTTTACATACAAGTTGATCACATAGAGATACTTAAATTAATAGTTGGTATTGTTATTATTGATACTGACTAGGTTATGGCACATCATTATGTATCAACTGGATTTAATAACACCTGATGCACATTCGGTTGCAACATTTGGTATACAGATGAATATTGTAAAATATAAATTAGACTTTATAACATAACGTATATACATATCTGGATAGATGAGGAAGTGTGTACGTTCTGTATAAAATTCTTGATTTATAATTTACTACTATTTTTGTATGGCCATGTATGGCTAAAGGATACCCATTGTTCATACAACAGCATGATATAGGATCTACATAATAATTATAAAATGCACTGAGAGGGGGCGGAGCTTGGCCATTCAGGGATATGGCCGCGTGAAAAGATAGCTCCTAGGTCCACGTTTCCCAAGCCCATAGCATACGACCGGCCAGGCACCTTAAAATACGCCCCAGTGAGCAACAATTTACCCTGACCCAAGAAGGACCGCAGAGCAGCCACTTCAGAGCAAGCAACTGACACTGAGCTGCCAGAAAGATCCGGCGGGTTGTCTGCCCGCACATAGGCCGCTATCAGCCACAGGTGGGAATGCAGCCACACAGACCGCAAGCAAAGCGGGGAGTGGACACATTACCGGAACGGCTGAAAGACTGCTCAGGGATCGTAGCCACAAGGCAGTCGTTCTGGATATATCACACAGCAAGTACAGTGCCCCGATGTAGAGCCTCGGGCAAGAGGTAGGCCGTAAGGGGGAATCATCAAGGGGGTTGCAGTATAAGGCCCCGCACAAAGACTCTCCATCGACCAAAGCCAGGTCTCAGCACACGGTCTATCGAGATGTGGCCTGCACTGAATGGCCCCAATTAAAGAGTGTGCAGGGACCAAAGAGCAGCACAAGGCCTACCCAAACAATAAAGTAACAGTCACACATACATCGCTCCTGTATTCCTCACAGAGGGACAACGTAGGGACATTGCCTTGAAACATATCAGCCAACAAAGTTATATCAGCATCACCCCCTGATCCATAAACTATATCCCCACTCCCCACTGAAGGTAAATACAGGGGCACTGATCTGAAGGACACATACAGGCCTTATATCTCTCAGTCCTCTCCTATAGGTTATGATGCACAAAGCCTATAATAGCGACAGAACCATCCCTGGGGGCTGCACAACAGTAAATACTATCGGCTAGATTACAAGTTTTGCGTTAGAGGCTGTGCGGTGCTAACGAGCAGTTTATGCTCACCACTCACTTACAGACAGCACTGGTATTACGGGTTTTTACAAACCAGACAAGAAGTGAGCGTTGAGCAAAATTTTGCTTATTAGCGCACTCCAATACGCTGCTTACGTTAGCGGTGAGCTGGTTATACGTGCTCGTGCATGATTTCCCCATATGAATAAATGTGGAGAGCCGGCTGAAAAAAAGTCTAAAACCTGCAAAAAAGCAGCGTAAAACTCCTTAACGCAGCCTCATTGATTCCTATGGGGAAATAAAATTTACATTTACACCTAACACCCTAACCCCGAGTCTAAACACCCCTAATCTTACACTTATTAACCCCTAATCTGCCCCCCCCAAAATAAAAAAAGCCCTACCCTACACTAAATTGCAAATAGCCCTTAAAAGGGCCTTTTGCGGGGCATTGCCCCAAAGTAATCAGCTCTTTTACCTGTAAAAAAAATTACAAACCCCCTCCTACCATTAAAACCCACCACTCACACAACCAACCCTACTCTAAAACCCACCCAATACCCCCTTAAAAAACCTAACACTAGCCCCTTGAAGATCACCTTACTGGGAGAAGTCTTCATCCAACCGGGCTGAAGTCCTTAAAGAAGCCGGGAGAAGTTTTCATCCAAGCCGGGCGAAGTGGTCCTCCAGACAGGCAGAAGTCTTCATCCAGACGGCATCTTCTATCTTCATCCATCTGGTGTGGAGCAGGTCCATCTTCAAGACATCCGACGCGGAGCATCCTCTTCATCCGACGGCTAACACAGAATGAAGGTACCTTTAAGCGACGTCATCCAAGATGGCTTCCCTTCAATTCCGATTGGCTGATAAAATTCTATCAGGCAATCGAAATTAAGGTAGAAAAAAATCCTATTGGCTGATGCAATCAGCCAATAGGATTGAAGTTCAATCCTATTGGCTGATCAAATCAGCCAATAGAATGCAAGCTCAATCCTATTGGCTGATCCAATCATCAGCCAATAGGATTTTTTCTACCTTAATTCTGATGGGCTGATAGAATTCTATCAGCCAATCGGAATTGAAGGGACGCCATCTTGGATGATGTCATTTAAAGGAACCTTCATTCAGTGTTAGCCATCGATTGAAGAGGATGCTCCGCATCGGATGTCTTGAAGATAGACCCGATCCGCGCCGGATGAATGAAGATAGAAGATGCCGTCTGGATGAAGACTTCTGCCCGTCTGGAGGATCACTTCGCCTGGCTTGGATGAAGACTTCTCTCGGCTTCGTTGAGGACTTCGGCCCGGTTGGATGAAGACTTCTCCCAGTAAGGTGATCTTTAAGGGGTTAGTGTTATGTTTTTTTAAGGGGGTATTGGGTGGGTTTTAGAGTAGGGTTGGTTGTGTGAGTGGTGGGTTTTAATGTTGAGGGGGGGATTTGTAATTTTTTTTACAGGTAAAAGAGCTGATTACTTTGGGGCAATGCGCCGCAAAAGGCCCTTTTAAGGGCTATTTGTAATTTAGTGTAGGGTAGGGCTTTTTTTATTTTGGGGGGGCATTTTTATTTTTTTAGGGGGATTAGATTAGGTGTAATTAGTTTAAAAATCTTGTATTTTGTTTATTATTTTCGGTAATTTAGTGTGTTTTTTTGTACTTTAGCTAATTTTATTTTATTGTATTTAATTGTATTTAATTTAGGGAATTAATTTAATTATAGTGTAGTGTTAGGTGTAATTGTACTTTAGGTTAGGTTTTATTTTACAGGTACTTTTGTATTTATTTTAGCTAGGGAGTTATTAAATAGTTAATAACGATTTAATAACTATTGTACCTAGTTAAAATAAATACAAACTTGCCTGTAAAATAAAAATAAACCTTAAGCTAGATACAATGTAACTATTAGTTATATTGTAGCTAGCTTAGGGTTTATTTTATAGGTAAGTATTTAGTTTTAAATAGGAATAATTTAGTTAATTATAGGAATTTTATTTAGATTTATTGTAATTATATTTAGGTTAGGGGGGATTAGGGTTAGACTTAGATTTAGGGGTTAATAACTTTAGTATAGTGGCGGTGACGTTGTGGGCGGCAGATTAGGGGTTAATAAATGTAGATAGGTGGCGGCGATGTTAGGGACGGCAGATTAGGGGTTAATAATATTTAACTAATGTTTGCGAGGCGGGAGTGCGGCGGTTTAGGGGTTAATATATTTATTATAGTGGCGGCAATGTCCGATTCGGCAGATTGGGGGTTAAATATTTAATTTTAGTGTTTGCGATGCGGGAGGGCCTTGGTTTAGGGGTTAATAGGTAGTTTATGGGTGTTAGTGTACTTTTTAGCACTTTAGTTAAGAGTTTTATGCTACGGCGTTGTACCATAAAACTCTTAACTACTGACTTTAAAATGCGGTACCAGTCTTGACAGGAGAGGGTGTACCGCTCACTTTTTGTCAGACTCGTAATACTGACGCTATGCAAGTCCCATTGAAAAAATAGGATACGCAATTTATGTAAGTGGATTTGCGGTATTTCCAAGTCTGGCCAAAAAAGTGAGCGGTACACCTGTACCTGCAAGACTCGTAATACCAGCGGGCGTTAAAAAGCAGCAGTAGGACCGGCCAACGCTGCTTTTTAAGCCTAACGCAAAACTCGTAATCTAGCTGATAGTTAACCCCATAACAAAAGTAGTACACAGAGAAAGCAGACAAGGTGAATACTATCCTACCCAACCGGGCCTGATAGCTCCCATAACAAACTCCTGGGCCAAAAAGCCACTACAGTCCGCCTGTATACATACGCCCAAATTTGCACCTCTTCTTAATCCACCAATTAGCAGAACATGCCAGGCCATAAACAGAATAAACCAGACGGTGCCACAAACTCCAAAATGCTGCACCAATACTTGAAACCTGCAGAACCTCACCAGGCGCAGGCAACTAATACCCCCAATACCTCTCCACAACTAGAGGCTCACCGGGCTCCATCACCAGCACTAAACAGCTCCTCAAATCTTGCAAGAGAAGACCTGCAGTCCCTCTGCACCAAAGATGATGTCAAAGAAATTATGTCTGAAGTGAAAACCTGGTACTCAGACCTGAAAAGGGACCTATCAAGAGTGACACAGAGGGTCACAAACCTAGAAGAGAACCACAACACAACATATAATGACATACAACATATGTCTCGCCTGGCATATGAGCAAGAGGAAACCATCCATCATCTTCTGGAAAAGGTAGAGGACCTGGACAATAGGGGTAGAAGGAACAACCTCCGGATACGCGACATACCAGAGTCTATCCAACCAGCAGCCCTGGAGGGCTGCCTTCAGGACTTGTTTCGGACACTTAAAGATGGCAGCACACCAGAGGTGGTTATTGAATGAGTGCATCGTGCCCTGCGAGCCAAACTGCCACCCAAGGCACCCCCCAGGGATGTAGTCCTTAAACTCCTCCACTTTAAAGACAAGGAGGAAATCCTTAAACACGCCAGGCATAAAAAGGACTTTACACATGCGGGAAAACACATCCAAATTTTTGCAAACCTGAGCCCGGTCACGCTGCAGAAGAGGAGAGACCTCAACCACATAACTACCACCATACTACTTAAAGTGAAACAAGGCAGGCTGGCAGACTGCTCAGGGATTGTAGCCACAAGGCAGTCGTTCTGGATATATCACACAGCAAGTACAGTGCCCTGATGTAGAGCCTCGGGCAAGAGGTAGGCCGTAAGGGGGAATCATCAAGGGGGTTGCAGTATAAGGCCCCGCACAAAGACTCTCCATCGACCAAAGCCAGGTCTCAGCACACGGTCTATCGAGATGCGGCCTGCACTGAATGGCCCCAATTAAAGAGTGTGCAGGGACCAAAGAGCAGCACAAGGCCTACCCAAACAATAAAGTAACAGTCACACATACATCGCTCCTGTACTCCTCACAGAGGGACAACGTAGGGACATTGCCTTGAAACATATCAGCCAACAAAGTTATATCAGCATCACCCCCTGATCCATAAACTATATCCCCACTCCCCACTGAAGGTAAATACAGGGGCACTGATCTGAAGGACACATACAGGCCTTATATCTCTCAGTCCTCTCCTATAGGTTATGATGCACAAAGCCTATAATAGCGACAGAACCATCCCTGGGGGCTGCACAACAGTAAATACTATCGGCTAGATTACGAGTTTTGCGTTAGAGGCTGTGCGGTGCTAACGAGCAGTTTATGCTCACCGCTCACTTACAGACAGCACTGGTATTACGGGTTTTTACAAACCAGACAAGAAGTGAGTGTTGAGCAAAATTTTGCTTATTAGCGCACTCCAATACGCTGCTTACGTTAGCGGTGAGCTGGTTATACGTGCTCGTGCATGATTTCCCCATATGAATAAATGGGGAGAGCCGGCTGAAAAAAAGTCTAAAACCTGCAAAAAAGCAGCGTAAAACTCCTTAACGCAGCCTCATTGATTCCTATGGGGAAATAAAATTTACATTTACACCTAACACCCTAACCCCGAGTCTAAACACCCCTAATCTTACACTTATTAACCCCTAATCTGCCCCCCCCAAAATAAAAAAAGCCCTACCCTACACTAAATTGCAAATAGCCCTTAAAAGGGCCTTTTGCGGGGCATTGCCCCAAAGTAATCAGCTCTTTTACCTGTAAAAAAAATTACAAACCCCCTCCTACCATTAAAACCCACCACTCACACAACCAACCCTGCTCTAAAACCCACCCAATACCCCCTTAAAAAAACCTAACACTAGCCCCTTGAAGATCACCTTACTGGGAGAAGTCTTCATCCAACCGGGCTGAAGTCCTTAAAGAAGCCGGGAGAAGTTTTCATCCAAGCTGGGCGAAGTGGTCCTCCAGACAGGCAGAAGTCTTCATCCAGACGGCATCTTCTATCTTCATCCATCTGGTGTGGAGCAGGTCCATCTTCAAGACATCCGACGCGGAGCATCCTCTTCATCCGACGGCTAACACAGAATGAAGGTACCTTTAAGCGACGTCATTCAAGATGGCGTCCCTTCAATTCCGATTGGCTGATAAAATTCTATCAGGCAATCGAAATTAAGGTAGAAAAAAATCCTATTGGCTGATGCAATCAGCCAATAGGATTGAAGTTCAATCCTATTGGCTGATCAAATCAGCCAATAGAATGCAAGCTCAATCCTATTGGCTGATCCAATCATCAGCCAATAGGATTTTTTCTACCTTAATTCCGATGGGCTGATAGAATTCTATCAGCCAATCGGAATTGAAGGGACGCCATCTTGGATGACGTCATTTAAAGGAACCTTCATTCAGTGTTAGCCATCGATTGAAGAGGATGCTCCGCATCGGATGTCTTGAAGATGGACCCGATCCGTGCCGGATGAATGAAGATAGAAGATGCCGTCTGGATGAAGACTTCTGCCCGTCTGGAGGATCACTTCGCCCGGCTTGGATGAAGACTTCTCTCGGCTTCGTTGAGGACTTCGGCCCGGTTGGATGAAGACTTCTCCCAGTAAGGTGATCTTTAAGGGGTTAGTGTTAGGTTTTTTTAAGGGGGTATTGGGTGGGTTTTAGAGTAGGGTTGGTTGTGTGAGTGGTGGGTTTTAATGTTGAGGGGGGGATTTGTAATTTTTTTTACAGCTAAAAGAGCTGATTACTTTGGGGCAATGCGCCGCAAAAGGCCCTTTTAAGGGCTATTTGTAATTTAGTGTAGGGTAGGGCTTTTTTTATTTTGGGGGGGGCATTTTTATTTTTTTAGGGAGATTAGATTAGGTGTAATTAGTTTAAAAATCTTGTATTTTGTTTATTATTTTCTGTAATTTAGTGTGGTTTTTTTTGTACTTTAGCTAATTTTATTTTATTGTATTTAATTGTATTTAATTTAGGGAATTAATTTAATTATAGTGTAGTGTTAGGTGTAATTGTACTTTAGGTTAGGTTTTATTTTACAGGTACTTTTGTATTTATTTTAGCTAGGGAGTTATTAAATAGTTAATAACTATTTAATAACTATTGTACCTAGTTAAAATAAATACAAACTTGCCTGTAAAATAAAAATAAACCTTAAGCTAGATACAATGTAACTATTAGTTATATTGTAGCTAGCTTAGGGTTTATTTTATAGGTAAGTATTTAGTTTTAAATAGGAATAATTTAGTTAATTATAGGAATTTTATTTAGATTTATTGTAATTATATTTAGGTTAGGGGGGATTAGGGTTAGACTTAGATTTAGGGGTTAATAACTTTAGTATAGTGGCGGTGATGTTGTGGGCGGCAGATTAGGGGTTAATAAATGTAGATAGGTGGTGGCGATGTTAGGGACGGCAGATTAGGGGTTAATAATATTTAACTAATGTTTGCGAGGCGGGAGTGCGGCGGTTTAGGGGTTAATATATTTATTATAGTGGCGGCAATGTCCTATTCGGCAGATTGGGGGTTAAATATTTAATTTTAGTGTTTGCGATGCGGGAGGGCCTTGGTTTAGGGGTTAATAGGTAGTTTATGGGTGTTAGTGTACTTTTTAGCACTTTAGTTAAGAGTTTTATGCTACGGCGTTGTACCATAAAACTCTTAACTACTGACTTTAAAATGCGGTACCAGTCTTGACAGGAGAGGGTGTACCGCTCACTTTTTGTCAGACTTGTAATACTGACGCTATGCAAGTCCCATTGAAAAAATAGGATACGCAATTTATGTAAGTGGATTTGTGGTATTTCCAAGTCTGGCCAAAAAAGTGAGAGGTACACCTGTACCTGCAAGACTCGTAATACCAGCGGGCGTTAAAAAGCAGCAGTAGGACCGGCCAATGCTGCTTTTTAAGCCTAACGCAAAACTCGTAATCTAGCTGATAGTTAACCCCATAACAAAAGTAGTACACAGAGAAAGCAGACAAGGTGAATACTATCCTACCCAACCGGGCCTGATAGCTCCCATAACAAACTCCTGGGCCAAAAAGCCACTACAGTCCGTCTGTATACATACGCCCAGATTCGCACCTCTTCTTAATCCACCAATTAGCAGAACATGCCAGGCCATAAACAGAATAAACCAGACGGGGCCACAAACTCCAAAATGCTGCACCAATACTTGAAACCTGCTACCCCCAATACCTCTCCACAACTAGAGGCTCACCGGGCTCCATCACCAGCACTAAACAGCTCCTCAAATCTTGCAAGAGAAGACCTGCAGTCCCTCTGCACCAAAGATGATGTCAAAGAAATTATGTCTGAAGTGAAAACCTGGTACTCAGACCTGAAAAGGGACCTATCAAGAGTGACACAGAGGGTCACAAACCTAGAAGAGAACCACAACACAACATATAATGACATACAACATATGTCTCACCTGGCATATGAGCAAGAGGAAACCATCCATCATCTTCTGGAAAAGGTAGAGGACCTGGACAATAGGGGTAGAAGGAACAACCTCCGGATACGCGACATACCAGAGTCTATCCAACCAGCAGCCCTGGAGGGCTGCCTTCAGGACTTGTTTCAGACACTTAAAGACGGCAGCACACCAGAGGTGGTTATTGAATGAGTGCACCGTGCCCTGCGAGCCAAACCGCCGCCCAAGGCACCCCCCAGGGATGTAGTCCTTAAACTCCTCCACTTTAAAGACAAGGAGGAAATCCTTAAACACGCCAGGCAGAAAAAGGGCTTTACACATGCGGGAAAACACATCCAAATTTTTGCAAACCTGAGCCCGGTCACGCTGCAGAAGAGGAGAGACCTCAACCACATAACTACCACCATACGTGCACAGAAAATACCATACAGGTGGGGCTTTCCGGTCTGCATCATAGCAACAAGAGAGGATACCAATGTCACATACAGGACCAAGGAGGACCTTCCACGCTTCTGTGAGTTGCTGCGGATCACCATACCAAATCCAGACCACCCGGGGCATGAGAACATTGAAGAGCAGCGAACATACAACAGATCTCTTACGACAACAGTAGACAACCCAAGGCTGAACTCTGAGACCCTAACTTTTGCAACAAATGCACACTCTAACCAGAAAGACTCTAGCGGGCCTCCTGACAGAGTGCATTTGTCTGCTCGAGGGGACATCCACTGATCCTTTAAGGCTACAGGTCATATGAAAATAATTGTTTATATTTAAAAGTTTGGGCTTGGGAGCGGGGATACTGCCCTATTTGTTTAACTTTATCTATTAGTTGATACTGTTATTTGGTTACTATACTGCTTTACTGTGACAGGTTCAACTGAGAAATTTGAGAAACTGAGAAACTCTGCTCTCTAGTCAACTCACCCCACAACATACCTCTTGTCTGCCAATTTATACTTTAAACAAAATAGCATAGACCCTCTAGGTACACTAGAAAGACACCAGGGCCGAGGGCCACATTAGCAAGGCGCACTAACTAACCCCCCTCCCCCCGGGAAAAAAAAATCACTTTAGAGAGAAACACATCCTGCCATGGCAAATCAGGAGAAGATGCATCCACGCTCACTCAAACTAATATTAATAAATGCTAAAGGACTTAACAGTCTGGAAAAATGATTGGTAGCTTTTTGTCAGTTATATAAAGATGCAGGAGACATAATTTATATCCAAGAGACGCATTTTAAGAAGGGGAGAGAGCCTATGTTAACTTTCTTCCTGGCCTCGGGACCATAAAAAAAGGGGGGGTGGGCATACTCTTCAAAAACTCCATCCACTTCCAACCAAAGCATGTCATTAAAGACCCAAACGGGGCATACTTGATAGTCATAGGGGTTATGTTTAACACATAATCTTCAAACAGGTGACTCAGCTACTACTAGAACACATGAAAGGAGTACTGTACATGGCAGGCGACTTCAACCTCCCGCTAGACCCCATTTGCGACACTTCCACAGGAAAGACATGTACCCCATTGAAAGTAATGAAATCCATTAATGCTCAATTGCAACTTCTAAAGCTACATGACGTATGGAGAGCAAAAAACCCAGGCACACTAGACTTTACATTCTACTCGCATCCACACCACATTTACACTAGGATTGACTACTTCATAACAGACCAGACAGGACTATCAATGATTGAGGCATCTACAATACTGCCAATCACATGGTTTGATCATGCCCCAGTGCTCTGCACGGTGGCTTGGCTGGAAACACCAGTGCGTCCCTTTCTGTGGAGGCTGGATGAGCTGGACTTATCCAACCCGTTAATTAAACTAGACATTGACGAGACCTTAGGACGCTACTTCAGGGAAAACGTAACAGAGGACACATCTGCATCCACAACATGGGAAGCCCATAAGTGCGTAGTGAGGGGGGAATTCATCAAGCATAGGGCGAGGAAAAATAAGGCTGACCGGCAATTTATAAATTTCACCCTTTCACAAATACGCTATTGGGAGACACAACACAAACATTTGTTTTGTTATGTTTTGTATTTTATCACAAATCTTTGTCATTGTATACCCCTATCATTTTACCCAGTGCTACGGAATTTGGCGGCGCTATACAAATAAATGATAATAATAATAATAATCCTAGTGTCAACAGATGCTGAGAAAGCCTTTGACAGGGTTCATTGGCATTTCTTAAAGGCAGTAATGCACAAGATGAAATTTAGCGACACCACGATAACCCGAATCTTTACACTATATTGCCACCCCACAGCAAGGGTCAGGGTCAATGGCCTCCTATTGGACAAATTCATCATCCGTAATGGCACAAGACAGCCTATCACCAATCCTCTTTGCCATAACTATAGAAGCCCTGGCCCAAAAAATAAGGGAAGACACACAAATCACAGGAATACACACCAAAACACATGAACATAAGCTTGCACTATATGCGGACGATGTGCTACTTACGTTAACCAATGTAGCTACCTCCCTACCCAAGGTCCTAGACACCTTTAAGGCATACGGACAGTACTCAAATTTCCACCTAAACATAACAAAATCCAAATTATTAAAACCTCACATACGACCCTGCTACACTGTCTGAGTCCCTACATGACTGCCCCCTCGGGATCCAACCAGAGAAAATTAAATACCTGGAAATATACCTGTCCCCAGACCCACAAACCATATTTCAGGCCAACTACAAAACCTTGGAGCGCACCTTAGTCACAGACCTCTCTAGTTGGAGGAAGAAAGCGATCTCCTGGGTGGGCCGGATCAACGTTGTCAAAATGAACGTGATCCCTAGGCTATTGTATCAACTCCAGACCACTCCTATACCTCTGCCAGCAAACTATCTACATAAGATACAAAGTGCACTGGAGGATTACATACGGGGAGACTCCAAGCCTAGAATAACTAAAAAGACACTGTACCTCCCAAGGGATAGAGGGGGCCTTGGAGTACCCAACATCCATATTTATAAGCAGGCCATCACACTACAGAGACTTATAGACTGGTGCCACAATGACCCTAACAAGATGTGGGTGCGCCTGGACAGAGATATTCTAAACACAAGGAACGTCGATCTGCAGGCGTGGGTCACAGATAAAGAAAGACCCCCAGCCACCACCACGTACCCAATATTAGCTGACTTCTTCATGCATTGGGACAGAATACTTACGTACCTCGACAAACATATCATCCACACATGCCCCATTAACTCCTATTTACCAGAACCCTGAATTGCCATGGGACTGCAGGGAGTCAGATTTGACACTTGCAGCTCTTTTAGATGGAGACAAACTCAAACCATTAGATGAGATACAAGGGCTGACACCGGGTATTCACATGAATTGGCTGTCGTATTCACAGCTCTGCCACTTTCTCACGAAACAATGTTCTAAATGCGCCTTCACAAGACAATTGACTGCATTCGAAAACATATGCTTACGAGACACTCCCACAGCACATGCCATATAACTAACACACAAACTCCTACTAGTAGAGAACACACACATCCTCCCCACATACACCAAGGCATGGAAGAAGGAACTACAACTTGATATAAGCGAAAGCAAATGGCAGGCTGCGTTTCAGATTACTAAAAAAGCCTCAATCTCTGTTGGAGTGCAGGAGTCTAGGTACAAGTTCCTTTCTAGGTGGTATCTCACCCCTAGCCTGCTAAAACGAATCTACAGGTCAGCCTCGGGTCTATGCTGGAGGGACTGTGGAGGAGACGGTACACCAGGGCATATTTGGTGGCACTGCTCCAAGTTGGATACATACTGGATAAACGTATTCAATTATATAGAACATACAATAGGGATATCATTGCAAAATAGCCCCAAAACGATATTATATATGTCATTACCCAAATTAGAGAGCAAGCAGGACAGCTCTTTGTTACTGGTTATGTTGAACAGTGCCAAAATGTTAATCCCAAAACACTGGAAGACACGGGTAGCCCCAACAATAGTGGAGTGAAAGCAACAGGTAGACACCCTGCTCAACTGGAGAGGTACCACCACCTCCAGCAAGGCACAGCAGACATACTGTACATGACCTCATGTTGCAGCAGTGGGCAGAGAGTACACACCAACAGAAGTAAAACACTCCCAAATACAGCGCTGCACAAGCAAGACACAAGTATCTATACACAACATTCTATATTCCACTACATGACAGAACAGAGAGGCTAACAAGCACAACCACCTGACAAGGCGAGAGGTACATGCCTTTCCCAAACTGAGACATAAAGGTGCCATGAGAGCAGTCTTTTCTTTTCTTTTTTTTTTCTTTTCTCTTATGCTTACATTGCTATTCACACTGTTTATCAGATTCATTTGAATTGTATATTTTTCTTCTTATCGGTTATATTAACATTGAGGACACCTAACAAGCCGAAGAGCCTATATGGACATGGATTGTTTATGGACTTTATGAAGCAAGGTCATTGCTCTAGAAAAGGCTCTAGTTACCAAAAATCTAACGGCTAGATTTAGAGTTCGGCGGTAGCCGTGAAAACCAGCGTTAGAGGCTCCTAATGCTGGTTTTAGGCTACCGCCGGTATTTGGAGTCACTCAAAATAGGGTCTAACGCTCACTTTTCAGCCACGACTTTTCCATACCGCAGATCCCCTTACGTCAATTGCGTATCCTATCTTTTCAATTGGATCTTTCTAACGCCGGTATTTAGAGTCGTTTCTGTAGTGAGCGTTAGTGCTCTAACGACAAAACTCCAGCCGCAGGAAAATAGCAGGATTTAAGAGCTTTCTGGGCTAACGCCGGTTCATAAAGCTCTTAACTACTGTACCCTAAAGTACACTAACACCCATAAACTACCTATGTACCCCTAAACCGAGGTCCCCCCACATCGCCGCCACTCGATTAAATTTTTTTAACCCCTAATCTGCCGACCGCCACCTACGTTATACTTATGTACCCCTAATCTGCTGTCCCTAACCCCGCCGACCCCTGTATTATATTTATTAACCCCTAACCTGCCCCCCACAACGTCGCCGCCAGCTACTTACAATAATTAACCCCTAATCTGCCGAGCGGACCTGAGCGCTACTATAATAAAGTTATTAACCCCTAATCCGCCTCACTAACCCTATCATAAATAGTATTAACCCCTAATCTGCCCTCCCTAACATCGCCGACACCTAACTTCAATTATTAACCCCTAATCTGACGACCGGAGCTCATCGCTACTATAATAAATGTATTAACCCCTAAAGCTAAGTCTAACCCTAACACTAACACCCCCCTAACTTAAATATAATTTAAATCTAACAAAATTAATTAACTCTTATTAAATAAATTATTCCTATTTAAAGCTAAATACTTACCTGTAAAATAAATCCTAATATAGCTACAATATAAATTATAATTACATTGTAGCTATTTTAGGATTAATATTTATTTTACAGGCAACTTTGTAATTATTTTAACCAGGTACAATAGCTATTAAATAGTTAAGAACTATTTAATAGTTACCTAGTTAAAATAATAACAAAATTACCTGTAAAATAAGTCCTAACCTAAGTTATAATTAAACCTAACACTACCCTATCAATAAATTAATTAAATAAAATACCTACAATTACCTACAATAAAACCTAACACTACACTATCAATAAATAAATTAAATACAATTGCTACAAATAACTACAATTACATAAACTAACTAAAGTACAAAAAATAAAAAAGAACTAAGTTACAAAAAATAAAAAAATATTTACAAACATAAGAAAAATATTACAACAATTTTAAACTAATTACACCTACTCTAAGCCCCCTAATAAAATAACAAAGACCCCCAAAATAAAAAATTCCCTACCCTATTCTAAATTAATAAATGTAAAAGCTCTTTTACCTTACCAGCCCTGAACAGGGCCCTTTGCGGGGCATGCCCCAAGAAAATCAGCTCTTTTGCCTGTAAAAAAAAACATACAATACCCCCCCCCCAACATTACAACCCACCACCCACATACCCCTAATCTAACCCAAACCCCCCTTAAATAAACCTAACACTAAGCCCCTGAAGATCTTCCTACCTTGTCTTCACCATCCAGGTATCACCGATCCGTCCTGGCATCCGGTGCTGAAGAGGTCCAGAAGAGGCTCCAAAGTCTTCCTCCTATCCGGCAAGAAGAGGACATCCGGACCAGCAAACATCTTCTCCAAGCGGCATCTTCGATCTTCTTCCATCCGGTGCGGAGCGGGTCCATCTTGAAGCAGCCGACGCGGATCCATCCTCTTCTTCCGGCGTCTCCCGACGAATGACGGTTCCTTTAAGGGACGTCATCCAAGATGGCGTCCCTCGAATTCCGATTGGCTGATAGGATTCTATCAGCCAATCGGAATTAAGGTAGGAATATTCTGATTGGCTGATGGAATCAGCCAATCAGAATCAAGTTCAATCCTATTGGCTGATCCAATCAGCCAATCAGATTGAGCTCGCATTCTATTGGCTGTTCCGATCAAGATGGACCCGCTCCGCACCGGATGGAAGAAGATCGAAGATGCCGCTTGGAGAAGATGTTTGCTGGTCCGGATGTCCTCTTCTTGCCGGATAGGAGGAAGACTTTGGAGCCTCTTCTGGACCTCTTCAGCACCGGATGCCAGGACGGATCGGTGATACCTGGATGGTGAAGACAAGGTAGGAAGATCTTCAGGGGCTTAGTGTTAGGTTTATTTAAGGGGGGTTTGGGTTAGATTAGGGGTATGTGGGTGGTGGGTTGTAATGTTGGGGGGGGGTATTGTATGTTTTTTTTTACAGGCAAAAGAGCTGATTTTCTTGGGGCATGCCCCGCAAAGGGCCCTGTTCAGGGCTGGTAAGGTAAAAGAGCTTTTACATTTATTAATTTAGAATAGGGTAGGGAATTTTTTATTTTGGGGGTCTTTGTTATTTTATTAGGGGGCTTAGAGTAGGTGTAATTAGTTTAAAATTGTTGTAATATTTTTCTTATGTTTGTAAATATTTTTTTATTTTTTGTAACTTAGTTCTTTTTTATTTTTTGTACTTTAGTTAGTTTATGTAATTGTAGTTATTTGTAGCAATTGTATTTAATTTATTTATTGATAGTGTAGTGTTAGGTTTTATTGTAGGTAATTGTAGGTATTTTATTTAATTAATTTATTGATAGGGTAGTGTTAGGTTTAATTATAACTTAGGTTAGGACTTATTTTACAGGTAATTTTGTTATTATTTTAACTAGGTAACTATTAAATAGTTCTTAACTATTTAATAGCTATTGTACCTGGTTAAAATAATTACAAAGTTGCCTGTAAAATAAATATTAATCCTAAAATAGCTACAATGTAATTATAATTTATATTGTAGCTATATTAGGATTTATTTTACAGGTAAGTATTTAGCTTTAAATAGGAATAATTTATTTAATAAGAGTTAATTAATTTTGTTAGATTTAAATTATATTTAAGTTAGGGGGGTGTTAGTGTTAGGGTTAGACTTAGCTTTAGGGGTTAATCCATTTATTATAGTAGCGGTGAGCTCCGGTCGTCAGATTAGGGGTTAATAATTGAAGTTAGGTGTCGGCGATGTTAGGGAGGGCAGATTAGGGGTTAATACTATTTATGATAGGGTTAGTGAGGCGGATTAGGGGTTAATAACTTTATTATAGTAGCGCTCAGGTCCGCTCGGCAGATTAGGGGTTAATTATTGTAAGTAGCTGGCGGCGACGTTGTGGGGAGCAGATTAGGGGTTAATAAATATTATATAGGGGTCGGCGGTGTTAGGGGCAGCAGATTAGGGGTACATAGGGATAATGTAAGTAGCGGCGGTTTACGGAGCGGAAGATTAGGGGTTAATAATATAATGCAGGGGTCAGCGATAGCGGGGGCGGCAGATTAGGGGTTAATAAGTGTAAGGCTAGGGGTGTTTAGACTCGGGGTACATGTTAGAGTGTTAGGTGCAGACGTAGGAAGTGTTTCCCCATAGAAAACAATGGGGCTGCGTTAGGAGCTGAACGCGGCTTTTTTGCAGGTGTTAGGTTTTTTTCAGCTCAAACAGCCCCATTGTTTCCTATGGGAGAATCGTTCCTTTAAGGGACGTCATCCAAGATGGCGTCCCTCGAATTCCGATCAGCCAATAGAATGCGAGCTCAATCTGATTGGCTGATTGGATCAGCCAATCGGATTGATCTTGATTCTGATTGGCTGATTCCATCAGCCAATCAAAATATTCCTACCTTAATTCCGATTGGCTGATAGAATCCTATCAGCCAATCGGAATTCGAGGGACGCCATCTTGGATGACGTCCCTTAAAGGAACCGTCATTCTTCAGTTGGACGTCGCCGGATGAAGATGGGTCCGCGGTGGAGGTCTTCAGGATGGAGCCGGTCCTCATCGGATGAAGATAGAAGATGCCGCTTGGAAGATGATGGTTGCCGGTCCGGATCTACTCTTCTTCCCGGATAGGATGAAGACTTTGGAGCCTCTTCTGGACCTCTTCAGCCGCCGGATGATGGATCGCCAGCCCCCGCTTGGGTTGGATGAAGATTTTGGAGCCAGGACGGATCGGTGAACCTGGTATGGTGAAGACAAGGTAGGATGATCTTCAGGGGCTTAGTGTTAGGTTTATTTAAGGGGGGTTTGGGTTAGATTAGGGGTATGTGGGTGGTGGGTTGTAATGTTGGGGGGGGGTATTGTATGGTTTTTTTTACAGGCAGAAGAGCTGAATTCTTTGGGGCATACCCCGCAAAGGGCCCTGTTCAGGGCTGGCAAGGTAAAAGAGCTTTGAACTTTAGTAATTTAGAATAGGGTAGGGCATTTTTTATTTTGGGGGGCTTTGTTATTTTATAAGGGGGCTTAGAGTAGGTGTAATTAGTTTAAAATTGTTGTAAGATTTTCCTTATGTTTGTAAATATTTTTTTATTTTTTGTAACTTAGTTCTTTTTTATTTTTTGTACTTTAGTTAGTTTATTTCATTGTAGTTATTTGTAGGTATTGTATTTAATTAATGTATTGATAGTGTAGTGTTAGGTTTAATTGTAGGTAATTGTAGGTATTTTATTTAATTAATTTAATGATAGTATAGTGTTAGGTTTAATTGTAACTTAGTTTAGGATTTATTTTACAGGTAATTTTGTAATTATTTTAACTATTTTAGCTATTAAACAGTTCTTAACTATTTAATAGCTATTGTACCTGGTTAAAATAAATACAAAGTTACCTGTAAAATAAATATTAATCCTAAAATAGCTATAATATAATTATAATTTATATTGTAGCTATATTAGGATTTATTTTACAGGTAAGCATTTAGCTTTAAATAGGAATAATTTATTTAATAAGAGTTAATTTATTTCGTTAGATTTAAATTATATTTAACTTAGGGGGGTGTTAGGGTTAGAGTTAGACTTAGCTTTAGGGGTTAATACGGTGAGCTCCAGTCGGCAGATTAGGGGTTAATGTTTGAAGTTAGGTGTCGGCGATGTTAGGGAGGGCAGATTAGGGGTTAATACTATTTATTATAGGGTTAGTGAGGCGGATTAGGGGTTAATAACTTTATTATGATAGCGGTGTGGTCCGCTCGGAAGATTAGGGGTTAATAAGTGTAGGCAGGTGGAGGCGACGTTGTGGGGGGCAGATTAGGGGTTAATAAATATAATATAGGGGTCGGCGGTGTTAGGGGCAGCAGATTAGGGGTACATAGCTATAATGTAGGTGGCGGCTCTTTGCGGTCGGCAGATTAGGAATTAATTATTGTAGGTAGCTGGCTGCGACGTTGTGGGGGGCAGGTTAGGGGTTAATAAATATAATATAGGGGTCGGCGGTGTTAGGGGCAGCAGATTAGGGGTACATAAGGATAACGTAGGTGGCGGTCGGCAGATTAGGGGTTAAAAAATTAAATCGAGTGGCGGCGATGTGGGGGACCTCGGTTTAGGGGTACATAGGTAGTTTATGGGTGTTAGTGTACTTTAGAGTACAGTAGTTAAGAGCTTTATGAACCGGCGTTAGCCCAGAAAGCTCTTAACTACTGACTTTTTTCTGCGGCTGGAGTTTTGTCGTTAGATTTCTAACGCTCACTTCAGACACGACTCTAAATACCGGAGTTAGAAAAATCCCATTGAAAAGATAGGATACGCAATTGACGTAAGGGGATCTGCGGTATGGAAAAGTCGCGGCTGAAAAGTGAGCGTTAGACCCTTTTTTGAGTGACTCCAAATACCGGAGGTAGCCTAAAACCAGCGTTAGGAGCCTCTAACGCTGGTTTTCACGACTACCGCCAAACTCCAAATCTAGGCCACAGGCATTATATTTTAAATGAGTTCACAGCATCTTATTTGCTTCTAGGCATGCTCCAGCAGATAATTACTGTTAGTCTTACATTCTACCATATCAATGGTGGATATAGATGCAGTCATAAAAGGAATTGTGTGGGGGGAGTTAGAGCTGTACAATTCGGACTCTTAAAAGAAAGTGTTAATGGCGAGGCACTGCAGTATAAATTTGCAGGTAAAGTAATTAAAGTGCATAGTATTATATTTTGTCTCTATCTCAACTTGTTTTATGTCCCTGTAAATATATAGTCCGTGGAGAATAGCTCACCTCTTCCAGATTGTGCCCGTGCAACTTATATTGAACTTTTGGATATCTTTACTGCCAAGGTATATTACGTTGATCACTTAAGGAGTATTATCCTTTTTCCTGTCTCATTCGTCGACATGAGTGACACGGAGATCAACTTAGCATGCCCTGGTGGGTGTAACTTTAGAAGAATATCCAATAAGTTTGAGTATCTTTATTATGTTTCTGGGTTGGTGATAGCAACGAGTCATTTGTACACAGATTGATTTTTGCTTCTCCAGTTTCGTTGACATTACTTTTGTCACAAATACTTTGATGCAGATATTATTTTGATGCAGGTGTTCCTTACATTGCCTTTGATCAGGTAGATTGATAATATGTATACACATAATTAGCAGTTTGATCATTGAAGCAATACATTTTTTAACACAGCAAACTTCTTTGGCACACCACATAATTTGGCTTTTTGCACACACCATACTCTGATGGAGGGGGTGGGGTTATATGCACATAAAAGTTTGTTTTTTTGATTGTTTGTCTGAAGAAGGGAGGTTTGATCCTGAAATGTCACATTATTAAAGTTTTTTGCACAGTTGACCAGTGAGTGCTTATTATGTTTTGACAGTGTATATGTATTATATACAGGTATGCCTGTATATAAAAAAGCAATGGAAGCACTCACTGGTACTTTTCAACTCCGTGTTTTTATTGCAACAAACCAATTCAACAAACAAATGTGTTTAAATACCATAAACCCCACCTCCCAGCAAGTAAACAATTGCGCCAAAATAGTTGCTATGGTGATCCTCAATTTGCATATACTGTACAAGGGTCTCATATTACACAGTGACATGTCAGAGCATCAATCTTCAATGCATTGAATATAGATTAAAAAATAAATTCAAACAATTATTTATATGTTTTAGAACAAACTCATTCTCTATTATATGCATAATAGTGCATGATTATGTGCATAATGGTGTAGACATAAATCATTAGTTATATATTCGTGCATACCCGGTAGCCAGCATCACATGTTCGTCTCTGTAGTGTCTAACAGTGATCATCTCACGATTACTCAAGCACATGAATTCATCCTGTCATAAGTATATGCACCATACGGCAGCGGATCCGCATGCCGGGATCTCAATCTGAATGCTAGTGTAATGCTGAGCATATTAATCATTATTCATCCAACAGCAGTACCTTTCGAAAAGTAGTGTGCTGTTATTCACGTCAACTACTATTCACATACTTGGAGAACTATTCACATACCCTTTGCTGATGTATTTTCTCTTTTGTTCCTCTACCTGATCGTGCTGTCCGGTGCCTTATAGAAAGCATGTGTATCGCTTCTCATACATAATCTCAGTTGGTCATTACAACCCGGCCATGTGGTTTGCGGAGGCATATGGTTGCCATAGTTACCCGTGCAGCACTTCTATGCTGTATTGTAATGCGCTGTAAAATTGGTCATCCCAATCGCACAGGGAGAGTAGTGCTCTTGTGCTGTCAATGTCTATACTTGGCGCTCATGATAGTATCAATGGTTACAAATTCAAGCACTATTTTCAAAAGATTACTGCCGTCAGAAAAATTGCTATTTTACAAAAAGATTGCTATTTACAAAAGAATTGTGTGAGGATTCTGGGCCTTTAACGTTGCACTCATCTCAAGGTCCTGCCTATAAAGTCCCTCCTCCTAATGCAATCATTGCTTGGCATTGTAATTACTATCTATTGCACTCCTATCCTGTCGATACAGAGCCTAACTACCTTCTCTACTAGTTACAACTACACCTCTGAGGATTGCAGCGGCTAACTCCCACCTTTATTCCGGGTATTCAGGGTATTCCTGTTGAGCACGGCTCTGCTCTATCCACCGGCTTCTCCTGTGTTCACCGGATACGTCCGCAACTGTAAGCTGTAGGAGAGAGAGCCGTTCGGCTGTGATGTCATCAGCTGCAGCCATAGTGAACGCTGAATCCAACTGCCAGCCTCTGTACACAGCTCCAGTTTGTGATGACCACAGATACTCCTGATCTCTGTTTTAACTTGTGTGGAGGTATCTGCTTGCCGTTCACCATCTTATCCGCTGACCGCTCCTGGGGTTTGCAGTAGGTTTGTTCCAAGTTATCTGCCTGTCAGCACCCAGCTTGAACTCATCCAATTCAAGGTCTGAAACTTAGTAACATAGTAACATAGTAGATGAGGTTGAAAAAAGACTGAAGTCCATCGAGTTCAACCTATACAAATCTAAAATATATACAAAAAGCTCCAGTTAAGCTTAAATAATCCCACCAAAAGGTGACCATTCAATACTAACAATCATATCCATAAATTTTGTTTAAAGACAGAAATGTATCCAAATAATTTTTAAATGTATCTAGGGCATTGGCATTCACTACCTCCTTTGGTAATGAGTTCCAAAATGTTATTGCTCTTACAGTGAAAAAACGTTTCCGTTGCAGGAGATTAAATCTCCTTTCCTCCAACCTTAAATTGTGACCTCTGGTCACAAACAATTTTCTTGGAATAAACAGTGCTTCTGCCATCTCTGTATATGGGCCTTGAATATATTTATATAAAGTAATCATGTCACCTCTTAAGCGCCTTTTTTCTAAAGAAAACAGACCCAGTTTGGCTAGCCTCTCCTCATAGGTTAAATTCTCCAATCCCCTTATTAGCTTTGTGGCCCTTCTCTGAACTTTTTCTAGTTCTGCAATATCTTTTTTTGTGATCGGTCCCCAGAACTGCACTCCATACTCAAGGTGTGGTCTTACCAGGGCTTTATATAATGACAGAATTATGCTTTCCTCCCTTGAGTCAATGCCTCTTTTAATACATGCTAGTATCTTATTAGCCTTTGAAGCTGCTGCCTTGCATTGTGCACCCATCTTTAGTTTGTTATCTATTACTACTCCCAAATCCCTTTCCTCCTGTGTTTGGCTAAGTCTTGTCCCATTTAAATAATACGTTGCCTGCTTATTTTTACTTCCAAAATGTAGAACCTTGCATTTTCCTGTATTAAATCTCATTTTCCATTTACCTGCCCATACTTCTAATTTTGCAGGTCCCTTTGTAACGAAAGTTCATCCTGCTCTGACCTAATGACCTTACTTAACTTAGTATCATCTGCAAAAATAGAGATGTTGCTATTTAATCCTAGTTCCAAGTCATTTATAAAAATATTAAAAAGAATAGGGCCCATCCCTGGGGTACTCCACTGATTACCTTTGTCCAATCTGAGTATGATCCATTTACTACTACTCATTGCTCCCTATCTTTAATCCAGTTATTTATCCACAAACTAACATTTTCAGCTATTCCCAGTCCCTTAATTTTGTGCATTAATCTCTCATGTGGCACTGTATCAAACGCCTTTGCAAAATCTAAGTATATCACATCAACTGATTCCCCTTTATCTATATGTTTACTTACTTCCTCATAGAATCTAATTAGATTAGTTTGACATGATCTATTTCTCATTAAGAGTAGAGGTTTGTCTATAACAGTGCTAAGTTCCCTTAACACCCTTGGGTGTATTCCATCTGGGCCTGGAGTTTTATTTACCTTAATATTATCCGATTTGTTCCTGATATCCTCTATACATAACCCAATTAATGGTATGGGCTGGCATGTTCTATTTTGTTCCAAAGTATCATCCAATGGTTCCTCTCTTTTGTATACTGAAGAAAAAAACTGCTTTAGTATCTCAGCCTTCTCCCTGTCACTGTTAATCATGCTACCCTCCCCGCATTTTAATGCACCTATATTGTCTTTCTTAGACTTTTTGCTATTTATGTACTTAAAAAATCTTTTAGGGTTAGATTTAGAATCCTTTGCAATTAATTTATGGTATTATTAACTTATGGTAGTAATTCTCTGACTCCTCCTTATATACATACCCCTTTGTATCTGTCAATACCTATGCTTTTTACATACAAACCTTACCTGCTGTGCATAGTCTGCAAATAATATTTGTAGTACCATTACTGCACATTTGGTTCAGTTTGTCATATCATTTCCTTCTCAAGGTTTCTCCATGCTGTTGGTAATACTCTATCAATATCTGGAGTAACTTTGAATACAAAACCTAAATTTATGCTGTAGTTAATTCAGCAGCTGAGTTGTCCATTACTGAATTATTTAAACCATTATTAATTGCTAATTGCAAACACTTAGATTGTACCATACTTATTACGATACTGGTCTAATCTGGCTTATTATTACGATTGCTAAACATCTATCTCATATATCCAAAGAGGATACTGTATCATGGTATTTCATGCTATTTCACTGTTAAATACTAGAGTGTATGGACAATTCCACTACCTATAACAACTCTAAACCTATAATACAACTACTCTGTGGTTTATATACTTCACCCCCTATATAGGGAATATAGGTGCACATTAATGTAGATGTACATTTAATATCAGATAAGTGCAACCACACAGCAAGACCACATAACTAAACCCCAGAGTTAGGTCTAGCAGGTCATGTGTGTTGTTGCTGTATGTTGGCTCAAATCATAACCATTATAAATATTCATTCCATGGATACATGGTTGTCATGGGCTTGTAATACTCTCAAAAATAAAAATAAAAATAATAAAATAAAAATAATACAAATAAAAATAAAATTAAAAATAATAATAATAATAATAGTTTTTATAACTGACTTTCATCAACTTGTGGTTTTCTAAATGGTTACCCATCCATCGTCATCACTAGGTTTATATGCATCCTGGACTCTCAATCTTTCTTTTACTAATGTAGTTGTAATTCACAAAAAGCAGTGCCAGTCCAGGTTGATGTTCAAGCCATTAGGTCGTAGAGTGTTCAACCGGTATATCCACCTCGATTCCAGTTGTAGTAACCTCCGATGTCTATCTCCTCCTCTACATTGTATTGAAACATGGTTGAATAATTTGAATCTCAAGTCCCTACTGTATGTCCTTTCATCACAAAGTGTTTTGCCACTGGTAGGTTGGTTTTTATGTCCGCTCTTATAGACAAGCTATGGTTGGCTAAACGGGTGCGTGCATCGTCAACCGTCTTCCCAACATAGTTGTGCAACCTGCACAAGTTTCTTCTTGGAACTTTCTAACCACATGGGTTTAGTGTAACAATGTGTTGTATCCCACAGGGGCAATTGATCAAATACACCACATATATTGTGGTGCATGCTAGGTAATATTTTATGTAAAATTTCTGGGTGGTGTTTGGATGTTGGAATGTGGGCCCTGGAACCATTGCATTACAAGTTGTGCAACCTGCACAAGTTTCTTCTTGGAACTTTCTAACCACATGGGTTTAGTGTAACAATGTGTTGGATCTGTTAGGACCAGCCGGTCTCTTAAACTTTAATTCCTTTTGAAACCTACCCTTGGACTCTCCCAATCCTGGAAGTGGAGGGATGGGCCACCTTTTAGGATGTGGCAGTCTTTCTTGATTAGACGTCCTATTAATTTTAGGATGTGGCAGTCTTTCTTGATTGGACGTCCTATTAATTTCACGCCTGGACAGTATTTGGTGATGAATGTCATACAATTCTTGGCTTGTATCTTCTGTAGTCCCAGATTCTCATCCTTATTCTCTTTTTCTGAGATACAATCCAATAGATATTGCCATTTGTATCTTTGTGCCACAAATTTATTTGCCATAGATCTGAGTTGTTTCTTTCTATTTGTAGGATCACTGTTATTTCTGCTAATTCTGGACAGTTGTCCCTGAGGTATTGCTTTTAACAGTGATGTAGGGTGACAACTAGTGGCATGTAAAACTGAATTTCTATCCATAGGTTTCTGATACAGAGTGGTACCCAGACTTTTGTCTCGTCTGTAAATACATAAATTCAGGAACTCAACCTTCTCACAGTTATAATTCATTTTGAATTTGATAGGATGTCCTAGGTAATTGAGCGAGTTGAACCAATATATTAATGCTTCTGGTGTTCCTGTCCATACCATAAATAGGTCATCAATATAGCGGTAATACATTTCAACCTCTTTTTTTATTGAAGACCTTCATGATTTCCTCCTCGTAGTGCGCCTTGTTTAAATTCGCAAAGGAGGGGGATACATTCGAGCCGATGGCCGTGTCATTGGTTTGCTGATAATATAGATCTTCAAACCTGAAGTAATTCAACCTTAGGCTCAAATCAAGAAGCTTCAAGTGGTACTCTGCTGGTGGCCCCACATATGGGTATCTATTTAGAGCTCAAACTACCATATTTATACCCTCTTGCTGTGGTATTATCGTATATAGGCTGTTGATGACTGCCGTTACCAATATCCAGTCACCATCCTTATGGAATCTCTTCAGTGTTTCAATGAGGTCTAAGGAGTCCCTCACATAGGACTTCATGTTTTTTACCATAGGTTGTAAAAAGAAATTGACAAACCTAGACAATGATGATGTGATAGACCCTCTAGCTGAAACTATGGGCCTTCCTGGAGGATGTGGCTGGTTTTTATGGACCTTAGGTAAGGTATACAGGATTTGACATTTTGGAAAATCTGTAGATAGGAATTCCCCAATGCGTTCCTCAATATAGCCATTGGATACTCCTAAAGTGACCACTCTCTCAATCTCCTTCTGGAATTCTTTAGTTAGATCTCTCTGTAGTTGGATATATGTGGTTGAATCACTTAAGGGATGCATAAGTGATGCATAATGTCTGACTTTCATTGTACATAGTTCATCACAACTGTGATGAAACAGTCAGGGGTCTGAGAAACGCGTAGCATTCTGTGATTTTAATTTCAGAGTCATTTGGTTGACCTCTGTTTTTTATGTATACCATTAAATTGTGGAATTTTTAATCATAATTGAGAGTCTGAGCTTATTGTATTCATTGAGGATATTGGAGGGACCAGCACTACCACTGTGACAGTGAGCTGGGACACTGTAAGTTCCCAGTATGCCTGACTGAGCACAATTGGGTGCTGTTCCATTTGTGAGTATTCATTTGTTATCCAAATTATCCATTCTGTATCGACTGTATCACACTAGGAGGCAGCTTTGTTTTGTGATTTCATTCACAGAGAAAGTTTGTATCCAGATCATTTACCTGGCAAGGAGCTGACTCCAGATTGGGTGTGACTGCTACATCTAACACATCATTTGAATGATTCATATGAAACATCTACATCCAAAGGACACCATGACCTTGGGACCTATCTAAGGACTAACACCTTGAACAGAAACGAGTCAATAGGACTTATTGTTCTTATTTATATTTTATTACATATAATAACAGTATGTCATATTTCTTGTCACACAGATATTGGCTGTATGCTTGCTTTTATATATATATATATATATATATATATATATATATATATATTAGAGCTGCAACAACTAATCATCATAATTGATAATAATCGATTTTGAAAATAGTTGTCAACGAATTTCATAATCGATTAATCGATTAGTTGGTTTGCAATTAGTTGGTCTGTGCACAACACCAGCTGCTTCCCTCCAAAGAATTCCTGCATATGGTATTGTGTTTTATGGTTATGTCCTTAGCCTAAAGGACATCTGTAGACGTCTACTTTTCACTTTTTCAGGACAGTATACGTTTACAACTACCCCTGGCTTATGTGCAACCTAGATATAATAGTCATCATTTGGATTGTTTATATTAAATCTGGTGATTTGGAACTATGCTTTTCATGATATAGTGCCAAGCTTGTTGTTTACACCTTGCCCCTAGATTGATGGGAGTTATTTAAATTGATGTGCACTATTATCTGCTTGCACAATTATTAGCGTATTGCTTGCTATTGCTGATTATATGTACTGTATAAATAAATGTGTAAGGGTTTGTCCTGTTATTGATATACAGTCCTTAGCGCTTTTTTATTTTGTTTTTATTGCTTTTTTTTATATTTTTAATAAATTGTGATAATATGTACCAGATTCAACCTTTATAAGTATATATTCGTTATTTTTAGAGCGGACTAGATATTTCCCCTAACCTTATAGCTGGTTATTTACCATTGCATATAGATTTTCAAGATATTTTTATGTTAGAATGAAGTCAAGGCTTACTTTATTGAGAGGCCCCTTGCCAATGTAGAAAACACTTAGCATTGGTGAAGAGCATGTGGACATGTTGAGATGTTTGCATTTCAATGCAAAGTTTCTGAAAGAGTGAATAACAGAATGTTATTAACAGTGATAGTCTAACTCTTTCTAGTTCTACCTCTTTTCAAACAGTTTGTGGTTTTGTTTTGTTTAATGATAAAACTGTGTTCTGCTGCTTAAAAATTGAAGAAACAGTTGTGTTAATGTAAAGTTTTAATCTGAAGTTTATATTTGTAACACTCATTATGTGGATTTTATTTAAAACATAGAAAACTATAATTGATTCTCTTTTTATCCGATTAGTCGATTAATCGAAAAAATAATTATGAAAATAATCGTTAGTTGCAGCCCTAATATATATATATATATCACTAAATGTATTAGATAGTGGGTTCTATATAGGAATACCACATTCTCCTTATCTATATTTGCACCCCCTAGAGTTGATGCTTAGTGTGTACAACAGGATATTAAGAGTTATTCTGTGCACAGACTGAGCAGGAGGCAACATACGCAGCAACATCAAAACGAAGACCTGCCACCAGAATTGTCAAGTGACAGACTAAATCATTTGGTTACGTGCAGCTTTAGGATAGTGGTAAGTGTGCGATAGTTTAGTTTGAAGATTCTCAGGAACAAAGCACTTACCACTTGGTTTCTTAGGAGGTGCATTGGTTTGTGCAGCCAGGATCTCCTCCCCCAAGGGAGAAGTCAAATTAGTACGTATGGGGGGGGGCGAGCCAACTGCCGACATGGGCCTCGCTTCCATTGAGTCGTAATTCAGTTTGCGTGCACTCGCAAACCGTTAAATATGCTGTCGAAAGCAATAGCGTTTAACGACTGTTTCCAATGGCGCGTTATACCTCAATATCGGCTGCCGGACTTCGGCTGCCGAAAAGATTTTCGCGTCCCATAGAAAGTAATAGAAGCCGTTAATCGATAAATTATACCAGGTTTCCATTGAAAGCGCTAACCGTTAATACACTGTCGGAGGCTGTCGATACATTGAGAAATATTACCCCCAGCTCAACTAGGTGTAAAGGAGGAAAAAAGAGCTTTTTGAGGCCTGTTTCTCATTGAAATAGCAAATCACAAAAATATTATGAGTGTTTCAATGTACAAATAACATTATATATGCTACATTTATTGGTCCTATGTATAGGAATATTTGCACCCATGTTGTCATAGAAATTTCAATATGTATGTGCATATAAAAATATATGCAAGCACCACAATTATGGAACGACCTCCCGCACACTTTCAAACCTTCCCCATGCCTAATATCCTTTAAGAGATCCCTCTCTACATATCTCAAAACAGAATGCACCTGTCATTGTTGATTATATATTTCCTACCGGTTCTATGTTAAATTTTTGTGCATATATGGTGTATTATTATTTTTTTTTATTTTATTGTACCCATTGTATCAATGCAATGTTTTGTGGACCCAGGACATACTTGAAAACCATAGAAATCTCAATGTATCTTTCCTGGTAAAATATTTTAAAAATAAATAAAATATCTACCTATTCAAAATGAAACCTTTGCCCAGGGATGCTATATATAATCTCAATACATATAGAAAAATAATTCAAAGGAAATAAGTTGTTTATCATGAAGATGAGTTTTATTATTACAGATTTACCCTCATTCAAATGTAATTTTCAATGTGAAAATCATATTTATTCAATACAAAACGATGACACATTAAAGTTATAATGTGTCATAGTACTAATATTTATAAAATATATGTAATGTCATGTCTGCTAAAGCAGATAATACATTTGCAATATTTAGACTATTAACCAAAATACATAAGTGCTTAATATTACATACTTCAAGAGATATGAAGTATTGTCTTTAACATGGAGTTATTGAAACATTTTAAAAGTGCATTGTGCATTGGTCCCAGGGAGAGTCTGTGTCTGTTCATATGATGTCAATTAAAATGTATTAATCACCTCTATATCATGGCAATCACATATATGTTGTATATACATCAGTGCATAAATATCCTAAAGATACATTTATCTAATTATTCTAAATATTGAATAATAATCTTGACAAAAAGGAGTGCATTAGTCATGATAGGTATTAGTCATGATAGGTATATATTTCAGATATTACATTCCACATAGGACTATAAGAATGAATGCAAGGTATTTGGCCATATCAACAGGAAGGAGTATTTACTTTTCAACTCTTCTATAACTGTATAACCCTTATTAGCTTCATCTGAAGGAGCAAACAACATATGCTTGTGGAATATAAATCATAACATTTACACATGTCACGTTGACTTATGTTAGATAGCATATACTGTATAAATTTCAGACACGTATCCCCAAGTATTCTTAAACGGCATAATATGATATCCTCAATAAAAGGACACATAAATTTATCAACAATGTACACCTGCATATTAATTGACATCATGTGAAATAAAAATGAATAAAGCTGTTAATTTTTAGCAGATAAACAGCTATTAGAATAATATTAAGATATATGTTCAAATTTGGATTAGAAAAATGGATGCATATTTATGAGATGAAAATCGCACTTAAAAAAGTGCTTTAGTGCAAAAATTAGATATGATATATCTTGGGTTGAAAAAAAAGAATATTAATTAATTCTTGCGGCGGGATTTTGCCTTTGGAGGAGAGGTACTTAGGGGGGCAGTGTGGCGTCTTGTGCGACGCCCACCAGCTGAATGTGAGGCTAATAACCGCGATTCAGGGTCCTGCAGGGAGATGACAGAGGATGCAAGGGAGGATGGAGTTTGGGGCCTATCCGCGAGCCTCTCCACTGCCTCTGCCAGGCGGACGAGTGAGGCATTATGGATGTCCATTTGGCTCTGTATCCTTCTCAAATCCTGCTGCTGTTGGAGCCTGGACAGCCTAAGCTCTCTATGTATGAGCCTCAGTAGATCATCCTGCTGGGACTGTGCCGGACCCTGTTGTACATTTGGTGTCTCAGGAACTAATAATTGGCTGGTTCCAGGGCTGTCTCTCCGTATTGGTGACTGTGAGGTTGTCTGTGATGGCACTGTTGGCAATACATTGGTGGGTGCAGTGGGTGGTGGTGTGGATTCCTGTTGTGCCATAGGAGTGGGAGGCATATAGTACAGATGATGCAGATCTGTATGCTGCTGTGGTGGGTGCATCATCTGCTGCTGAGGATAATGATGTCGTGGGGGGTGCATCATCTGCTGCTGAGGAGGATGTTGTGGGGGGTGCATCATCTGCTGCTGAGGAGGATGTTGTGGGGGGTGCATCATCTGCTGCTGAGGAGGATGTTGTGGGGGGTGCATCATCTGCTGCGGTGGGTGCAGCTGTGGGGGCTGTGCCATTTGTTGCTGCGAAGTATGCATGAACTGCCATTGTTGAGGAGGATGAGTCTGCTGGGGTTCAGAACCCAAAACATGAAATGTTGTCTCCGAAGTAGATGGAGAAGGGCATGATACATCCTCCACCTCATATGCCCTAGGCTGCTGCATATCATCTTCTAAGAGGCTGATATAGGAGGTAGTGTCACCATAGATATCCTCATCCTCCTCAGTGAATGTAGGAACATCCTGCTGTGGTGTTGGTGCAGCTTCATACTCCTCCTGTTCGGAACCTACAAATAAATATACGGTATGTTTACATTATCTATCTAATAGAATATATTACTTTGTAGCATAACAATACAGACTATTATATTCCATATTTATGTGTATATATGTACACACACACACATACACACACACACACACACACATACACACACACACACACACACACATACACACACACACACACACACACATACACACATACATACATACATACACATACACACACACACACATACATACATATAGTGTGTTTGGGATAAAATCAAAGCATATATGACCATAACTGAGGAATCTTTATAGACTGTGTCTTAAAGGAACATTGTTAAAGGGACACTGTACCCAAATATTTTCTTTTGTTCAGATAGAGCATGCAATTTTATTCAACTTTCGGATTTACTCCTATTTTCAAATGTTCTTTATTCTCTTGGTATCTTTATTTGAAATGCAAGAATGTAAGTTTAGATGGTGGCCCATTTTTGGTGAACAACCTAGGTTGTCCTTGCTGATTGGTGGATAAATGCATCCACCAATCAAAAACTGCTGTCCAGAGTTCTGAACCTAGAAAAAAAGCTTACATGTCTTATTTTTCATGTAAAGATAGCAAGAGAATGAAGAGAAATTCATAATAGGAGTAAATTAGAAAGTTGCTTAAAATTGCATGCTGTATCTGAATCACAAAATAAATATTTTGGGTACAGTGTCCCTTTAAGGACAATGACACATGATTTATATGAAATGCTTAATATTCTTGGATATTATATTATCAATATTCTTGCTTGTCGGAGCAGATATACAATACAGAGTGCTTGCTGAACATATTAAATACAACTATGTAAATTTAGATTCATAGCTAAACACAGATGGGTATTTATGATATACAACATATATACATCACATATATGGTTATATTTAATATTGAATATTCACCTTCATACACCTCTTCAGGTGGCACAGAGGTGTCCATTGTCCCCTTACATCCGTAAACAGATTCATCCGAGATGACATTGGACAGCATCTCCTCCCATGACCTTAGGTGTATCCTCTTGCTAGGACCACCACCTGTCCCACGTGCATATTTGGCCTGCTGTGCCAGCTTAGCTTTGGTTTCCCTCCTGCAGTCATGATAGCGGTGTTTAATGCTGGCAGTAGAACGATTACGTCCTAAGCAGCTGACTGCCACTCGAATCTCCTCCCACAGCTTATTCCGGACAGCCGGCCTCAGGTTAGGGTTCTCCAGCTGAGCTGCCCTCTCCAAGTATGCCTCAACAAGAGCCTCCTTCTCCTCCTCAGAGTACCTCTCCTCTCTAAGCCTGCCCTTCACACCTGAAGGGCCAGCAGACACAGACTCTCCCTCCTGTGACTGGGGACCAGCCCTCTCTACCTCCTCTGTCCCTGCAGGCTGTGACAGGCTACCACCAGCCCCACCCCCAGTTGCCACAGTCTGCCCCACTTTCCCTTTTCTTTTTGTGCCTAGCTGAGGCTGACTCCTCCTCACTCCTCCCACCTCCATTCCTCTTCCACCCTCTCTCCTTCCCTCCTCTGCCAGGGTTTGAGGAAGGACAAATCCTCCACCCAAACCTCGGCCCCTATTCCTGCCCATACTACTCCCTACTTCCCCCCTCCCCCTCCCTCTATCCACCCTCACCACTGCCCTCCCCCTAGCCACCCCCTTCCCAACTCCACTAGGCCTATCCATCCCTTTCTCCTTCCTCCCTAACTCTAACCTAACACTAAAGTCCCTAGCTTACCTAACTACACTAATTCACCTAACTAAACCCTAAATTAAATAGCCCCAAAACTAAATACCTAACCTATCTAGACCCTAACTATCTCTATTCTATATCCCTCAAAATAAAAATAAAATGTGGGGGTGAAAATAAACAAAGGGATGTAAATGAAAAAGGAAAAACTAAGGAGGATTAGAACAAAATTATAGAAAAATAATAAGGGATGCAAATTAAGAAAGGGGTGAGCTATATAGTCAAATGAAACAAAAAATATGGGATGTTAAAAAAAAAAAAAAATAGGATGGGCAAAATGTATATATAAAAAAACAAGTTATATAGTGAGGAAGGGAAGGGTAGTCAAAGGGGGGATGGGAAGTGGAATAAGGGGATTAATGAAAGGAGTAATAAAGGAAGATGGGGATATGGGGGTTAATGTAAAAAAAAATGTGAATGTGTTTGTATCAAATAAAAGTGTGTATGTGTGTGTGTGTGTATTTGTGTGTATAAACTAATGTGTGTTAATTAACTAATGTATGGATGTGTGTGTGTGTGTTCCTAATATTATATGAGGCCTACAATAAGAATATATGGAAATCAAATATCAAACTCTCCACTAACTCTCAAACAACTCTCAAAAACCCAAAACTCCTACCAACGCAACTAGCTCCCGTGTCTTTCTCTCTAGAGGCGATCACAGGTAAAGAGCGCAGGCGCAAACCGTTATTCTTATAGACAGAGGTCGGGTTACCATGGCAATGCACTTGTTATGGCGCGCTTTTCGACAAATCCGACATCGGTTGGCAACGCAAACTTACGTACGGCCGAAAAGAGCGACTGCGCGCAACACGCTAATCTTTTCAATGGAAACCTGGTACTAAAATGGAGCCGTAAATTACCTTTAGCTGTCGTCCGCTTCGGTAGCTTACGGCTCCATTTTTAACGACTCAATGGAAGCGAGCTCATGGTCGGTCGCATTTAGCTAGAGCTCTGCACTGAGTTTGGTTGGGGGACAGAATCAAAGTATATAAACCTGCCTAAAAGTCATAATTTGCAACCCCTATACTTTGCTCAGCTGCTAGAGACTCTGTAAGACATCACAACTATTCGCCATAGCACCAGAATACAATATAGGAGTTGAAGGAAATATTCACGCCGGAGGACTTTCCTGTTTCAAGACTTCCGGCCCTGGGTCTTATTCTCTTACTCCCCACGATCTGGCAACAGAGTAAGCCTGACCAAGATAGCTCTAACACTTGGAACCACATAGGCAGAAGCTGATACCGGGACCGGATAGTGAAACCTGCATATCACTGGCCGGGTGGAGGATTAGAGGCCGATTTGTGGACACGATCAGACATATTGCGTTCCACACCTTAACGTTTGGGCTACGCTGCTGTTCCAGCTCCGGAGGGTCGGGGATCCGCTCCGGAGCCTAGCTGGACTCAACGCATCAGTGACCAGTATATAATACATATAATGTGTCGCATATAACCAAGCAGAGACGACCTCTTCTGACACACGCTGCCGAACTCCCAACAGTAAGTAACAGCAGCCTAGCTACGGGACGGCACCTTTACACTGTTAATATAGCTACCTGTTAATATAGCTACTTCCTTGGGCTGACAGAAGGGACATTAAGGCATAAACTGTTTTCTTGGATTACAGCCAAATACCCTCTGAGCTGTGGCGCAAAAACGCCATTTTCACTTTAATCACACACAAATGCCGCTGTTTGCTACGCTGGTTTATTTTAAGCAAAGTCATAATATGTCCTCTATCACAACAATTAAAACAGCTTGAGTGTAAGAGAAAGTGGCTTGCTCCCCTTAGAAGTGTCAGGGTATTACATGTGGGATATTTTGTCACCTAAATACATACTTCTGTGACAACAAACTGAATTACTACTGCCCAGCTGGCCACGTGGAAGCTTGCACTGGATATAGACACTATTACACTGCTATAGGCATTGATTACAAGTAAACTACAAGCACTAGAAAGTCTCTTTTACGAGGTGAAAAGTACCCAAGACTTACATAAGAAGCACCTCCATGTATCTTGGCACTCCCACTGTTTAGGAGGAAATATTGGTGCATTTTCTCTCTAACCTAATTTCTACTTATTGGAGGGAGTAAACATAAAGGGGAAAAGCTTGAATTCAATAACTGAACAGCTCTCTGGACTATTGAGGCAGCCCTTACATTGCACTCCAGTACCGCTTTTTTTTTTCTCTTCTGGAGTTTACCACTTATCATCAGAAAATATAGTTGATAGCTTATCTCGCTGAATAACCCTATTGCTGTCACAGCACATAAGCACAACTTAAGGGAGTAGTTCAGAGTATGCAGTTTGTAAGCACTCTCCCCTCCCCTTTCCTGCTGTACACAGTTGCAGCAGGTCATATCCCAGCATCCGTTTTCCGGCTTAGCCCAGTGGAGGCATTTTCCCCGGGGAGAGTGTCTATTGCAAGACTTGTGGGGCTTACAATTTTAAAGTGACAGTGTGCAGAACTCTAGTCAACCAAGCTGACTCTCTGGAAATATGTAAACATTTTACTCCAAACCAAGAGTGAATCTCTGTTTTTTATTTTGGAAAAAGATTACTCCAATCTCCATGTAATGGATTAAAGCTTTCTAGTAGGCCACAATAACCTGCTCTGTGCTCAGTGTTTTCTACATGCTTTGGTCCCATTTCAGCTGACTCAAAATTACTCACTTCTACCCTTGAGACTTGTTCCTTCATAGACCAGTAGCAGGGGAATACCAGCTGTGTATACATCTCTGTTTAAGTTAATCATACCTAACGCTACTAGCCTCCATCATGTCACAACCACATAGGAGGAAGAACAAGCCGCAATTCCCCCTTAAAAAGACAGTAATTGATCATTTTAGCCCTCCTCCATCAGACCCTCAAACTTCCTATGATCCACCTGAATCTCCAGGGCCTGAATCAGCTGAGTTGATTCTGTCAGCTCTTAAGGATGTGCAAGGCAGTTCCTTGAGTACAGTTACTCCAACTTTTATTCTTGAGTCATTAAAGTCTATGCTTGATGATCACCATGCATCATTTGCTGCAAAACTTTCTGCCTCCACGGCTGAGCTCAAAAAGGAAATATCTTCCACTAATGAACGAATAGATATGCTCGAAAGGAAGTATGATGATTTGGCTACGGAACAGTCTAACACCTTAACTTATACTCAGCGCCTATCTGAATATCTAGTGGAAGACAAGATCGCAGACATAGATAGGCTGACCATATTGCCGCTTTAAAAAGGGACACATATGAAAAATACACGTCAGGGCTGTTTAAATAAATGTTTTCAATAATGTTCTGTTATAAGAACCCTGACATATGTATTTTTCATATGAGTCCCTTTTTAAAGCGGCAATATGGTCAGCCTAGATATAGAGGAAAGGTCTCGGCACAACAACCTAAGGATCCGGGGTGTGCCCGAGACTGTGTCCTTATCTGATCTCCAACTTTATCTCAAGGAACTCTTTCAAAATTTGGCCCCAGTTACGTCAGAATCAGAAAACCTTTTGGACCGGGCTCATCGCTCACTTAGGCCTAAGGGTCTGTCTGAAGATCAACCTCGTGACGTTATTGTAAGGCTCCATTTCTTCACCTATAAGGAACGAATACAGAGGGCACACTTTCAAAAAGTACCACTTCCTGAAAAATTTCAAAATCTCCAAATATTCTCAGACTTATCCGCTAGGACCCTCCAAAAGAGGAAAACTTTCTCTGACATCACTACTGTCCTACGGAAAAATAATGTTAGATATCGATGAGGCTACCCACTCAAGTTATTGGTCTTTAAAGACAACCAAACACATATTATTCGGAATGTTTCTCAGGGACTTAAACTCCTGGAACTCTGGAAAATGACTGGCTCTCATCCGAGCAATGGACGGAGCCCAAGGCAACAATCTTCTCCATTGAACCCAGCGGCCCCTGACTGGTCGGCCTCACCCATGAGAATACCTGACTCTCCAGACATCTAGAGTGTCTCCCATTTTTTTGGGACGTTATCCGAACTCCTATGGGCATTTTGGTAATGTCTGACTCTTTGATGCAGAATGTTTATTGTCCATTATTCTAAAGGTAGACTTCTGATAGACTTTCGTTTTCCATAGACTGACTCCCAAATGGATCATGATAAGTATATACTAAATGTGTGATTATTGTTTTGCAGTGTTTATGGTTTATTATTTATACTGCAGTTGCTATGGTCAAATTGTTCATCTTGTTTTATATGCAACCTTTTATATGACCTTAATGTTAAGTTAGCTATATGCTTCCTACCTTATACATCTGAGTAACAAGAGGTTTATGCTCCGTTGCTGTTCCCAGTTAGGTGTTCTGTAGAGATTACTATGGTTTTTCTCCTTCAAAATTTAGTTTAAACAGCCACAAACTCTTTACTATATCTACTATACACTTATATTAATTTGATAAATGTTTGTCTCACTCTGCCGATAGTACCCTCACATTTTAGTTAAGTAAGCCTATAATGCATCCTTTTATGTTAAAGAAATGTATGTATATGATGTGTTCTATTATCCTCTCTACATCTTCTCTGTGCAGCTCGGTGGTATATACAATATACAATATATCTTTAAGCTTATAAAATGCCTTGCACCTTAAGGCGATGTATGATTGTTTGTGCGATTGAGTTCCCACAGTTGAAGATGTCTCTCTGAATCTATGTCCGTGTATGATGGTAAGTTCTCTCAATTTAAAGACATTCTCGTTCCAATAACAATGTTTACATTTATATTATATACTACATTTTTAGTTTTTCAGACATGTGGTATTATCTTCACTATAGGCCCAGTTTGTAACTTTGCAACATCTTATGTTTTCATTAATTACCAAATACTTTATATAACGTTGGGATATATAGTCGCCTATTGAACCAAACTACTGCAATAGTAGTTCCCTTTCTTCCGTTCATACACCTTTATGCTGTGATGATAGTGCATTTAGCATTAAGCTCTCTCGTTCTGTGGTTTTCCCTTACTTACTTACGCACTACTTTTAAGCCCATGACTGTCAGCATCTTCCCTCATAGCCCCCTTTTTGATCTTACTCTCCTCCAGGCATGTGGTGATGCTTTACTAGACCCTTAGACTGAGACTTTGTGGGACCTGTACCCCTTTTAAAGACCTAAACACATTACTCCCTTTAAACCAGACACTGAATAATTTTTCCAATCCGGCCTTAGGCTGTACCGTAATTTATTATTTGAGCAGGTGGTAATTAGCAGCCTCTTGTATCTCCATTACTCCTCCCTTTGCATTAGCTCTACTTCCCTTCCCCTTCCTTGTATTCAATAACAACCATCCCTCCCCTACACTTATAAAGTTAGACGCTTGCCACCTATATTTATATCTCTACTCTTTTGCAACTAAGCCCACCTCCCCCCCCCTCCCCTTTTAACTAAGGGGCCCCTCTTCTGGAGGAGACTACCGAAGCGGTTTGTCTTGTCTATACCGCACCCGTTTCTTTTTTTATTTATTTCAACAACATCAGCTTTTCACTTCTGTTTGCGGCGGAGTGTCGGATCCTTATCTCTCCATTTCCCCCCCCCCCTTTTCCTTTTTTTTTTTCTTTTTTTGTTTTCACTTTCTCCCTCTTTCTCACTGTCTCCCTGTCATCCTTAACCTTTAACACTTTCTACCTACGTCCACGTATAAATTAACAATATGGCTTTGACTTGTACGTCACATAATGTTAGGGGCCTCAATTCACCTAATAAGCGTAGTAGACTTTTGAGATACCTTACACACACTAAATCCCAAATAGTGTTCCTCCAGGAGACCCACTGGGTCAATGGCTCTCCTATCTTCCTTAAATCTAAGCTATACCCAGTGGTTGAGACTGCATCCTTTTCTGGTAAGTCCAGGGGGGTCGCTATCTTGATTCATAAAAAATTACTTTATGAGAAATTAAATATCTATACTGATCCGCAGGGCCGCTTTCTTGTCCTGAACTGTAAACTAGAGGGAGATCCATATACCCTTGCATCCTATTATGGCTCAAACACAGGCCAGGTTAAATCTCTCAGAAAGAAGCACAAACTAGGTACTCTACTCTTAGCCGGAGATTTTAATATGGTATCCGATACCCTCTTAGATAGACGGTCCTCAAAATGTAGAGCAGGTGACCCTTCTCTGAATATGGTTTCCAAACAGTTTAACACTTTAATCGCGCAATATGGTCTTTTTGACATTTGGCGCTCCTTACATCCAAATGCAAGGGACTACTCGTACTATTCTATGGTTCACGATTCCTACTCGCGAATTGACTTTATGTTTTGTGAACCGCGCTTGCTCGATCTCATTCGATCAGCGCAAATGCCATGTTGTGTATGGTCAGATCACTCTTCTGTACATATTACAATTGATTCCCCTGTAACTTTCAACTCCAGACCCCCCTGGAAATTACCGGAATTTCTCTTTGCCGATCTAAACAATGTCAATATGGTAAGGGAAGAGATTAAGTGCTTTCTTGTTATTAATGACAATAATATGGTAAATGATTATTGCCTTTGGGGCTCACTTAAGGCCTACATTCGTGGCATATTCTTTAAACTCCAATCCCAACATAGGAAAACTAGGGGAGAGACCCTTGCACAACTTCATATTCAGCTTCGCAGCCTTGTCTCCCAGCATAATTCTACTTTTAACCCTGTTATTTTAGCCCAAATTGAATCTGTTAAATCCCAGATTGTTAACTTAGAAAATGTCAGACTGCAATGGCAAGTACAGAAAACAAAGCAACTGTACTATTCCAAAGGGAATAAGGCTGACCGCCTTTTAGCCAACACATTAAGGCAACGAGCAGCAGCTCCCGGTATACCCTTCCTTAAAACCCCTGCTGGAGTGATTCGGCTTCCGGCTGACATTGGTAAAGCATTCGTAAATTACTATCGGGATTTATATAATTTGGAAAGTTCCCAGGACTCCCCTGCTCCTACCTCCACAACAGTTAAAACATTTTTGGATTCACTTTCCCTTCTGACCCTGAATGAGGATCAGAAAAGTTCTCTAGATGCGCCTATCACCTCTGTGAAAATTACCCAAGCAATTAAATCACTAAAATCGCATAAAGCCCCAGGTCCAGATGGCTATACCGCCACCTTTTACAAACCGTTTGGCCCCTTACTCACTCCCTTACTTACTAGAATGTTTTCCCTCGCCAGACAGTCGGGAAGTTTTCTTCCCGAGTTCTTGGGAGTGACTATAGTAACAATACCAAAACCTGGAAAAGAGCCCACTATATGTGCCAATTTTAGACCTATTTCTCTAATTAATCTTGATGTAAAGTTGTTCGCTAAAATTTTAGCCACTAGGTTAAACCATATTCTCCCATCTTTAGTAGACTGGGACCAGGTAGGTTTTACGCCAGGTAGAGAAGGCCCTGATAATACCAGGCGCATCCTGAATATTTTTTTTTAAGCCAAACGAGATAATATACCCTGTGTTATGCTGGCCCTCAATGCTGAAAAAGCATTTGACAGGGTCAACTGGCTTTACTTATTTGAAGTTCTCAATACATTTGGATTTCCCTCCCACTATCTTACGTCTATTAGAGCGTTGTATGCTTCTCCATCAGCGTCGGTCAGAGGTTTGGGTTTCATGTCTCCTCCCTTCCCAATTACCAATGGGACAAGACAGGGATGCCCTCTATCCCCTCTAATCTTCGCCTTAATTATGGAGCCCCTTGCTGCGGCAATAAGATCTAGCCCGAAAATTGAAGGGGTGACAATTGCAGGAATCCCTCAAAAAACAGCACTGTTCGTGGACGATCTTACCATTTTTCTGGGGGACCCTACTCACTCCCTTCCTGCTCTTATGGACCTATTGCATACCTTTGGAGCAGTTTCCTATTATAAGTTAAATGTTGACAAGATGCCTTCGCAATTAATATCCCCCAGACAGAGTAGGCCTCTCTTAAAAGTCGATATACATTTAATTGGTCACAGCAGAGGATTAAACATTTAGGAGTATTCCTTTCTTGGAATATCACTACTATAGTTGAATCTAACTTCTATCCTCTTCTGCACTCGTTTCAAAAATCAGTAGAGCGCTGGAATGTCCCTTGTATAATCATGGTTAGGCAGAGTTGCAGCCTTTAAAATGACTCTTTTACCAAAGCTGACCTATTTGATTCGGACTCTGCCAATACCTATACCCAAATCTCTTATAGGAAAATTCCAAATACTCTGTAATAAATTTATCTGGAGATATCGCCATCCACGGGTAGCTACAAAAATTTTGCAACTCCCATTGCTAAGTGGGGGCACGGGCGCTCCCAACTTGGCGTGTTACCATGAAGCCTCAAGGTTGGCCCATATTCTACTGTGGAACACAGATACCTCGGAATGCAAGTAGTGGAGAATAGAACAAGCGACTCTCCCTGACTCACTTACTCTTTCAGACCTGCTGTGGATCCCCAAGCATACTAGGGTTTCTTTCAATATCCAGAACTTTATAATCCTGTCGGCGCTATGCTTCTGGGATAAAGTTTGATCCCTAACACAGATCGCTCCACATCCCTCGCCAGTCCATACGCTGTCAGGTCTCCTTCGAGCTCTTAGAGACTCGCATCCTTCACTATGGTACTCGCATGGCATTTATTAAGGATCTTTTTCCAGGTGGACAACTAATGTCACCAGCCACCTTTAACTCTACATACCACCCTACCCGGTTGCTCCAATTTGAGTTTTGGAGATTAAGGAGCCTCCTTCACTCATGGGGGTTTACGGCCTTCCCTCTGCGGGCTCTTACTAATTGGGAACAACGTTGGGCTATGATGCGGAAGATTCCCAGATCATTATCTATTTCTTATCAGGATTTACTTAACCCTCCGACTTTCTATAAGTCACCCTATATTGTATCATGGGAAAAGGCCTTACACTTTCACGCTTCACAAGAGGAATGGTCTCAAGCCACTCTACTCACCAAACAGGCTCTTCATTGTATTACCTTATTAGAACTGCATCTTAAAATCTGTACTCAGTGGCACCTTACTCCCTTAAGACTTTTTAAAATATCTTCCTTAAACTCTCCGTTGTGCTGGAGGAATTGTGGAGAAGTGGAATCACCATCACATGTGTGGTGGGGATGCCCCATATTGCAGCCCCTCTGGACAATGCTTTCCCAAAGGTGTCAGGCTCTTGACCCCACTATGTGGACCAAACCACAAATTATACTTTTTCATTTGTCCATCGAGACCCCCCTCAATCCTAGAGGGTTGTTTACTATTTACCTAGCGATGGCTATTAAACTTTCCATTGCCCGACTATGGAAACAACCTACACCTCCCACCTGGAATGATGTAGCTAAGATTATGGATTATTTGGAGTGTATGGAGAGTCCCATCTTTACCATTAATAATAAGATACATTTACACACCCAGCCTTGGGAAATTTAGAGACAAATTAAATAAGCCCAAAAATTTGGATTTTATGAGAGCCCTATTGAACGTATACGATGTTTCTGTATCCTTTATTGTCCTCCTTCCCTTCCCTCTCTCTCCCTCACCTCATCCCTTCACCTTTTTTTTTTTTTTCTTCTCTCTCCTCCTTCCCTCCAGCACTCCGCAGTACATCCAGGTCTTCTTTGTAGTCTTTTTCTTATTTGGTTTACCTACTAGGCACCTTGACTTAAAGAATACTATTATACCTTTGTATCCATAATACGCATTGTATTATCCCATGACTTCTGATATTACCTTACACTTCTTCTGTATGCCCAGACTACTGTTATTTGTGGTTAGTATCCTGTTTATATTATCATAAATTCTTCCTGGTTGAAGTTATAAACAAGCACTCCAATATAAAACTGAGGTTTTTTTCTTAACGAGATCCATAAGTGGTCTCCTATATTTCACGAAGCCTTCCTGTAGTTATTAAACCTGTTTCATGGTCCGATAGGGACCTATTGTACCTATTGTATGGCTCAAAAAACATAAATTTTGTAAGGCATGTAATGTATGTTGTATACTGTAACCCACTACTTTATTGCAGCCTTTCTTTGTTTTGTCCTTGAAATTTGTATGCCATATTTCTCTAAACCTCAATAAAAAAAAAATGTGGGAAAAAAAAATAAAAAAATAGTACGTATGGTAGCCAAAATATGGTCAGGAGGTATAACTGGAATAGGAACAGACCCCTACTTGGACAGAGGCAAAAATTGTCGATAGAGGGCATAAGCCCTAATATTCTTACTACCAGGCAGGTAGGAGACCACATAATTAAACCGAGACAAAAATAGCGCCCATCTGGCCTGACGGGGCAACAAACATTTTGCTTCAGATAGATAAGTCAAATTCTTGTGGTCAGTAAGAATGAGCACTGGTACGCTTGTACCCTCGAGAAGATGCTTCCATTCCTTGAGTGCCAAAATTATGTCCAGTAATTCCCTGTCGCCAATTTCATAATTGCACTCCGCTGGAGACAATTTCTTAAAGAAGAAACCACATGGATGCAAGGAACCATCAGGCGTAGGACGTTGGAGACAAGAGGGCACCTACTCCAGTCTCAAACGCATCGACCTCAAGAATGAAAGGTAGGACAGAGTTAGGATGAGCCAGAACTGGAGTGGCTTAAGACTCTCAAAAGCCTTATTTTCAGTAGGTGACCAATGGAGTGGATCATTCTCCTTACGGGACATGTCAGTGATAGGTTTGACCAAGGAAGAAAAGATTTTAATAAACTTCCTCTAGTAATTGGCAAAGCCCAAAAAACATTGAATAGAGTGAAGACCAACTGGGCTAGGCCACTGCAGGACTGCAGACAACTTGTCAGGATCCATGGAGAACCCTGCAATGGAGATTACATAACCTAGGAAGGTTACTTGAGTCTGATGGAACTCACATTTCTCGAGTTTACAAAACAGGCCATTCTCACATAGTATCTGAAGTAGCCATGTAACATCAGAATGATGAGCCTCAAGAGTGGGTGAGTGTATGAGGATATCATCTAAGTACACCACTACACACTGTTGCAAGATATCTCATAGGACATCATTAATAAATTCCTGGAAAACAGCAGGAGCATTACATAGGCCAAAGGGCATTACAAGATACTCATAATGCCTGCTCTTGGTGTTAAATGCTGTTTTCCAATCGTGGCCCTCCTTAATCCTAACGAGATTGTATGCTACTCTCAAAACAAGTTTAGAAAAGACCATAGCTTCCTTGAGGCTGTTAAAGAGTTCCATAATGAGCGGAATAGGGTAAGCATTCTTAATGGTAAGACGATTAAGACCCCTATAATTGATGCATAGTCTTAACTCGCCACCCTTTTTCTTCACGAAGAGGAAGCCAGCCCCTGCAGGAGAGCAGGATTTGCAAATGATCCCCCGTGACAAAGCATCAGCAACATACTACTCCATAGCACAATTCTCTGCAACAGACAGAAGGTAAACCCGGCCCCGAGGAGGAATGGCTCCAGTTTGCAGGTCTATGGCACAATTGTAAGACCGGTGAGGAGGCAATGTACCGGCACGCACCTTGTCAAAAACGTCTAGGAACTCTCGGTACTCCTCTGGCAATTGAGATACTGAAGAAGTGCACAAGACTTGGTTTCCAGAGACAAGTGGAAATACATTGCGGGGACCATGACAAAATTTCGGACCTGTGCCAGTCGAGACTGGGATTGTGCTTTCGGAGCGAGGGATAACCCAGAACAACCATAAAATGCTGAGAGTTTTTCACCTGGAACTGGAGGGTTTCAAAATGGAGAGCCCCAACAGCCATGGATAACGGAGCGGTTTCGTGAGTAACGAGTGCAGGCTGAAGAGGCCTGCCATCAATGGCCTCAATAGCAAGCACAATGGACCGAGGCAATACAGGAATGGAGTGCTTTGATACAAAAGCACTGTCAATGAAATAGCCTGCAGCACCGGAGTCAACAAGAGCCTGGGTGACTATGGAGGAGTCCACCCAGGAAAGGACAACCATGACCAAAGGTTTCTCCTTTAGCAGTTCCGGGGACAAGGATACACCACCCAAGGTCTGCCCCCGACAGGACCTTAGGTGCGAGCGTTTCCCGGCCGTGTAGGACAAGTCTTTAAAAGGTGGCCCTGTAACCCACAATAGAGGCAGAGCCCCTCCCTCCTCCTAAAGGCCCTCTACGCTGTGGAGAGATGCATTAATCCCAACTGCATCGGCTCAGCAGTACCTAGTGACTCGGGACCAGGAGGCATGAGAGGAGAGGGAGGTATGGGTGGGAGCGAACATGTAGGAAAGAGGGCCTCTCACTTAGTCTGATGTCAATTAGGGTTAAAAAAGACACCAATGCCTTGAGATCCTCTGGTAAATCTCTGGCAGCAACTTCATCTTTAATCACATCAGAGAGCCCATGAAAAAGGCGGCAACAAGGGCTTCATTGTTCCAACCTACCTCTGCGACAAGCATACAGAAATCAATGGCATACTGAGCAACAGATCTCATACCTTGCTGAATGGACATGAGTCGTTTAGCAGCAGAGGAGGAGCGAGCTGTAACATCAAATACCCTTCTTAAGGAGGCCACAAATTCAAAGTAATTTGAAATCACAGGTTTATTAGTCTCCCACAAGGCATTAGCTCAGGCACGAGCTGTGTCAGAGTAATGAGATGAGAAATCCCACCTTAGCTCTGTCAGAGGGAAACGCCTGAGGTAACATCTCAAAGTAAATGCCCACCTGGTTCAAAAACCCTCTGCACTGAATAGAATCGCCTCCATATCACTGAGGTAGAGGTGCAGAACCAGACATGCTCCTGGTAGGGCTAGGTGCAGCAGCAGAAACAGGAGCAGCCATAACTCGTGGGAAACTCTGGTCCAAATGTGCAGTGCAGGGTTTGCAGGGCTAGTGCAAATTGATCCAAGCAGTGATCCTGTTCGTCCATCCTAGAAATGATGGTAGGTAAAGGTGGATTATTAGCACCATCAGGATTCATGGCCCTTGCGTAATGTCAGGGTGCCAGGAATCAGACTGAGACAAGAAGTGCAAAAATAATCACACCTTTATTAATAACAAAAAATAATAAAAAGTCCACAAGTCAAACATCAAGCCAGGAGTCTAACCCAGGGCTGGTAGTCAGACGAGCCGAGTCAGGAGCCAAAGTGAATAGTCAGACGAGCCGGAATCAGGAACAAGGAGAACAGCAGAGTCAGGAACAAGCCAGAGATCAGGAACCAGCAGGGACGTCAGACAGCCAGGTAATACACAGGAACTGGAACACAGGAACTCACAAACAGGTCTGAGACAACGCAAGGGCAAAGCATACTGAACAGAGCCCCTTTAAATAATAAGTGATGACATAACAATACTGAGAATTCAACCTGTCTCACATGGATGATGTACACCAGTCCGGCCATAAGAGGGCATGCAGGAAATGAGCAGCATCAAACACTCTGCACCAGATTCAGATTCAGTAAGAGGTGAATAAAATGGCTGCCAGCAGCACATGGCAAACAAAGCAGGGAAAAACCCTGACAGATCCAAACTACTTGGTTTTACAAAATGCTGTGCCTGAATCCATAGTTTCCATGTTGCTGAAATGCTCTTTCAATCGTAGTGATCTCTGAAACTTTTGCATGTCTATAAATCAAACGGATCACTTTTTTGAGTTCAATCCTTTCAAAACCTTTTCTTCTATGCCAGACAGCTGTCGATCACTGATGTTAAAGGGACACTGAACCCAATTTTTTTCTTTTGTGATTCAGATAGAGCATGCAATTTTAAGCAACTATCTAATTTACTCCGATTATCAAATTTTCTTCGTTCTCTCTGTATCTTTATTTGAAAAGTAAGAATGTAAGTTTAGATGCCGGCCCATTTTTGGTGAACAACCTGGGTTGTTCTTGCTGATTGGTGGATAAATTCATCCACCAATAAACAAGTGCTGTCCAGAGTTTTGAACCAAAAAAGAGCTTAGATGCCTTCTTTTTCAAATCGAGATACCAAGAGAACAAAGAAAAATATATAATAGGAGTAAATTATACAGTTGCTTAAAATTGCATGCTCTATCTGAATCACAAAATAATTTTTTTTTTTTGATGATTGGAACAGCCAATAGAATGCAAGCTCAATCCGATTGGCTGATTGGATCAGCCAATCGGATTGAACTTGAATCTGATTGGCTGATTGAATCAGCCAATCAGATTTTTCCTACCTTAATTCCGATTGGCTAATAGAATCCTATCAGCCAATCGGAATTCGAGGGACGCCATCTTGGATGACGTCACTTAAAGGAAACTTCATTCGTCGGGTAGTCGTCGGTGAAGAAGGATGTTCCGCGCCGGAGGTCTTGAAGATGGAGCTGCTCCTCGTCGGATGGATGAAGATAGAAGATGCCGCTTGGATGAAGATGTCTGCCGGTCCGGATGTCCTCTTCTGCCCAGATAGGATGAAGACTTCTGCCGGTCTGGATGTCCTCTTCTGCCCCATCGGATGAAGACTTCGGCCCGGCTGGGTGAAGACGACTCAAGGTAGGGAGATCTTCAGGGGGGTAGTGTTAGGTTTATTTAAGGGGGGTTTGGGTGGGTTTAGAGTAGGGGTATGTGGGTGGTGGGTTTTAATGTTGGGGGGGTTGAATTTTTTTTTACAGGCAAAAGAGCGGACTACTTTGGGGCATGAACCGCAAAAAGCCTTTTTAAGGGCTGGTAAAAGAGCTGATTACTTTGTAATGTAGAATAGGGTAGGGACTTTTATTATTTTTTATTTTTTATTTTATTAGGGGGCTTAGATTAGGTGTAATTAGTTTAAAATTCTTGTAATCTTTTTTTATTTTCTGTAATTTAGTGTTTGGTTTTTTTTGTAATTTAGCTTAGTTTATTTAATTGTATTTAATTGTTGTTATTGGTAGTTAATTTATTTAATTAATTTAATGATAGTGTAGTGTTAGGTTTAATTGTAACTTAGGTTAGGATTTATTTTACAGGTAATTTGGTAATTCTTTTAACTAGGTAGCTATTAAATAGTTAATAACTATTTAATAGCTATTGTACCTAGTTAAAATAAATACAAAGTTGCCTGTAAAATAAATATAAATCCTAAAATAGCTACAATATAATTATTCGTTATATTTTAGCTATGTTAGGGTTTATTTTACAGGTAAGTATTTAGTTTTAAATAGGAAGACTTTATTTAATAAGAGTTAATTTATTTTGTTAGATTAAAATTATATTTAACTTAGGGGGGTGTTAGGGTTAGGCTTAGACTTAGCTTTAGGGGTTAATACATTTATTATAGTAGCGGCGAGGTCCGGTCGGCAGATTAGGGGTTAATACTTGAAGTTAGGTGGCAGCGACGTTGGGGGGGCAGATTAGGGGTTAATACTATTTATTATAGTGTTTGTGAGGCGGGAGTGCGGCGGTTTAGGGGTTAATACATTTATTATAGTAGCGGCGAGGTCCGGTCGGCAGATTAGGGGTTAATACTAGAAGTTAGGTGGCGGCGACATTGGGGGGGGCAGATTAGGGGTTAATAAATATTATGTAGGGGTCGGCGATGTTGGGGGCAGCAGATTAGGGGTTCATAGGGATAATGTAGGTGGAGGCGGTGTCCGGAGCGGCAGATTAGTGGTTAATTGTGTAATGCAAGTGTCAGCGATAGCGGGGGCGGCAGATTAGGGGTTAATAAGTGTAAGGTTAGGGGTGTTTAGACTCGGGGTTCATGTTAAGGTGTTAGGTGCAGACTTAGAAAGTGTTTCCCCATAGGAAACAATGGGGCTGCATTTTTTTTTCATCCCAAACTGCCCCATTGTTTCATATGGGGGAATCGTGCACGAGCACGTTTTGCCAGCTTACCGCTACCGTAAGCAACGCTGGTATTGAGAGTTGAAGTGGCAGTAAATTCTGCTCAACGCTCCCTTTTTGGAGTCTAACGCAGCCCTTCAAACAACTCTAAATACCAGCGTTGTTTGGAATTAGCGGTAGGAAAAAAAGCTGCGTTAGCTACGCGGGTCTTTACAGAGAAAACTCTAAATCTAGGCCTTAGACTTTTTTTTTTATTATTTGTTTATTTTTTATTTATTTTTATTATTATTTTTTTAATTATAATTTTTTTTTATTATTACATTTTATTTTTATTCTTAAAACCATAAGAACCATGTATCCATGGAATGAATATTTATAATGGTTATGATTGGAGCCAACACACAACAACAACACACATGACCTGCTGGACCTAACTCTCCTGGTATATTGGCGTGGTCTTCCTCTGCCTTAGTTATGTGGTCTTGCTGTGTGGTTGCACTTATCTGACATTAAATTTACATCTACATTAATGTGCATACACCTATATTCTCTATATAGGGGTGAAGTATATAAACTACAGTTTAGTTGTATTATAGGTTTAGAGATGTTATAGGAAGTGGAATTGGTCCATACACTATTATTTAACAGGGAAATCACATGATATAGTATCCTCTTTGTGATCTATGAGATAGCACATGTTTAGCAATCGTAATAATAATAAGCCAGATTAGACCAGTATCGTAAAAAGTATGGTACAGTCTAATTGTTAGCAATTCTTTTGTAAATAGTCATCTTTTTGTAAAAAAATCATTTTTTTTGTCAATAGCAATTTTTCTAAAAACAGCAATCTTTTGAAAATAGTTGTTGAATTTGTAACCATTGATACTATCATGAGCATCAAGTATAGACATTGACAGCACGAGAGCACTACTCTCCCTGTCGAATTGGGATGACCAATTTTACAGCAAATTACAATACAGCATAGAATTGCTGCATGGGTTACTATGGCAACAATATGCCTCACACATGGCCAGGTTGTAATGGCTGATGGAGATGACATATGAGAAGCGCCTGAACAAGGCAGGGATACACACGCTTTCCATAAGGCACTGGATAGCACAATCATGTAGAGGAACAGAAGAGAAAAGACATCAGCAAGGGGTTTGTGAATAGTAGTAATAAGTAGCTGATGTGAATAACAGCACGCTACTTTTCGAAGGGTACTGCCGTTGGATGATTAATGATTAATATTACACTGGCATTCTGATTGAGATCCCGGCATGCCCGTGCCCGTGTCACTAACTGTCTCTCTCATATCTCATCTTGGATATCCTCTCACTACCTCAAGCTAAATCTCTCCAAAACTGAGCTCCCTTTTTTCCCCCTTCTTCCAAAATCTCCCCCCCCCCATCTCTATAACTGTTGATAACTCCATCATTACAAGAGAGCATTCCCTAAGGCCCCTAGGGAGTGGGGGGGGGGGGGGTAGGACTATCTCCACAATCCCTCTTTGTACAAACCTGAGTGATCAAGATGGGAAGTGCCTTATTCTCATGTGTTAAACATTTTTAGAAAAAGAGAAAAGAGAGGCATGATATGGAACACTTATAGGGAGAGAGTCTGCATGATAAGCTATGTGTGTGGTATGTAGTGATTAAAACATAACTTTTATTATTTGTTCCATATAAAAGAAAGATGGATTTATCCATCACTAAAATTAAATGTTTAAAAAAGTGTTAAATTACTATTGACACACAATCTCCTCTCAGAAATCGGTACAGTGATCAATTTGTACCAATTCCCAGCCAACACTAGCACTGACTATAGAGCTGTTCTATGTAGACTTGAGAGTATCCTTATCTGTAGCTAGATAGTCACTGTTACACAGGATCAATATGAATTTACAATAAATAAGAGGTTAGACCACGTATTGTGATATACACATATCCAGGTGATTTTGTGGAAAAACAATAATTGATCTATACAATAATGTAGCTCATATAGTAATGTAGCTAAGTCTATATTAATGCTAACAGTGCCTAGTTTGCACTGCAATACAGTTATATGGTTCAACTAGCTTGATAAGGTTAAATATCATATAGACTGTCAGAAAAAAACTGAGATCAGCAGTGACCAGAAGCTAGCTAGCTAAATTATTCCACACAAAAGCAAAAGATAAGTAAGTGAGAGACCATACAGCAAACTAAAAGGTTAGCTATCAACTAAGCCGCGTTAAACAAGAGATACTTAAAGTGGTAGTCGAAATATCAAAGTTTATGGTAGAACAGTGCCTTAAAGGCCAAAAATTAAAGCTAGAAAGGGAGCTGGTAGAGAGCAGTGTGAACGCCTGACATGCATTTAGCAATTGCTTTTTCAGAGGCGCCCGGATCTACCGCCACTCAGAGTATTTAAAAGACCTGCGGCCAATCATACGGCCGCTTTTATCCATTCACATTTTTGCCAGCCAATCAGCATCGTTGTTACATGTTCCATTATCTGGATGACAGATTGTCATCATCGTATCGTTAGCCAATAGGGTGAGAGAGGTGTGTGTCTCCACGGTCCAATACCAATCATCCAGAGCCACCCAGCTTGTAAGCTGGAACACTGTCATAACAAAGATTGAACTATTGTTGTGGCCAGAATGATCATAGTTGTTACTGTGTAAATACCATAAAGGGAATCATATTGACATACTAAATTTACATGTGGGCCGTGTATGTCCACACTTTGTGTTGCTTATTTGTTACAATTAAGTTGGGAATGTAGATTTGGTTATTAGTAACCTATTATCGTGTATACAACATATCTGGTCTATCAGTATAAGGGAGCGTGTCTCTCCAATATCTAGAAATTCCTGCTTAAATAAAGTGAACTACTGTTATTGGACATCTGAAGTAGTTCTAATATGGGCTATCATAGTAGTGAATTCGGAATATTAATCTGATCATCCAAGACACAGCTTAGTAACATATCAGTCTAGGCGTGCTCATGAGCTTGTGGTTATGTGTAATATAAATACTATCAATAAAATGCAGAGGAATTATGTCGTCCTTAGGATTCAAGAACCACTATATCTCTGTCCTAAATCCTAGGATCTCCTGGTTAAATATAATATAGACTGTCAGAAAAAAACTGAGATCAGCAGTGACCAGAAGCTAGCTAGCTAAATTATTCCACACAAAAGCAAAATATAAGTAAGTGAGAGACCATACAGCATATAGTGTTACTATATATGCCAGTAATCATTTGAAAGTGGACAATGAGTAAGCCTAGAGTAATCCTATATGCTGATAAATCACCACAAATATATATGTACTATCGGTATTTTATATCATGGTATAGCGTAATGTTACAATAACTGTATATTATTGTACAGGGAGTGCAGAATTATTAGGCAAGTTGTATTTTTGAGGATTAATTTTATTATTGAACAACAACCATGTTCTCAATGAACCCAAAAAACTCATTAATATCAAAGCTGAATAGTTTTGGAAGTAGTTTTTAGTTTGTTTTTAGTTATAGCTATTTTAGGGGGATATCTGTGTGTGCAGGTGACTATTACTGTGAATAATTATTAGGCAACTTAACAAAAAACAAATATATACCCATTTCAATTATTTATTTTTACCAGTGAAACCAATATAACATCTCAACATTCACAAATATACATTTCTGACATTCAAAAACAAATCAGTGACCAATATAGCCACCTTTCTTTGCAAGGACACTCAAAAGCCTGCCATCCATGGATTCTGTCAGTGTTTTGATCTGTTCACCATCAATATTGCGTGCAGCAGCAACCACAGCCTCCCAGACACTGTTCAGAGAGGTGTACTGTTTTCCCTCCTTGTAAATCTCACATTTGATGATGGACCACAGGTTCTCAATGGGGTTCAGATCAGGTGAACAAGGAGGCCATGTCATTAGATTTTCTTCTTTTATACCCTTTCTTGCCAGCCACGCTGTGGAGTACTTAGACGCGTGTGATGGAGCATTGTCCTGCATGAAAATCATGTTTTTCTTGAAGGATGCAGACTTCTTCCTGTACCACTGCTTGAAGAAGGTGTCTTCCAGAAACTGGCAGTAGGACTGGGAGTTGAGCTTGACTCCATCCTCAACCCGAAAAGGCCCCACAAGCTCATCTTTGATGATACCAGCCCAAACCAGTACTCCACCTCCACCTTGCTGGCGTCTGAGTCGGACTGGAGCTCTCTGCCCTTTACCAATCCAGCCACGGGCCCATCCATCTGGCCCATCAAGACTCACTCTCATTTCATCAGTCCATAAAACCTTAGAAAAATCAGTCTTGAGATATTTCTTGGCCCAGTCTTGATGTTTCAGCTTGTGTGTCTTGTTCAGTGGTGGTCGTCTTTCAGCCTTTCTTACCTTGGCCATGTCTCTGAGTATTGCACACCTTGTGCTTTTGGGAAATCCAGTGATGTTGCAGCTCTGAAATATGGCCAAACTGGTGGCAAGTGGAATCTTGGCAGCTGCACGCTTGACTTTTCTCAGTTCATGGGCAGTTATTTTGCGCCTTGGTTTTTCCACACGCTTCTTGCGACCCTGTTGACTATTTTGAATGAAACGCTTGATTGTTCGATGATCACGCTTCAGAAGCTTTGCAATTTTAAGAGTGCTGCATCCCTCTGCAAGATATCTCACTATTTTTGACTTTTCTGAGCCTGTCAAGTCCTTCTTTTGACCCATTTTGCCAAAGGAAAGGAAGTTGCCTAATAATTATGCACACCTGATATAGGGTGTTGATGTCATTAGACCACACCCCTTCTCATTACAGAGATGCACATCACCTAATATGCTTAATTGGTAGTAGGCTTTCGAGCCTATACAGCTTGGAGTAAGACAACATGCATAAAGAGGATGATGTGGTCAAAATACTCATTTGCCTAATAATTCTGCACTCCCTGTATATATATTAGTCTTACCAAAAACATTAGTCCTTCATTTAGGACATACTAATTGAAAACGGCCACATAGACAGGAGGGGCCTGTTCCTCTACTATTATCATGCCTCAACAAGACTTTATGGTTTGCATTTGGAAGAAAGGCAGTTATATATGCATGTAATAGAAAGATGATATATCTCCCCCATTGTTGCACACTCTTGATCTGGGGTGCAATTTTCATTGATTATATTCAAGCTTAGTAGAGTGTGGTTATTGTAGAAATGCACTGTATATAATCATTTTGTTCATCCCTTGGGGTGTCATGCTTTGTAGCCAAAAAAATCAATTTGGATTTTGCTTTCAGTAATGTGTTCTCCATGTTGCCACCTCTTATGCCTAATGAGATTTTCTGAAGTATCCAGCATTTAAGTTCTGGCTTGCTATTGTGGCAATCTAAGATATGTCTTGCAACTGAAGTTATTTATTTTTTTTGCCCTTTTCCAGATCACTTTTGGCATTCCTTATATTCCCCAAATGTTCACCTAGTCTTTTCCTAAGTTCTCTGGTTGACATTCCGAGTATTTCTTTGCACAGCTGCATTCCAGGCAGTAGATTATATTATTAGTTCTGCAATTAAAGAGTCCATTGATTCTTTTAGATCCTGTTGGAAATATAGGTATCTCTGTCACATTTGTTGGATATGTGCCAGACAGGCCATCCTTTCTACGGTTTATCTTTTTCACGAAGTGACTTTTCATTATTTTGTCCCTGATAGTTGGGGCTCTCCTCCAACTAATCGCTGCTTTTTGGCCCACGTTTTTTTGCTAAATCTTAATCAGTTTGAAGTATGTGAGCATGTTTATTCAGTATTGTACTTATTTTCCTGTGAACTTTATTGTAGGTACATATGAATCTAACTCTTGTATCTTTGGCTTGCTTTGGTTTAGGGAATAATAAATTATTCATGTCCATATGTAGTGCCTTGTGGTAGGCTTTTTTGAGAGTACTGTTAGGATAACCTCTATTCTTGAGTCTTAATTTTAGTTCTTTCGCTTCTTCTTTAAATAAATAAATGTTAGAACAGTTTCAACGTATCCTGAGAAATTACCCATGAAAATGGCTCTCTTTTTGGATGGATGATGTGCACTCTCAAAGGACAAAATTGAATTTGTAGCTGTCTCTTTTCTGTACAGACTAGATTGTACTTGACCAAGTAAATCCCTAGATATTCTATAAGAACAGGAGAAGTGGACCGAGCGCTACACCCAGGGCCTTAAGCTTACTAACTATATAGCCTCCTAGTAGGCTAACAATACAAAAGTTAAAATGGGGAGAGAGTAAGCGCTAAAAAGCTTAAAAGGCTAGTAAAAGGTACATATTAATACATATAAAAATTTACAAATGGCAATCAGACGCATGGATCCATGTCTGACTTAACAAAAAAATATATAATAAACAAATCTAAAAATATCTAAAAATATCCAATGGAGTATAGCATGTGATGCTGACTTAGTGAGCCAGTGATAAGGAGTTAGAAGGACATGTACATTCAATAATATAAACAACCTAAGTGAGTGATTGAGTGCACACAATAGCTTTCAACAAAGAAAAATAGCATTCACAAAAAAGAAAAATAGCATTCACAAAAAATAGTGTTCACAAAAATTGGCGTACATAAAAAATGTTCAAATGTTCAACCGGTTATATGTAAGTGAATCCAGTAGTGTTTCCTCCAAAGTGACGTGTAGAAATGTAACGTGAAGTCAATGTTTCGGCCTAGACTATGTCTTGAGAAAGGCCTAGTCTAGGCCGAAACACGTTGGCATACTGTGAGCTTGGTTTTAATTACCTATATTATATATCATATACAGTGTTGCACTATTTGTTTCTCTTTTGTTCCCTTTTAGGTATTTTATCGATGTATTTGTTTGTTATGGATCTTACCAAGGATTTTTAACATCTGAATTAAGGATTTGTTTTCACTAGATCTTTAGTGCTTTTTAATATTATCACTGATTTTCTATTTTTGTCTTTTGATATTTTTGTCTTTTGATTTTTGTCTTTTGATTTTTGACCTTTGTTTATCATTTGAATTCAAGTTTTCCACGTGGATTTTTTCACAAGTTATTTTTATTTTTATACACCTCACGGATTTCCAATTTTTTAATTTAGCAGCTGAACCACAATAATTTGACCCACTCAACGTTTACATTCTACTATTATTGACTTCACGTTATATTTCTACACGTCACTTTGGAGGAAACACTACTGGATTCACTTACATATAACCGGTTGAACATTTGAACATTTTTTATGTACCCCAATTTTTGTGAACACTATTTTTTTTGAATGCTATTTTTCTTTTTTGTGAATGCTATTTTTCTTTGTTGAAAGCTATTGTGTGCACTCAATCACTTACTTAGGTTGTTTATATTATTGAATGTACATGTCCTTCTAACTCCTTATCACTGGCTCACTAAGTCAGCGTCACATGCTATACTCCATTGGATATTTTTAGATTTGTTTATTATATATTTTTTTGTTAAGTCAGACATGGATCCATGCGTCTGATTGCCATTTGTAAATTTTTATATGTATTAAAATGTACCTTTTACTAGCCTTTTAAGCTTTTTAGTGCTTACTCTCTCCCCATTTTAAATCCCTAGATATTGTCAGGTCCAAAAAGGTTATATTCGTGTGACTAATCTCATATGTCAATCTGAGATTGAGATCATTATTGTTCAGTTTGTTTATAAATTCTTTAAATAACCATTCCTCACCTCTCCATAGTATATAGATATTGTCGATATATCTTAGCCATAATAGAACATTCTCTGTGTATTGTTCCATCCTCTCTCCAAAGACAAATTCACGCTCCCACCATCCAAGGTATGTATTTGCATATGTAGGGGCACAGGCTGTAACTATGGCTGTACCGCGTGTTTGGAGGAAGAATTTGTCATTAAAGACGAAGTAGTTGTGACTCAGGATAAACTGTAACATCTTAAGTATAAATTGGTTCTTAAGTTTGTTTGCAGATGCTTCCATTTCTAAGAAATATTGTACTGCATGACACCCCCATTTGTATTCTATGGAGGTGTAGAGTGATTCAACATCACATGTGGCAAAGAAGGTTTGACAATCTAGAGACATGGGCCCCTATTTAAGAAAGGTCTTGCGGACCTGATCTGACACTGCGGATCAGGTCCGCTAAACCTCGCTGAATGTGGAGAGCAATACACTCTCTGTATTCAGCTGCTGGTGCAACGCCGCCCCCTGCAGCCTCACGGCCAATCGGCCGCCAGCAGGGGGGTGTCAATCAACCCGATCGTACTCGATCGGGTTGATTTCTGGCAATTCCTGTCCGCCTGCTCAGAGCAGGCGGACATAGTTATGGAGCAGCAGTCTTTAGACTGCAGCTCCATAACTTGTGTTTCTGGCGAGTCTGAAAACTCGCCAGAAACACAGACCCACAAGCTCCCTACGGAGCTTGTTAAATGGGCCCCATGCCCTCAATTTTGTTGAGGATGTCAATGGTGTCTCTAGTGTAAGAAGGTAAAGAGAGTACTGTGTCCCATAATCTTAGATCAATATTTCTAGATGCTTGTTCACATAGGCTCCCGATCCCAGACACAATCGGTCTCCCTGGTGGTGATTTCTGATTTTTGTGTACTTTAGGGAGTAAATAAAATGTTGCTACATTTGGGTTCGTGACAGTGAGAAATGTATCTTCTCTAGTATTTGGAAGTTCATCTTTTATAGCTCCTTCGATCAAGGTGTTATAGCTTGCTAAGAAATCTTGAGTGGGGTTGCCCCATAGTGGTTTGTAGCATTTTTGTCTCCTAGTTGTTTCATGGCTTCAATTAGATACATATCTGTTGGCCATATAAAACATTACCTCCTTTGTCGGAAGCCTTGACCACCACATCTTCCCATTTTTGTGTTTCTTTTAATGCTTTTGATTCTTGTTCACTTATATTGTCAAATTTACGATCTTGCAGCTTCAAAATGTCCCTACTCACTACTTTCTGGTAAATATCAATCTCTGGAAATTGAGATATTTGTGGCATGTAGGTCGACTTTTTGATTTAGTCCCTTTTGCCAGTCATTGGTGTCAGTGTTTGGATTTTCATTCTGCTTTAAAAAAGATATGAGGTCCATGACTGCCTGTGCGTCAAGATTGGTGTTGTCATGTTTCGCATATAGTTTATTGAGAGCAATTTTCCTAGTGAATAGGTGAACATCTTTAATTATTTCAAAACAATCTATGTTGTTTGTGGGTGAGAAAGATAGGCCTTTGCTCAGAACACGTAAATGATCAGGGGATAGTGTTTTACTGGATAAGTTGATAATCTGTAAACTATTGGTATTCACCACCTCTCTTTGTTCCTGTCATTCCTGTACCCCCATCTCGACCTGTTTCTTCGGTTCTGATCTGACTTTCCCTCCCCTCCTTTTTCTTTTGTTTTTGGCTTGTTTTCTGCCTCATTCTTAGATAATATTGCTAGTCTTTCATTGGCACTTGGGACTAATAATGTTCTATTGGACGATCCCTCATCACCATCCTCAGCAGCTGAGGATTCATACTCTGATGTGAAAACATCATATTTATCATTCTTAGATGGTAAATGGTTTCTTCTACGCCTAGGGTTTCGTTCGTCCCATGTAAAAATTCGACCTTTCTCAAAATCTTTTATATCTCTACTTAATTTCTCACATTTTGTTTTGATAATATCTCTTTCCTTAGTATCTAATTCATCACGTAAGGTCTTATATGCGGTTTTGAAATTATCTAAGGTTTCAAATTTTGTGAGTTTAACTGTAGTTTCTGAGATTTCTTTACTAAGTTCCTCTATAATTTCAGTTTCGTAATCAGACAGTATGGCAGCCAGGACTTCAGAGCATGTTATTAATGCTTATTCCCATCTGTCCCAATAGTTATCAATGTGGAAACTGAAGGATGGGAAGAGCCGTACTCTCAGACCTCTTGGGATGATGTGCTTGGCAAGGTATTTGTCATATGCACTTTTATTCCATACTGAACGTGTGTGTTTCCTCAGTAGTTCTCCTAATGTTTTAAGGCCTGATTCCCAATCATCAAATTCAGCTTTTTTATATGCCTCTGCTGATAGGTTGGCAAACGTTTTTATCTATAATAGCTTTGCGGTCCTTTTCTCTAAAGAGAAAGTCTTCCATTAAATTAATGGAAGCCATAGTCCCCCCAGGAATGACTACAGGATAGTCTGAATATAATGCTGAGAGAGAATTCCCAAAGGCCCCTAGGGAATGGGAGGAGGGGGGTTAGGAATATCTCCACAATCCCTCCTTGTGCAAACCTGGATTAAACATTAAACATTTTTAAAATTAAACATTTTTAGAAAAAGAGGAGAGAAAAGAGAGGCATAATATGGCACACTTAGAGGGAGAGAGTCTGCACGATAAGCTACGTGTGTGGTATGTAGTGATTAAAACATAACTTTTATTATTTGTTCCATGTAAAAGAAAGATGGATTTATCCACCATTATATTTATATGTTTTAAAACATGTCAAATTACAATTGACACATAAGCTCCTCTCAGAAATCAGTACAGTGATCAATTTGTACCAATTACCAGCCAACATTAGCACTGACTATAGAGCTGTTCTATGTAGACTTGAGAGTATCCTTATCTGTAGCTAGATAGTCACTGTTACACAGGATCAATATGTATTTACAATAAATAAGAGGTTAGACCACGTATTGTGATATACACATATCCAGGTGATTTTGTGGAAAAACAATAATTGATCTATACAATAATGTAGCTCATATAGTAATGTAGCTAAGTCTATATTAATGCTAACAGTGCCTAGTTTGCACTGCAATACAGTTATATGGTTCAACTAGCTTGATAAGGTTAAATATCATATAGACTGTCAGAAAAAACTGAGATCAGCAGTAACCAGAAGCTAGCTAGCTAAATTATTCGACACAAAAGCGAAAGATAAGTAATTGAGAGACCATACCGCAGTTAGTACTCAAACTAAAAGGTTAGCTATTAACTAAGCCAAGTTAAAATATCAAAGTCTATGGTAGAACAGTGCCTTAAAGGCTAACAAATAAAGCTAGAAAGGGAGCTGGTAGAGAGGAGCAGTGCGAACGCCTGACGCGTGTTTCGCAACTGCTTTTTCAGAGGTGCCCGGATCTACCGCCACACAGAGTACTTAAAGGACCTGCGGCCAATCATACGACCGCTTTTATCCATTCACGTTTTTGCCAGCCAATCAGGATCTTGTTACATGTTCCGGTATCTGGATGACAGATTGTCGTCATCGTATCGTTAGCCAATAGGGTGAGAGAGGTGTGTGTCTCCACGGTCCAATACCAATCATCCAGAGTTAACCAGCATGTAAGCTGGAACGCTGTCATAACAAAGATTGAACTATTGTTGTGGACAGAATTATCATAGTTGTTAATGTGTAAATACCATAAGGGGAATCATACTGACATAATAAATTTACATGTGGGCCGTGCATGTCCACACTTTGTGTTGGTTATTTGTTACAATTAAGTTGGGATTGTAGATTTGGTTATTAGTAACCTACTATCATGTATATAACATATCTGTTCTGTCAGTACAAGGGAGTGTGTCGCTCCGATATATAGAAATTCCTGCTTAAATAAAGTTAACTACTGTTATTGGAGATCTGAAGTAGTTCTAATATGGGCTATCATAGTAGTGAATTCGGAACATTAATCTGATCATCCAAGACACAGCTTAGTAACATATCAGTCAGGCGTGCTCATGAGCTCGTGGTTATGTGTAATATCAATACTATTAATTTGAATATAATCAATGAAAATTGCACCCCAGATCAAGAGTATGCGACCATGGGGGGAGATACATCATCTTTCTATTACATGCATATATAACTGCCTTTCTTCCAAATGCAAACCATAAAGTCTTGTTGAGGCATGATAATGGTAGAGGAACATGCCCCTCCTGTATATGTGGCCGTTTTCAATTAGTATGTATACAATGCTAAATGAAGGACTAGCGTTTTTGGTAAGACTAAGATATATACAATAATACACAGTTATTGTAACATTACGCTATACCATGATATAAAATACAGATAGTACATATATATTCGTGGTGATTTATCAGCATATAAGATTACTCTAGGCCTACTCATTGTCCACTTTCAAATGATTACTGGCATATATAGTAACACTATGATACTCAGGAGATCTTAGAATTTAGGACAGAGATATAGTGGTTCTTGAATCCTAAGGACGACATAATTCCTCTGCATTTTATTAATAGTATTTATATTACACATAACCACAAGCTCATGAGCACGCCTAGACTGATATGTTACTAAGCTCTGTCTTGGATGATCAGATTAATGTTCAGAATTCACTACTATGATATTCCATATTAGAACTACTTCAGATCTCCAATAACAGTAGTTCACTTTATTGAAGCAGGAATTTCTAGATATCAGAGCGACACGCTCCCTTATACTGACAGAACAGATATGTTATATACACGATAGTAGATTACTAATAACCAAATCTACATTCCCAACTTAATTGTAACAAATAACCAACACAAAGTGTGGACATACACGGGCCACATGTAAATTTAGTATGTCAATATGATTCCCTTTATGGTATTTACACAGTAACAGCTATGATCATTCTGGCCACAACAATAATTCAATCTTTGTTATGACAGCGTTCCAGCTTACAAGCTGGGTGACTCTGGATGAATGGTATTGGACCGTGGAGACGCACACCTCTCTAGCCCTATTGGCTAATGATTCAATGACGATAATCTGTCATCCAGATACCGGAACATGTAACAACGATGCTGATTGGCTGGCAAAAATGTGAATGGATAAAAGTTCTTTAAATACTCTGTGTGGCAGTAGATCCGGGCGCCTCTGAAAAAGCAGTTGCGAAACGCGCATCAGGCGTTTGCACTGCTCCTCTCTACCAGCTCCCTTTCTAGCTTTAATTGTTGGCCTTTAAGGCACTGTTCTACCATAGACTTTGATAATTTGACTACCACTTTGAGTATCTCTTGTTTAACTTGGCTTAGTTGATAGCTAACCTTTTAGTTTGAGTACTAACTGCGGTATGGTCTCTCACTTACTTATCTTTCGCTTTTGTGTGGAATAATTTAGCTAGCTAGCTTCTGGTCACTGCTGATCTTAGTTTTTTCTGATAGTCTATATGATATTTAACCTTATCATGCTAGTTCAACCATATAACGGTATTGCAGTGCAAACTAGGCACTGTTAGCATTACTATAGACTCAGCTACATTACTATATGAGCTACATTATTGTTTAGATCAATTATTGTTTTTCCACAAGATCACCTGACTATGTGTATATCACAATACGTGGTGTAACCTCTTATTTATTGTAAATACATATTGATCCTGTGTAACAGTGACTATCTAGCTACGGATAAGGATACTCTCAAGTTTGCATAGAACAGCACTATAGTCAGTGCTAGTGTTGGCTGGGAATTGGTACAAATTGGTCACTGTACCGATTTCTGAGAGGAGCTTGTGTGTCAATAGTAATTTGACACATTTTTAAACATTTAATTTTAGTGGTGGATAAATCCATCTTTCTTTTATATGGAATAAATATTAAAAGTTATGTTTTAATCACTACATACCACACATAGATTATCGTGCAGACTTTCTCCCTATAAGTGTGCCATATTATGCCTCTCTTTTTCTAAAAAAACTCCATCATTACCCCAACCTCACATGCCTGATGTGTTGTTTTTTTTTTAAAAATATATATTTATTATACATAGCCCAAGATAAACAAAAACATATTTCGTCACACCAAAACCTGACCTGAACAAGTTGGCTTACAAGTTTTACACGAAAAAGATGAACCATATCTTAATGACATTGGGTATATACATTATATCAATAATCACAAAACAATAACAAAAAATAAGAAAGCGCATACATTTTTACCTCCTCAGTCTATCAAGTAAATTAGGTGACTATATAAATCTCAACAAGTAGGGCTATTTTGATTTTTTATAGTCATCTCAGTTCTGGGATAAGACCTTAACTAAAACAAAAAAAATGAAATATTGAAAGAACAAAACAAAACAACAACAAAAAAAAAGGGGGAAAAGAAGCAGATAAACGCGGCCCGCTGGTAACAGAAACTACACCCCTATAACAAAATACTCCAATTATACACCTAGTCAGTTTCTCTGTAATTCCTGATCCAAGTATGAGGGAATTCTTCTAAGAGCACTAACTCTGCAAAGCTACTAGAGGAGACAAAAGGGGCCATAATCTGTTTCTGTAATTATATAGGATATGACTTATTTATGGGGGTCCACCTGAGAAGAAATGTTTTGATTCTTTTCTCCGAGACCTGCTGTAAATGGAAAGATTCAAATATAATTTGAGCTAAAATACCCTTAAGAATTAAAGCCAGACTAGGAGCGCATTTAGCAATCCAGTTTTTAAATATGTAATGTCTGACTATAAGTATAATGGTATTAACAGTTTGAATGTAAAAAATAACACTAGAGTAAGGAATTAAGAAGATGATATATTCCAGAGAAAAGGAGGGGGTCACGCCAAAGCTGTTGTAATTTTAGGACAAAACCAAAGCATATGAGAGATATCTGCACTAAGATTGGAACATCTTGGACATACTGCCGGTCGATTTGGATAATATTTAGAAAGTTTAAAGGGAGTAAGATAAAGATCATTAATTAATTTCAAATGAGATTCTTTCCAACTAACGGATATCGGATACTTAGCGACAATCAAAAGGCTTTGTGTAATCTTATCCGAGTCTATTGCAGTGAAACTGGGAGCCCAAAGATTGCACAGTTTATCAAAAACTAAAATGCTTTGTTTGGCAAGCATAATATTGTATATAAGAGAAATGGAAGCATCTCCTGCTGCAAATTTATGTATACAAATCTTAATCTCACTCCACATTGGCTTGAGCCCACTGTACCATTTCAGGGAACACATATAATGACGAATCTGAAAATACGCAAAACGATTCCTAAAAGGAAGAGCGAAATGTTGAAGAATAGTCTCAAAAGAAAGTATCAGTGAATCCAAGTTAAGTAATTGATGTACATCTTTAAGGCCTTTGTCATGCAATTCCAAGAACATTTTTTGATCTATACCAGGAGTAAAGAGAGGGTTGCCCTGAATAGGAAGACATTCAGAAAATAAAAAATCTAAATTTAAAATATAACAGAATTTATGCCAAGCCAAGATTATATTTTTAAATGAACGAAGAATACTAAAGTTCAAAGGGAGATTATGTAGAGGGCAATGCAGGAGGGGCCTTTAGGGACCATGGGGCCACTAAATGGAGTTCCAAATGATAAGACGTGACTAAATTAGATTGGGCCAGCCAGTCAATAGCTACTTTCAATAAAGTAGCCCAGTTGTAGAATTTGATATTAGGAAGAGCAAAACCGGCTGCTGCATAATTATGAGACAGTCTACCAAACGACATTCAAGCTTTCTTGGATTTCCATATAAATTTAGAGATCCAGCTTCCGTAAATCTTTATTTAAAATAAAAAGCAGGAGATTTTGTAATGGATATAGAATATGTGGAAAAATTATAGTTTTAATAAGGTTAAAAGAGGCAGTAATAGATAAGGGAAATGCAGCCCAAATCTTCTTTCACCTTTTGGAAAAGAGGTATAAAATTATCCCGGTACCAATGATTCCGATCCTTATGTATTTGAAGTCCTAAATATTTGATGACATTAACCATATACGGAACTTCTTTATAATTTGTTTATTACTATTTGTTTTGCCCAACCACATCAGTTCACTTTTTTAAAAATTGACACAATACCCTGCAAAAGAGCTAAATTCGTCAAGGACTTGAACTACTTTGGGATTGGTGAAAGCAGTATTCTGCAAGAATATTAGCATGTCGTCTGCATATAGTAATAATTTCAGACTTTGAGTACCTACTGGAATCCCGGATAACACCTCCCTTAACCTAATCGCCAATGGCTCCAATGCGATATTGAATAGCAGGGGAGAAAGTGGACAGCCCTGTCTTGTACCCCTCTGTAATATAATTTGGGGGATAAAGTAGGATTAATCAAAAGGAATGAGACTTGATTCAAATAGATTTTCTTTACAATTTTCAGAAAATTACCTGAGAAACAAAAGTTGGCTAACGTGGTATACTATCGAATGCTATAATGGCATCTAAAGATGTCTTGGGGTTACACTTGACTCAGATCTTTCTTTCACTCCTCACATTCAGTCCTTGGCTAAAGCCTGCCGCTTCCACCTTAAAAACATTGATAAAATTAGACATTTCCTTACACAAGACACAACAAAGATTTTAATCCACTCTCTCATCCTTTCCCGCCTCGACTACTGCAACTCTATCCTCTCTGGTCTCACTAGCTGCTGCCTAGCTCCTTTACAATCCATAATGAATGCCTCTGCCAGGCTCAACTTCCTTGCACGTCGCTCTTCATTTGCGGCACCTCTCTGCCAATCCTTTCACTGGCTTCCTCTTGCCTCCAGGATTAAACACAAAATTCTCACTCTGACACACAAAGCCCTCAATTGCATTGCTCCTCCCTACATCTCAGACCTTGTCTCCAGATAATCTCCCTCTCCTCCCCTTCACTTTGCTCATGATCTCCTACTCTCCTCCTCAATTGTTACCTCCTCACATTCCCGTCTGCAAGATTTCTCCAGACTGGCTCCCATCTTATGGAACTTTCTGCCTCGCTGCAAAAGAATCTCCCCTAGTTATATAAGCTTTAAGTGCTCCCTGAAGACTCTATTATTCAGGGACGCTTACAACCTGCACTAACCTTCCTATCTCCACTGCTATCCCCTAAAAGCCCATAGCATGTAAGCCTATGAGCCCAGCTGTTTGTATTTCCCCTTCATAAGAGCCGACTACAACAGTGCAACTCTCGGCAGGACCCTCTCTCTCCATTTGATCCCTGTAATTGCTTTTTATATACCATCTATGTTCATACCGCAGCGGAACCTGTTGACGCTCTACAAATACCTGATAATAATTATAATAATGGTATTTAAACACATTTGTTTGTTGAATTGGTTTGTCTGATAAAGAGGAGAGTGTCCCTGAAACTTCACAATAAAAACATGGAGTTGAAAAGGACCAGTGAGTGCTTCCATTGTTTTGTTAAATTTGAACCGTTGGCACCCTGGCAGATGTGGAAGAAAATAAGAGTGCACTTTACCTGAACTGTTTTATATATATACAGGGAGTGCAGAATTATTAGGCAAATGAGTATTTTGACCACATCATCCTCTTTATGCATGTTGTCTTACTCCAAGCTGTATAGGCTCGAAAGCCTACTACCAATTAAGCATATTAGGTGATGTGCATCTCTGTAATGAGAAGGGGTGTGGTCTAATGACATCAACACCCTATATCAGGTGTGCATAATTATTAGGCAACTTCCTTTCCTTTGGCAAAATGGGTCAAAAGAAGGACTTGACAGGCTCAGAAAAGTCAAAAATAGTGAGATATCTTGCAGAGGGATGCAGCACTCTTAAAATTGCAAAGCTTCTGAAGCGTGATCATCGAACAATCAAGCGTTTCATTCAAAATAGTCAACAGGGTCACAAGAAGCGTGTGGAAAAACCAAGGCGCAAAATAACTGCCCATGAACTGAGAAAAGTCAAGCATGCAGCTGCCAAGATGCCACTTGCCACCAGTTTGGTCATATTTCAGAGCTGCAACATCACTGGAGTGCCCAAAAGCACAAGGTGTGCAATACTCAGAGACATGGCCAAGGTAAGAAAGGCTGAAAGACGACCACCACTGAACAAGACACACAAGCTGAAACGTCAAGACTGGGCCAAGAAATATCTCAAGACTGATTTTTCTAAGGTTTTATGGACTGATGAAATGAGAGTGAGTCTTGATGGGCCAGATGGTTGGGCCCGTGGCTGGATTGGTAAAGGGCAGAGAGCTCCAGTCCGACTCAGACGCCAGCAAGGTGGAGGTGGAGTACTGGTTTGGGCTGGTATCATCAAAGATGAGCTTGTGGGGCCTTTTCGGGTTGAGGATGGAGTCAAGCTCAACTCCCAGTCCTACTGCCAGTTTCTGGAAGACACCTTCTTCAAGCAGTGGTACAGGAAGAAGTCTGCATCCTTCAAGAAAAACATGATTTTCATGCAGGACAATGCTCCATCACACGCGTCCAACTACTCCACAGCGTGGCTGGCAAGAAAGGGTATAAAAGAAGAAAATCTAATGACATGGCCTCCTTGTTCACCTGATCTGAACCCCATTGAGAACCTGTGGTCCATCATCAAATGTGAGATTTACAAGGAGGGAAAACAGTACACCTCTCTGAACAGTGTCTGGGAGGCTGTGGTTGCTGCTGCATGCAATGTTGATGGTGAACAGATCAAAACACTGACAGAATCCATGGATGGCAGGCTTTTGAGTGTCCTTGCAAAGAAAGGTGGCTATATTGGTCACTGATTTGTTTTTGTTTTGTTTTTGAATGTCAGAAATGTATATTTGTGAATGTTGAGATGTTATATTGGTTTCACTGGTAAAAATAAATAATTGAAATGGGTATATATTTGTTTTTTGTTAAGTTGCCTAATAATTATTCACAGTAATAGTCACCTGCACACACAGATATCCCCCTAAAATAGCTATAACTAAAAACAAACTAAAAACTACTTCCAAAAATATTCAGCTTTGATATTAATGAGTTTTTTTGGGTTCATTGAGAACATGGTTGTTCAATAATAAAATTAATCCTCAAAAATACAACTTGCCTAATAATTCTGCACTCCCTGTATATATATATCTATATATATATCTATATATATATATCTATATATATATATAAATATATATATATAAACCATAAGAAAAAAAGAGCGCACAAAAAACAACACTTACACTAAGTGCAGTATAATTTATTACAAATTGTTAAAAAGCTGTAGCCCCAATCCCCTTTACAGAGCTACTCACAAGAAGCAACCTCAAACATGTGAGGTATGTAATAGCACTCAATGGCCCCTATTTACCAAAGGTATTGCGGACCTGATCCAACAGTACGGATCAGGTCCGCAAGACCTCGCTAAATGCGGAGAGCAATACGCTCTCCGCATTTAACATTGCACCAGCAGCTCACAAGAGCTGCTCATGCAACGCTGCCCCCTGCAGACTCGTGGCCAATAGGCCCGCCAGCAGGGAGCTGTCAATCAACCCGATCGTACTCGATCGGGTTGATTTGTGGCGATGTCTGTCCGCCTGCTCAGAGCAGGCAGACAGGGTTATGGAGCAGCAGTCTTTAAACCGCTGCCTCATAACTTGTGTTTCTGGCGAGTCTGAAGACTCACCAGAAACACGGGCCCACAAGCTCCATACGGAGCTTGTTAAATGGGCCCCATGATCCTAATCAGCGTCCTCTCTGGAGCGCATGGAAATGTCCGCGGAAAAAACTATCACTTAAAACAGTCCTTGAGGCGCCCCCTTCATGTCACTGACGTTATTACGCCAACTCAGACTGGTGTTACACTCTCGAGGATTTTCTAACGAGAGTCTGCTTTTGAAAGATATCCATCGGATGAGACGAATCCAACAGCGCCTCAAGGACTGTTTTAAGTGAATGTTTTTTCCGCGGATGTTTCCATGCGCTGATTATGATATTGAGTGCTACCTTACATGTTTGAGGTTGCTTCTTGTGAGTAGCTCTGTAAAGGGGATTGGGGTTACAGCTTTTTAACAATTTGTAATAAATTATACTGCACTTAGAGTTCCTTTGTGCGCTCTTTTTTCTTATTGTTTTTTTAGAATTATTGTTCCACCTGATTTGGCTGTCAGGCCATTTAGAGCAGCCGGACTCCAGAACAGTGCGATTCTTTGAAACACACTTTATCGACAATAAAATCCAACAGGATCTCTGGATATGTGAGACTTATATATACAATTAAGAGAATTTTATTTTATTTTACATCCATTTTGTTTTGTGATTCTAGAAGTAAGTGTTGTTTTTTCATTGTTTAAAATATTGTGTTTTATTTACATTTGTATATTTCAGTGTTATGGTTTGTCCTAAACTTTGGTGAGCTTTGGGACAAACATTTCTATTGAGCACGATATTGTTTTTTAAGGAGTGCGCTAGTTAGTGAGGAGCTTTTTAACTGAATATTTAGCTTTTAATCTCACTATTTAAATTGAATTAATACCAGAGCGCCAAGCAAGAGAGGCTGGGTCTGAATAAATTAACAATATCAAATGGAGAAAATGTAAAAAGGACATTTGGAATTTATTAATACTTACAGTAACAACATGGATCCATGTGAATTAAAAACATACACAGTTAACAATACAATATATTTCAATAAAAAGTATTAAAACAATACAATTAAAAACCAGTGAATGTCTCTATAGCAGATGACCGGGTAGGAGGGATGTCCTAAATGTGGATATATTGTCAACAACTAAATGTGAGGATGCAACTATGTGTTTAATAAAACAATAGTGACTAATCCAGTGGATTTCAACTATGTGTTTAATGAAGAAATGGTGACTTATCCAGTGGATTTCAAATGAATAATTTGTGTACCGAAATCGATCAAAATTACGTGAAGTGATAACGTGTGAGGTATGCAAATTGCTAACAAATATAAATAAGCAGATAAAAGAACAGATAAGCAGATAAAAGAACAAAATCAAAATAATAAACAATTCTTGTGAATGATGATGGGTGTGGGGGTTAACAATAATAAAAATACATATTTCAAAATAGTGATCCAAAAGTCAAAATCCAAATAAACGTGATGAATCAAACAAAGATAAAGTCAATAAATCTGTGAACACTGTGTGGAATGGGTCAATCAAAAAAGTTAAAATAACAGTGGACGCTGATCCTAAGGTATAAGAATTTTCTTAGCCAGAGGAAAAGGGTGTCAGCATCCAAACCAAGGGAGTGGTGTGCTTTTCCAATAACAGACAATCCCAAGGGGTTACTATTGTAAAAAGAACATACAATAGTGCAGAAAGTTTTTAAAAATAAATCATTATAGTAATTAGGCTAACCAGTCGACACGTTTCGGTCTGTTCTAGACCTTTATCAAGACTCTTTATCAAGACCCATTCCACACAATGTTCACAGATTTATTGACTTTATCTTTGTTTGATTCATCACGTTTATTTGGATTTTGACTTTTGGATCACTATTTTGAAATTTGTATTTTTATTATTGTTAACCCCACACCCATCATCATTCACAAGAATTGTTTATTATTTTGATTTTGTTCTTTTATCTGCTTATCTGTTCTTTTATCTGCTTATTTATATTTGTTAGCAATTTGCATACCTCACACATTGTTATCACTTCACGTAATTTTGATCGATTTCGGTACACAAATTATTCATTTGAAATCCACTGGATAAGTCACCATTTTTTCATTAAACACATAGTTGTTGTTTGCAACATATCCACATTTAGGTCATCCCTCCTACCGGTCATCTGCTATAGAGACATTCACTGGTTTTTAATTGTATTGTTTTAATACTTTTTATTGAAATATATTGTATTGTTAACTGTGTATGTTTTTAATTCACATGGATCCATGTTGTTACTGTATGTATTAATAAATTCCAAATGTAATTTTTACATTTTCTCCATTCGATATTGTTAATTTATTCAGACCCAGCCTCTCTTGTTTGGTGCTCTGGTATTAATTCAATTTAATCTTTTGCAATTCGGTTTGACTATTAGGAGTCATTTTTTCCAGAGCTAAAGGTCCGCCATTAGGTAGACGCTCAGTTTACGTACTATTACCAATCTCACTATATACATTGTTTGTTTATATATATATATATATATATATATACTTAGCTATTCAAAAGGAAAAAAACATATGTTTAGATACCTGTCAATAAATTATTACTAATTAATTAAGCTAAAGCAGTGTTAAACCACCTTAAGGGAAAGTAGGCAGGCTACCCCAAGCTTCCTTAACTGCTCATGTGCAAACAACATTTATAAGGACAGTAAATATCTTGTAATGAAAAGACATTTCTTTTGTGATGCTATAGAAAAACAAATCAGCCAAGTCTTAAAAATTTTAAAACAAATTAACATTCTTTTTAAAACAATAATTTTTGAATAGCCAAACTCCACCCACCATTTGCCTTATTTGGAGGAGCTAAAGTGGGATTTAGTCCGTGGACAACAAAACTGGGATAAAGTTCTTTGTTTTGCATTTATTATCTGATAAAGCCAGATATACCGCATATTTAGCCTTGAGAAGTCAGCAGGGTACATTTCATGTTTTAAGGATAAGAAATTAAAAATTTCAAGGAGTTTGCTGTCTCTTTAATTTGTGTATTAATTTGTTCTGGGGCACAGGGAAATAAGCGAAAATATGTATAGCTTAGAGTACAGAAAAAGGGAAAGAGGTAATATGAAACTTTCTAGTATATTAAAGTTGAGGCCGTATGTACTTTCCAAAAGAAATGCAATACCAGAGGTCTTGATCTCAAATCGAAAGGGCAGAAGGTTCAGGAATAATTTACAGAAGAAATTCTTCACAGAAAGGATGGCTGATTCATTGAATGAACTTCCATTACAGGTGGTAAAGACATACACTGTGGGATACTTCAAGAATACATGGGATAAGCATATGGTTATCTGCCATCAAAATTTCTGTTTAAAAAAAAATAAATCTAAATTCTTGATTTAAAATGCATTTTAGCTAATAACAGACAACATTGGCCATGTTAACCCACAATTTCGATAAGTTTATTGAAAATGGGTTAATTCAAAATGAGTCAGGTTCCAGATTTTTTTTTCAACATTCGAAAGTATGTTTTATTATTAGGGACTGTTTTAAAGGGCATCTAAGCACAATCATTTGTAAACATAGTTTAGAGAACACTTACAAAGTCCATTAAATAGTATTTAAAACCTATTCTGTTGAAATTAAATTTTTGGAAAATACATAAAAAATGCATTCCTTATTCACAATTCAATACAAAAACAGATGTCAAATAGATTATTCAATGTGGTGATGACCACAAAGCTGAATATTGATAACTTTATTTATTTATGTTTTTTAAATCCATACTTTTTCCTTCCTTTATCTCTCTCCTTGGTCATGCGTAGAGCACTGGTCATGTATCTGTATAAATTAATTGCATTTTTAAAGGACAGCCATTACCTTTAAAGGGATTGTAAAGTAAAACTTAAACTTTCACGATTTAGATAGACCATGCAATTTTAAACAACTTTCCAATTTATTTCTGCTATCTAATTTGCTCCCTTCTCTATTGTTGAAGAGCTAGCTGCTGATTGGTGGCTGCAAGTATATGCCTCATGTCATTGGCTCACCAGATTATTCTGCTAGTTTTCAGTAGTGCATTCCTGTTCCTTCAACAAAGGAAAAAGAATGAAATCAAATTAGTAGAAGTAAACTGGAAAGATGTTTAGAAATGGTTTACTTTATCTAAATTATGAAAGAAACATTTTCGGCTTTATGTCCTTTTAAGATTTGAGGGTGCTATTATAATAAATGGGGTTGGATTGCACCACCCTAAAAAACCCTAAAAGTTTCCATTAACGACCACATAGTTAAGGATTTTTTAGGCCATAATAGTGCAGGTCTCGCCATCAGCAGCAAGACTGCACTATTATGACCTCCCTCACTCCAGCGGACCTCCCGGAATAGCATGGTCTTGCTGATGTTGGTGAGACCACTCTATCAAAAAAATCTACCTCCGTAGAAAAACCAGCAACATACATTAAGGTTAAGATAGGAGCTCACATTTCTATACTATTTAACTGGAATTACTTTACTGATGACCATGCACATCTTTATAGAGGTGTAGGTGTTCCCATGCATAATATATACATATAAGTGATATACCACGCCCACCGTCTTTACACTATCACGCTACTACGTTCAGCAGTTGCAAGTTACCGGCACTTTATGCTTGCAATACAGCTGAGTTGTTAGTGTTGTGTGGCGCTTTTTAACTAAGTAATTATACTTGTTTTAAACTGAACTCTTCCATTTGGGGATATTTTGAAGGACCTGATTCGGGCAGGATATCGAAGTAGTGTTATGGAACTCTGAGTGTACATGACCGTTTTACACCTGACTTCTGAGAGCCTTTGCCATTGTGGAGATCTATTGAGAGACCTATATGGTTCCCAGGTGCCTTTATTGTACCTCATTTTGTTTGAGGTCATGTCTTGTGAGTTTTAAATTGTGACTGTAAATAAAACAGAATTTATGTTTACCTGATAAATTACTTTCTCCAACGGTGTGTCCGGTCCACGGCGTCATCCTTACTTGTGGGATATTCTCTTCCCCAACAGGAAATGGCAAAGAGCCCAGCAAAGCTGGTCACATGATCCCTCCTAGGCTCCGCCTTCCCCAGTCATTCGACCGACGTAAAGGAGGAATATTTGCATAGGAGAAATCATATGATACCGTGGTGACTGTAGTTAAAGAAAATAAATTATCAGACCTGATTAAAAAACCAGGGGCGGGCCGTTGGACCGGACACACCGTTGGAGAAAGTAATTTATCAGGTAAACATAAATTCTGTTTTCTCCAACATAGGTGTGTCCGGTCCACGGCGTCATCCTTACTTGTGGGAACCAATACCAAAGCTTTAGGACACGGATGAAGGGAGGGAGCAAATCAGGTCACCTAGATGGAAGGCACCACGGCTTGCAAAACCTTTCTCCCAAAAATAGCCTCAGAAGAAGCAAAAGTATCAAATTTGTAAAATTTAGTAAAAGTGTGCAGTGAAGACCAAGTCGCTGCCTTACATATCTGATCAACAGAAGCCTGGTTCTTGAAGGCCCATGTGGAAGCCACGGCCCTAGTGGAATGAGCTGTGATTCTTTCAGGAGGCTGCCGTCCGGCAGTCTCGTAAGTCAATCTGATGATGCTTTTAAGCCAAAAAGAGAGAGAGGTAGAAGTTGCTTTTTGACCTCTCCTTTTACCAGAATAAACAACAAACAAGGAAGAGGTTTGTCTAAAATCCTTTGTAGCATCTAAATAGAATTTTAGAGCACGAACTACATCCAAATTGTGCAACAAACGTTCCTTCTTTGAAACTGGATTCGGACACAAAGAAGGCACGACTATCTCCTGGTTAATGTTTTTGTTAGAAACAACTTTCGGAAGAAAACCAGGTTTAGTACGCAAAACCACCTTATCTGCATGGAACACCAGATAAGGAGGAGAACACTGCAGATAACTCTGAAACTCTTCTAGCAGAAGAAATTGCAACCAAAAACAAAACTTTCCAAGATAATAACTTAATATCAACGGAATGTAAGGGTTCAAACGGAACCCCCTGAAGAACTGAAAGAACTAAATTGAGACTCCAAGGAGGAGTCAAAGGTTTGTAAACAGGCTTGATTCTAACCAGAGCCTGAACAAAAGCTTGAACATCTGGCACAGCTGCCAGCTTTTTGTGAAGTAACACAGACAAAGCAGAAATCTGTCCCTTCAAAGAACTTGCAGATAATCCTTTCTCCAAACCTTCTTGAAGAAAGGATAGAATCTTAGGAATTTTTATCTTGTCCCAAGGGAATCCTTTAGATTCACACCAACAGATATATTTTTTCCATATTTTATGGTAGATTTTTCTAGTTACAGGCTTTCTGGCCTGAACAAGAGTATCAATGACAGAATCTGAGAACCCTCGCTTTGATAAAATCAAGCGTTCAATCTCCAAGCAGTCAGTTGGAGTGAGACCAGATTCGGATGTTCGAACGGACCTTGAACAAGAAGGTCCCGTCTCAAAGGTAGCTTCCATGGTGGAGCCGATGACATATTCACCAGGTCTGCATACCAAGTCCTACGTGGCCACGCAGGAGCTATCAAGATCACCGATGCCCTCTCCTGATTGATCCTGGCTACCAGCCTGGGGATGAGAGGAAACGGTGGGAATACATAAGCTAGTTTGAAGGTCCAAGGTGCTACTAGTGCATCTACTAGAGTCGCCTTGGGATCCCTGGATCTGGACCCGTAGCAAGGAACCTTGAAGTTCTGACGAGAGGCCATCAGATCCATGTCTGGAATGCCCCACAACTGAGTAATTTGGGCAAAGATTTCCGGATGGAGTTCCCACTCCCCCGGATGAAATGACTGACGACTCAGAAAATCCGCTTCCCAATTTTCCACTCCTGGGATGTGGATTGCAGACAAGTGGCAGGAGTGAGTCTCCGCCCATTGAATGATTTTGGTCACTTCTTCCATCGCCAGGGAACTCCTTGTTCCCCCCTGATGGTTGATGTACGCAACAGTCGTCATGTTGTCCGATTGAAACCGTATGAATTTGGCCTTTGCTAGCTGAGGCCAAGCCTTGAGAGCATTGAATATCGCTCTTAGTTCCAGAATATTTATCGGGAGAAGAGATTCTTCCCGAGACCAAAGACCCTGAGCTTTCAGGAGTCCCCAGACCGCGCCCCAGCCCACCAGACTGGCGTCGGTCGTGACAATGACCCACTCTGGTCTGCGGAAGCTCATCCCCTGTGACAGGTTGTCCAGGGACAGCCACCAACGGAGTGAATCTCTGGTCCTCTGATCTACTTGTATCGTCGGAGACAAGTCTGCATAATCCCCATTCCACTGACTGAGCATGCACAGTTGTAATGGTCTCAGATGAATTCGCGCAAAAGGAACTATGTCCATTGCCGCGACCATCAAACCTATTACTTCCATGCACTGCGCTATGGAAGGAAGAGGAACAGAATGAAGTACTTGACAAGAGTTTAGAAGTTTTGATTTTCTGGCCTCTGTCAGAAAAATCCTCATTTCTAAGGAGTCTATTATTGTTCCCAAGAAGGGAACTCTTGTTGACGGAGATAGAGAACTTTTTTCTACGTTCACTTTCCACCCGTGAGATCTGAGAAAGGCCAGGACGATGTCCGTGTGAGCCTTTGCTTGTGGAAGGGACGACGCTTGAATCAGAATGTCGTCCAAGTAAGGTACTACTGCAATGCCCCTTGGTCTTAGCACCGCTAGAAGGGATCCCAGTACCTTTGTGAAAATTCTTGGAGCAGTGGCTAATCCGAACGGAAGTGCCACAAACTGGTAATGCTTGTCCAGAAAGGCGAACCTTAGGAACCGAGGATGTTCCTTGTGGATAGGAATATGTAGATACGCATCCTTTAAATCCACCGTGGTCATGAATTGACCTTCCTGGATGGAAGGAAGAATTGTTCGAATGGTTTCCATTTTGAACGATGGAACCTTGAGAAACTTGTTTAGGATCTTGAGATCTAAGATTGGTCTGAATGTTCCCTCTTTTTTGGGAACTATGAACAGATTGGAGTAGAACCCCATCCCTTGTTCTCCTAATGGAACAGGATGAATCACTCCCATTTTTAACAGGTCTTCTACACAATGTAAGAATGCCTGTTTTTTTATGTGGTCTGAAGACAATTGAGACCTGTGGAACCTCCCCCTTGGGGGAAGCCCCTTGAATTCCAGAAGATAACCTTGGGAGACTATTTCCAGCGCCCAAGGATCCAGAACATCTCTTGCCCAAGGCCTGAGCGAAGAGAGAGAGTCTGCCCCCCACCAGATCCGGTCCTGGATCGGGGGCCAACATCTCATGCTGTCTTGGTAGCAGTGGCAGGTTTTCTTGGCCTGCTTACCTTTGTTCCAGCCTTGCATTGGCCTCCAGGCTGGCTTGGCTTGAGAAGTATTACCCTCTTGCTTAGAGGATGTAGCACTTGGGGCTGGTCCGTTTCTGCGAAAGGGACGAAAATTTGGTTTATTTTTAGCCTTGAAAGACCTATCCTGAGGAAGGGCGTGGCCCTTACCCCCAGTGATATCAGAAATAATCTCTTTCAAGTCAGGGCCAAACAGCGTTTTCCCCTTGAAAGGAATGTTAAGCAATTTGTTCTTGGAAGACGCATCCGCTGACCAAGATTTTAGCCAAAGCGCTCTGCGCGCCACAATAGCAAACCCAGAATTTTTCGCCGCTAATCTAGCCAATTGCAAAGTGGCGTCTAAGGTGAAAGAGTTAGCCAATTTGAGAGCATGAATTCTGTCCAAAATCTCCTCATAAGAAGAATCTTTATTGAGCGCCTTTTCTAGTTCATCAAACCAGAAACACGCTGCTGTAGTGACAGGAACAATGCATGAAATTGGTTGTAGAAGGTAACCTTGCTGAACAAACATCTTTTTAAGCAAACCCTCTAATTTTTTATCCATAGGATCTTTGAAAGCACAACTATCTTCTATGGGTATAGTGGTGCGTTTGTTTAGAGTAGAAACCGCACCCTCGACCTTGGGGACTGTCTGCCATAAGTCCTTTCTGGGGTCGACCATAGGAAACAATTTCTTAAATATAGGGGGAGGGACGAAAGGTATGCCGGCCTTTCCCATTCTTTGTTTACAATATCCGCCACCCGCTTGGGTATAGGAAAAGCTTCGGGGGGCCCCGGGACCTCTAGGAACTTGTCCATCTTACATAATTTCTCTGGAATGACCAAATTCTCACAATCATCCAGAGTAGATAACACCTCCTTAAGCAGAGCGCGGAGATGTTCCAATTTAAATTTGAATGTAAATCACATCAGGTTCAGCTTGTTGAGAAATTTTCCCTGAATCTGAAATTTCTCCCTCAGACAAAACCTCCCTGGCCCCCTCAGACTGGTGTAGGGGCACTTCAGAACCAATATCATCAGCGTCCTCATGCTCTTCCGTATTTTCTAAAACAGAGCAGTCGCGCTTTCGCTGATAAGTGGGCATTTTGGCTAAAATGTTTTTGATAGAATTATCCATTACAGCCGTTAATTGTTGCATAGTAAGGAGTATTGGCGCACTAGATGTACTAGGGGCCTCCTGTGTGGGCAAGACTGGCGTAGACGAAGGAGGGGATGATGCAGTACCATGCTTACTCCCCTCACTTGAGGAATCATCTTGGGCATCATTTTCTCTAAATTTTGTGTCACATAAATCACATCTATTTAAATGAGAAGGAACCTTGGCTTCCCCACATACAGAACACAGTCTATCTGGTAGTTCAGACATGTTAAACAGGCATAAACTTGATAACAAAGTACAAAAAACGTTTTAAAATAAAACCGTTACTGTCACTTTAAATTTTAAACTGAACACACTTTATTACTGCAAATGTGAAAAAGTATGAAGGAATTGTTCAAAATTCACCAAAATTTCACCACAGTGTCTTAAAGCCTTAAAAGTATTGCACACCAAATTTGAAAGCTTTAACTCTTAAAATAACGGAACCGGAGCCGTTTTTATATTTAACCCCTATACAGTCCCTGGTATCTGCTTTGCTGAGACCCAACCAAGCCCAAAGGGGAATACGATACCAAATGACGCCTTCAGAAAGCTTTTTCTATGTATCTGAGCTCCTCACACATGCATCTGCATGTCATGCTTCCCAAAAACAACTGCGCAATAGAGGCGCGAAAATGAGGCTCTGCCTATGATTGGCGAAAGCCCCTAGAGAACAAGGTGTCCAATACAGTGCCTGCCGGTTATTTTACATAATTCCCAAGAATAAAATAATTCCTCAAAGCTATGAAGTATTAAAAATGCTTATATATCAATCGTTTTAGTCCAGAAAATGTCTACCAGTCTTAAAAGCCCTTGTGAAGCCCTTTATTCTTATGTAATAAAAATGGCTTACCGGATCCCATAGGGAAAATGACAGCTTCCAGCATTACATAGTCTTGTTAGAAATGTGTCATACCTCAAGCAGCAAAAGTCTGCTCACTGTTTCCCCCAACTGAAGTTAATTCCTCTCAACAGTCCTGTGTGGAAACAGCCATCGATTTTAGTAACGGTTGCTAAAATCATTTTCCTCTTACAAACAGAAATCTTCATCTCTTTTCTGTTTCAGAGTAAATAGTACATACCAGCACTATTTTAAAATAACAAACTCTTGATTGAAGAATAAAAACTACAGTTAAACACCAAAAAACTCTAAGCCATCTCCGTGGAGATGTTGCCTGTACAACGGCAAAGAGAATGACTGGGGAAGGCGGAGCCTAGGAGGGATCATGTGACCAGCTTTGCTGGGCTCTTTGCCATTTCCTGTTGGGGAAGAGAATATCCCACAAGTAAGGATGACGCCGTGGACCGGACACACCTATGTTGGAGAAATATATTGTTTATTCTTATATACTGCACTTAGAGGGGTTGTGCCTTGTCTCTTGTTTTTGTGTCTTTTTAGCTTTGATCCAGTTTCTAGTACTGTGTATGTTATGAGGCAGCAACCCTAAATCTCTGAACCAGCTTTACCATTTGGAAAGAGCATATCCTTTTGGTTATTTTTATACATATAGATATTTTTTTCTGTGTTTTGGGCACTTTATTTTCTGTATTATTATAAGTGATATATACTCACCTTAAGTGAACTGATGCAAATACAGTAAAGCATAAGAACCACTACAGTACTGCGCAATAAATTGTGTAAGGCAGAGGCAAATCCTACAGCAGCTGGAAAACAAAGCAGTATATATTTATTAGTTATAATAAAATATGACCTATGTCTCTACCAAAGCAGTATACCACTTATTAGTTATGATAAAATATGACCTATACCTCAACCCTTTTCTCACTACCATTTATCACTGCCTATTTTGTCTGCCTTTCCTCCTCCTTGCTTCAGTCTATATTTTCTGTGTCACACTTATTTTTCATCAACAGGACGGCTGAGTAAGTCCCCTCCTTTACTCAGTCAGAACCAGAAAATATGTTTTGTAATTATGAGCTTGCATGTTACCATGAACTGCAAAGTGCTTTTAGTAAAATTTCATGCAGGGCTCCCTTCAATCTCGAAATGAATGTAATATAATGTAATATGTTCTAAAATTAACATACATGGCCTTTTCTCTCCAACTGAGCTCTATAAATCTGTTCACATTCCTTGCGTGTATAAACATGGGGTACAAATATTTTGTGTTATGACTGCACAAGCGGTATGTAAATAATTTCAGTAAGAAACCCAAAGTTTGTGAAAAAGTTAAATCATTTTTTAATATGATTGTATTTGAAGGCGAAAAAATGGCATGAAATATATAAAAATGTGCCAAGATCAATACCTTGGGTTGTCTACTAAAAACAAATATATAGTTTTGATATTTAAATTAAAAAAACAAGGTTACATTTCTGTTTAACTGGAGTGATAGCAAAAATGGCAAGCTTTCTATAGTTCTTTAGGCACGTTTTCACTAAAATTCCAAAGGGGTTAAACAGTGTTTACTTTATATTTTCTCAGGAAAAATGCCAACATTCTGAAATGCTCTTTCATATGAATGCCATGATTTTTTGTGAGTTTTTGATTTGATGTCCCTCATGTACATCATGTAAAGCAGACCTCGCCAGACCTCGCTGAATACGGAGAGCAATACGCTCTCCATATTCAGCATTGCACCAGCAGCTCACAAGAGCTGCTGGTGCAACGTCGCCCCCTGCAGACTCGCTGCCAATCGGCCGCCCGCAGCAGGGTGTCAATCAACCCGATCGTACTCGATCGGGTTGAATTGCGGCGATGTGTGTCCGCCTGCTCAAAGCAGGCGGACAGGGTCTTTAGACCGCTGCTTCATAACTTGTGTGTCTGGCAAGTCTGAAGACTCGCCAGAAACACGGGCCCACAAGCTCCGTACGGAGCTTGATAAATGGGCCCCATTAAGTCATACAATTTACAATATAATTTTTTGCAGCTTACCTGAACCACCAAACACCAAAGTGTCAAATTGCTCCATAAAATATATACAAAAAGTGTTGATTTGAGGAAAAAGGCCCAAAAGAGACATGATGGGGAAACAGTTTACTATCACTGAAAAGACAAGATAAAAACCATCACATATTGTGTATGAAAATGATTATACCTTATGATTACATCCTTTTATCATATTTAAAATGATATGGACATCTACAAAAATCATTCATATGACCCAGTTTTACATGATTTTTTTCTTTCATAATAAGGCCATCTATAAAAATCATTCATATGACCCAGTTTTACATGATTTTTTTCTTTCATAAGAAAAAAATCTTAGGAGGAGGCAAAACACTCAACATGACAGACCATTTAACACCTCCCACTTACTTGTGGGATATTCTCTTCCCCAACAGGAAATGGCAAAGAGCCCAGCAAAGCTGGTCATATGATCCCTCCTAGGCTCCGCCTACCCCAGTCATTCTCTTTGCCGTTGCACAGGCAACATCTCCACAGAGATGGCTAAGAGTTTTTTGGTGTTTAAATGTAGTTTTATTCTTCAATCAAGTGTTTGTTATTTTAAAATAGTGCTGGTATGTACTATTTACTCTGAAACAGAAAAGAGAAGAAGATTTCTGTTTGTGAGAGGAAGATGATTTTAGCAGACGTTACTAAAATCGATTGCTGTTTCCACACAGGACTGTTGAGATGAAGTAACTTCAGTTGGGGGGAAGCAGTTGGCAGACTTTTCTGCCTGAGGTATGATGGCCACATTTCTAACACGACTTGGTAATGCTGGAAGGCTGTCATTTTCCCTATGGGGACCGGTAAGCCATTTTCTTAGATTAAGTGAAAGAATAAAGGCTTTATAAGGGCTTAAAAAACTGGTAGACATTTTTCTGGGCTAAAACGATTACTTGCTAAGCATATTTGACAGATTATAGCGCTTTATAGTTATTATAATCTTGGGGATTGTTGTTAAAAAACAGCAGGCACTGTATGGACACCTTTTTCAGATGGGGGCCTTCTCTAGTCATAGGCAGAGCCTCATTTTCGCGCCACTAATGCGCAGTTGTTTTTGGAAGGCAAGGCATGCAGATGCATGTGTGAGGAGCTAGGATCCACTGAAAAAGCTTATAGAAGGCGTCATTTGGTATCGTATTCCCCTCTGGGCTTGGTTGGGTCTCAGCAAAGCAGATTCCTGGGACTGTATAGGGGTTAAATGTAAAAACGGCTCCGGTTCCGTTATTTTAAGGGTTAAAGCTTCCAAATTTGGTGTGCAATACTTTTAAGGCTTTAAGACACTGTGGTGAAATTTTGGTGAATTTTGAACAATTGCTTCATACTTTTTCGCATTTTCAGTAATAAAGTGTGTTCTGTTTAAAATTTAAAGTGACAGTAACGGTTTCATTTTAAAACGTTTTTTGTGCTTTGTTGACAAGTTTAAGCATGTTTAACATGTCTGAACCATCAGTTAAACGATGTTCTATATGTATGAATGCCAATGTGTCTCCCCATTTAAATATATGTGATAATTGTGACATGGTGTCCAAACAAAGTAGGGACAATGATGCCACAGATAATAATAGTGCCCAAGATGAGTCTTCAGATGAGGGGAGTAAGCATGGTACTGCATCACCCCCTTCTGTGTCTACACCAGTTTTGCCCACACAAGAGGCCCCTAGTACATCTAGTGCGCCAATACTTATTACTATGCAACAATTAACGGCTGTTATGGATAATTCTATTAAAAATATTTTATCTAAAATGCCTACTTATCAAAGAAAGCGCGATTGCTCTGTTTTAAACACTGAAGAGCAAGAGGACGCTGATGATAACGCTTCTGACATACCCTCACACCAATCTGAAGGGGCCAGGAGGGAGGTTTTGTCTGAGGGAGAAATTTCAGATTCAGGGAAAATTTCTCAACAAGCTGAACCTGATGTTGTAACATTTAAATTTAAATTAGAACATCTCCGCGCACTGCTTAAGGAGGTATTATCTACTCTGGATGATTGTGACAATTTGGTCATTCCAGAGAAATTATGTAAGATGGACAAGTTCCTAGAGGTTCCGGTGCCCCCCCGATGTTTTTCCTATACCCAAGCGGGTGGCGGACATAGTAAACAAGGAATGGGAAAGGCCCGGCATACCTTTTGTGCCTCCCCCTATATTTAAGAAATTATTTCCTATAGTCAACCCCAGAAAGGACTTATGGCAGACAGTCCCTAAGGTCGAGGGGGCGGTCTCTACTCTAAACAAACGCACTACTATTCCCATAGAAGATAGTTGTGCTTTTAAAGATCCTATGGATAAGAAATTAGAGGGTTTGCTTAAAAGAATGTTTGTTCAGCAAGGTTACCTTCTTCAACCAATTTCATGCATTGTTCCTGTCACTACGGCAGCGTGTTTCTGGTTCGAAGAACTAGAAAAGTCGCTCGATAAGGAATCTTCGTATGAGGAGATTATGGACAGAGTTCATGCACTCAAATTAGCTAACTCTTTTATTCTAGATGCCGCTTTGCAATTAGCGAGATTAGCGGCGAAAAATTCAGGGTTTGCTATTGTGGCGCGCAGAGCGCTCTGGCTAAAGTCTTGGTCAGCGGATGTGTCTTCCAAGACAAAATTGCTTAACATCCCTTTCAAGGGCAAAACACTGTTTGGTCCTGATTTGAAAGAGATTATTTCAGACATCACCGGAGGAAAGGGCCACGCCCTTCCTCAGGATAGGTCTTTTAAGGCTAGAAATAAGCCTAATTTTCGTCCCTTTCGCAGAAACGGACCAGCCTCTGCTTCTACATCCTCTAAGCAAGAGGGTAATACTTCTCAACCCAAACCAGCCTGGAGACCGATGCAAGGCTGGAACAAGGGTAAGCAGGCCAAGATGCCCGCCACTGCTACCAAAACAGCATGAAGGGATGGCCCCCGATCCGGGACCGGATCTGGTGGGGGGCAGACTTTCTCTCTTTGCTCAGGCCTGGGCAAGAGATGTTCAGGATCCTTGGGCACTAGAAATAGTTTCTCAAGGTTATCTCCTGGAATTCAAGGAACTACCCCCAAGGGGAAGGTTCCACAGGTCTCAATTATCTTCAAACCAAATAAAAAGACAGGCATTCTTACATTGTGTAGAAGACCTGTTAAGGATGGGAGTAATTCATCCAGTTCCAATAAGAGAACAAGGGATGGGATTTTACTCCAACCTGTTCATAGTTCCCAAAAAAGAGGGAACGTTCAGACCAATTCTAGATCTCAAGATCCTAAACAAATTTCTCAGGGTTCCATCATTCAAAATGGAAACCATTCGAACGATCCTTCCTACCATCCAGGAAGGTCAATTTATGACCACGGTGGATTTAAAGGATGCGTACCTCCATATTCCTATCCACAAGGAACATCATCAGTTCCTAAGATTCGCTTTTCTGGAAAAGCATTACCAGTTTGTGGCACTTCCTTTCGGATTAGCCACTGCTCCGAGAATTTTCACAAAGGTACTAGGGTCCCTTCTAGCGGTTCTAAGACCGAGGGGCATTGCAGTAGTACCGTACTTGGACGACATCCTGATTCAAGCGTCGTCTCTGTCAAAAGCAAAGGCTCATACGGACATAGTCCTAGCCTTTCTCAGATCTCACGGATGGAAAGTAAACATAGAAAAGAGCTCTCTTTCCCCGTCGACAAGAGTTCCCTTCTTGGGAACAATAATAGACTCCTTAGAAATGAGAATTTTCCTGACAGAGGTCAGAAAATCAAAACTTCTAAGCTCTTGTCAGGTTCTTCATTCTGTTCTTCGTCCTTCCATAGCGCAGTGCATGGAAGTAATAGGATTGATGGTTGCAGCAATGGACATAGTTCCTTTTGCACGAATTCATCTAAGACCATTACAACTGTGCATGCTCAAACAGTGGAATGGGGATTATACAGACTTGTCTCCGACGATTCAAGTAGATCAAAGGACCAGAGATTCACTCCGTTGGTGGCTGAACCCGGATAATCTGTCACAGGGAATGAGCTTCCGCAGACCAGAGTGGGTCATTGTCACGACCGACGCCAGTCTGGTGGGCTGGGGCGCGGTCTGGGAACCCCTGAAGGCTCAGGGTCTATGGTCTCGGGAAGAATCTCTTCTCCCGATAAACATTCTGGAACTAAGAGCGATATTCAATGCTCTCAAAGCTTGGCCTCATCTAGCAAAGGCCAAATTCATAAGGTTTCAATCAGACAACATGACGACAGTTGCATATATCAACCATCAGGGGGGAACAAGAAGTTCCCTGGCGATGGAGGAAGTGACCAAGATAATTCAATGGGCGGAGGATCACTCCTGCCACTTGTCTGCAATCCACATCCCAGGAGTGGAAAATTGGGAAGCGGATTTTCTGAGTCGTCAGACATTCCATCCGGGGGAGTGGGAACTCCACCCAGAAATCTTTGCCCAAATAACTCAATTATGGGGCATTCCAGACATGGATCTGATGGCGTCTCGTCAGAACTTCAAGGTTCCTTGTTACGGGTCCAGATCCAGGGATCCCAAGGCGACTCTAGTAGATGCACTAGTAGCACCTTGGACCTTCAACCTAGCTTATGTTTTCCCACCGTTTCCTCTCATTCCCAGGCTGGTAGCCAGGATCAACCAGGAGAGGGCTTCGGTAATCTTGATAGCTCCTGCGTGGCCACGCAGGACTTGGTATGCAGACCTGGTGAATATGTCATCGGCTCCACCATGGAAGCTACCTTTGAGACAGGACCTTCTTGTTCAAGGTCCATTCGTGCATCCGAATCTGGTCTCTCTCCAACTGACTGCTTGGAGATTGAACGCTTGATTTTATCAAAGCGTGGGTTTTCAGATTCTGTAATAGATACTCTGATTCAGGCTAGAAAGCCTGTAACTAGAAAGATTTACCATAAGATATGGAAAAAATATATCTATTGGTGTGAATCTAAAGGATTCCCATGGAACAAGATTAAAATTCCTAGGATTTTATCCTTTCTACAAGAGGGTTTGGAGAAGGGATTATCTGCAAGTTCTCTGAAGGGACAGATTTCTGCGTTATCTGTTTTACTTCACAAAAGGCTGGCAGCTGTGCCAGACGTTCAAGCGTTTGTTCAGGCTCTGGTTAGAATCAAGCCTGTTTACAGACCTTTGACTCCTCCCTGGAGTCTTAATCTGGTTCTTTCAGTTCTTCAAGGGGTTCCGTTTGAACCCTTACATTCCGTAGATATTAAGTTATTATCTTGGAAAGTTCTGTTTTTGGTTGCAATTTCTTCTGCTAGAAGAGTTTCTGAGTTATCTGCTCTGCAGTGTTCTCCGCCCTATCTGGTGTTCCATGCAGATAAGGTGGTTTTGCGTACTAAGCCTGGTTTTCTTCCGAAAGTTGTTTCCAACAAAAATATTAACCAGGAGATAGTTGTACCTTCTTTGTGTCCGAATCCAGTTTCAAAGAAGGAACGTTTGTTACACAATTTGGACGTAGTCCGTGCTCTAAAATTCTATTTAGAGGCCACTAAAGATTTCAGACAAACTTCTTCTTTGTTTGTTGTTTATTCTGGTAAAAGGAGAGGTCAAAAAGCAACTTCTACCTCTCTTTCTTTTTGGCTTAAAAGCATTATCCGTTTGGCATATGAGACTGCCGGACGGCAGCCTCCTGAAAGAATCACAGCTCACTCCACTAGGGCTGTGGCTTCCACATGGGCCTTCAAGAACGAGGCTTCTGTTGACCAGATATGTAAGGCAGCGACTTGGTCTTCACTGCACACTTTTGCCAAATTTTACAAATTTGATACTTTTGCTTCTTCAGAGGCTATTTTTGGGAGAAAGGTTTTGCAAGCCGTGGTGCCTTCCATTTAGGTGACCTGATTTGCTCCCTCCCTTCATCCGTGTCCTAAAGCTTTGGTATTGGTTCCCACAAGTAAGGATGACGCCGTGGACCGGACACACCTATGTTGGAGAAAACAGAATTTATGCTTACCTGATAAATTACTTTCTCCAACGGTGTGTCCGGTCCACAGCCCGCCCTGGTTTTTTTAATCAGGTCTGATGAATTATTTTCTCTAACTACAGTCACCACGGTATCATGTGATTTCTCCTATGCATATTTCCTCCTGTACGTCGGTCGAATGACTGGGGTAGGCGGAGCCTAGGAGGGATCATATGACCAGCTTTGCTGGGCTCTTTGCCATTTCCTGTTGGGGAAGAGAATATCCCACAAGTAAGGATGACGCCGTGGACCGGACACACCGTTGGAGAAAGTAATTTATCAGGTAAGCATAAATTCTGTTTTTTCTTTTCTTTCATAAGTCTATAAGCCATCAAGTTGGGTCCTATATTTTGAAGTCCATGAGACTACCATTAATGGCTAGATTACGAGTGACATGCTAATTGTAACATGCAAGTGATATGGGGTATTTCTCAGCTTTTTGCACGTGTATTACCAGTTGAAAGTAAACGTGTTCGACCAAGCGCAAACAAATTTAACGTGTGGCAGGATAGCACAACTTCAAAGCTTGCATAGAGAGTAGGGGAACAAAAAAAGTTGCATAAAACACAACATAAATATATAGATAGATAGATGGATGTGTCTACAATGTGTTAAAGTATTTATGTGTTTTACTGTGTATTTACTGTACATATTTAACATTCCAATGTTCTTCACTTACAGGATAATCTATTCCTATAGATATATAGTTATTGATATGTATTTTACATGAACATTTAATAATAAAAAGTACGTTATTTTCTATGTAAAGAACATAGGAATCTAAAATACGCTTAACACGCATCAGGATTTGCAACTGATGACTAATGCGGTGTAAGGTTTCTTTTTTAGATTCTGTGACTTTAAATGGATCTCAACTGCAGATTTAAAACTTTTCAGATATTTTACATATGAATCTCAAAGTGGCAGTATTCCACAAGAAAGGTTGAAATAAGGATGTTACAATATATATATATATATATATATATATATATATATATATATATATATAGATATATATATATAGATATGTTTGAAATGTTGCAGACCCGAAAAGCAAATGATTAAATATGTTTTAAATCACTGCATATAGGTCTGCTATAATACTGTATATACATATAGTGAAGAGATTACTAACCTCTAAGGCACTAGGATTACATATACGGCACAGGCTTCAGCACAAATGCTGAAACCCACGCAATCCATAATTTCACCTCGCACATCAGGCTATTACATATAGGGCGCTGGCAGTTCCTAAAGTGCCGTAATTTGGATAAACTAGTGATGTCCATAAATGAGCATAAATACAAATTTCTGGAGTCGCTAGTGACTTACGGCACTTTAGAAACTGTCAGCGTCTAAGAAAAATAAAAAAAAATAAAAAAATCTCCCGTAACAGTCTAACACACCTCCCAAAAATAAGCCCGACATGTAAAATTCCTATATTCGCCATCAAACCCACATCGGAACTAATAAAAGTATTAACCCCTAAACCGACAAACCCCCACAACACAATATGCCTAGTTAAACTATTAACCCCTATATCCGCCATCAAACCCACACCGCAATAAAACTATTAAAGTATTAACCCCTAAATCCGCTAAACCCAACATCGCAAACTACCTAATAAAATGATTAACCCCTAATCCACCATTAACCCACAATGCAAACTACCTATTAAAGTATTAACCCCTAAACCGTCAAAGCCCACAATGCAATGAACCTATTAAAGTATTAACCCCTAAACCGAAAGAAGCCCACAATGTAATAAACCTGTTAAAGTATTAACCCTTAAACCGCCAAAGCCAACAACGCAAATAAATAATTAAATTACTAAGCCCCCTAACCTAACACCCCCTAAATGAACCCAAATTACCTAAATGACAAAATACTAAAGTTACTAACTAATAAAATAAAAAAAAACTAACATTACTTTAAAAATAAAAAAAACTAAGTATAAATTAAAGGGACAGTCTAGTCAAAATTAAAATGCTGGTGAAAACTGTCCCTTTAAGCTACAATTACAGAAAATAAAAAAAGATTACAAAAAACAAAATTATCACATTTTAAAAAATTATACCTAATCCCTATGAAAATAAAAAGCCCCCCAAAATAAAAACACCCACTAATCTAAGAATAAACTACAGTAGACCTTAAAAGGGCTTTTTGCAGGTCATTACCCCAAGATAAACAGCTCTTTCACATTCAAAATACACACAGTCCCCCCCAGCCACCTGTGACTGATACCCCCGGCTACGCCGACTGGGTAACTCCGCCAAACGGGTCCTGCTTCCTCCCTGCCGACTGCAGCTATGTAGCTGGCAAGTGACCACAGCCTGTAGCCACCTCTGATGCCCAACAGCACCAGTACTCAGGGTCCCACCCTGTGGCAGACTCCAGCTACCAGACTAGGTAGCTCTGCCAGAGTGTCCTTCCTCTGACTGGAACAGGCTGCTATGTAGCCCAGGAAAGTGATTTCTATGTAGCACAGGAAAGTGATTTTAGCTGGAGCTCACCCAAATAACTAGACAGACTAGCCTTCAGGTGAACAAGAACTGATTTTATTGAGAACACACACTCCTTTTATACACACATCTCATCTTGATAACACAAAGGACAATCCCACAATTTTCCCGCCATTCCCGCCCCTCCAGACAGTCCGGCACCTCCATAGGAACCACAGTCTCACACAATCCCAATACTTAGGGGTGGAGGTTTCGGGTGATCCCGGTGGAGCAGCAGCACTTCCAGTTGTCATTCCAGGTGTCATTTTAAAGCTCTCGGCCCCCAGATGCCACAATCCAAAAATCAGCATGATTCGTTACTGGGGACCGGAGTTACAGTCTGTTGAAGTTATGGGGTTAGGGGTATCCAAAACCCCCAGTTCCCTAAGGAGCTCCCCTCTGATAATTGCCACAGCTCTTGTCCTCCCTAGGGGCTACCAATCCCCAAAAGAGCGGAGCTCTGGGATAAAGCGCTGCTGGAGCGACCAGGGGTAAAGTTAGCCGGTATCCTGGTGTCCTGTGGCCGACCGGGAGTTCCAGGAGCCCGTCCAGCCTGAGAGGAGTTAGACGGGTGTCCGTTGTGAGGTGGCCGACCGGGAGTTCCAGGAGCCCAGCCAGCCTAGGAGGGTTTTTCTGGTAATAAACCATCTCTTCTCTGAAGACAAAACAAGCCAAAACAAAGCAAACAAACAGCTTTCAGAGATGGTGGTTGCTCTGAGGAACCTAAAACCACTGAGAAACAACAGGGGTGAGGTTGTAGGGGGCTGGGGGATAGCCTTAGTCGTCTGGTATCCGTGACATCTCCCCCCCTCCAGTTCAGCAGACCCGGCTAGACCCTTAACAGGTCAGCCTGGGGCTGTCCGATGGTGGCCCTCCACTTCTTGGTTGCTGGGAGAGGTTATCCCATCTCTCCTGAGCTTGGGGCATCCTGGGGGGTTTCTGCTGGCATTTATACCCTGCGCCCTGGGCGCAGGGATAGTCACATAATGCAAAGTCCCAAATAAGTTTGCTAAGGCCGGCTCCCAAACAATTGCTGTTCCACAAGTTCCAGTGTCCTTAAGTTCCATGGCCAAACTGTCTCCCTTTGTGACACTCTGTTGAGAACTGGCTGACCCACCCACAAACAAAGCCAGTGCCGGTTTCCCAGCGGTATACCCACCCCAGACTGTAGGTTGAGGTTGCTCCTTGGTGGGGCAGGCAAAATTCGGGTGCCCAAACTTGTGGCACCAACTGCATGTTGGTACCCCCCTTGCCTGCCCCCTGTGAGATATACTCCAGGACAAGAAAAGCGTAGAGACCCTGCCAAGCTACTGAGGGGAGAGTCCGTCTGTCTCTTCTCCCGAGAAGGAGATCTACCACTGGGGAGGGAGGTCTGCTACCTCCGCTCCATGGGAAACTGTGCTGCCGCTGGGGAGAGAGACAAACTGTCTCCTCTCCCAGAAAGGGATTCGGCCGCTGGGGAGAGATATTGATACCCGTCTCTCCCTAAAAGGGCTTCTCTGTAAGGGGAGGGAGGACGACTACCTCCACTCCCAGGGGATGGCTCTGCCGCTGGGGAGAGAGACCGACTGTCTCCTTTCCCGGCTCCTGGCTCTGCCGCTGGGGAGAGAGACCGACTGTCTCCTCTCCTGGGAAGGTGTTCTGTTTACGGGGAGGGAGGACAACTACCTCCGCTCCCAGGGGATGGCTCTGCTGCTGGGGAGAGAGACCAACTGTCTCCTCTCCCGGCTCCTGGCTCTGCCGCTGGGGAGAGAGACCGACTATCTCCTCTCCCGGCTCCTGGCTCTGCCGCTGGGGAGAGAGACCGACTGTCTCCTCTCCTGAGAAGGGGTTCTGTTTACGGGGAGGGAGGACGACTACCTCCACTCCCAGGGGATGGCTCTGCCACTGGGGAGAGAGACCGACTGTCTTCTCTCCCAGCTCCTGGCTCTGCCACTGGGGAAGGATACCAACTGTCTCCTCTCCCAGGAAGGGGTTCGGCTTACGGGGAGGGAGAATGACTACCTCTGCTCCCAGGGGATGGCTCTGCCACTGGGGAGAGAGACCGACTATCTCCTCTCCTGGCTCTGCCACTGGGGAGAGAGACCGACTGTCTCCTCTCCTGGGAAGGGGTTCTGTTTATGGGGAGGGAGGACGACTACCTCCACTCCCAGGGGATGGCTCTGCCGCTGGGGAGAGAGACTGACTGTCTCCTCTCCCAGGAAGGGATTCTGCTGCTGGGGAGAGTTATAAACATCCATCTCTCCCTTGTCCAAGTCCATAAGCTCGGGGCCGTCTGCTGATCTGTATCTAGCAGCTCGTTGTCGCTTATGCTCTGTTGCCAATTCTCTAAGGCCAACCCCCATGATTCCCAGACTGCTGTATCATAGCTCCCTGCAGGCTCTGTGACATGCTGTTTAACGCAATCTATCAGTCTTTTGTATCTCTGTTCCATCTCCAATTCCTTGCCACATATATAATCCAAATCGGCTTGCAGCCAGGGTACCCCTGAGAGACTCAGCAGGCTCCCTCGGTACTCACAAATGTCCTTAAGTCTCCACTCCTCCTGACTCCCAAAATCTGGGTCCTCTGCCATTAGTTCAAATAGTAATCCAGGGCCGTCGTAGCCAAAGCCCTCTGTGGGGACACCATCACCCAGCCATGGCCACACTTGCATAGCATACCATCGGAGGGACCTGTAGCTGTCATCCAGAACCATCTCCTCCTGGACCAGTCCATCCAATTCAGCCAGCCATTACGCCCGGGGCTGTCCTCCCAGGCAAGGTACTCGGAACTTCCACTGGAGCCAGTAATCTTTGTCATCAGGGGAGAGAGTTGTTACTCGATAGCCCTGCTCTTGTTTAAGAGCCTCCCTCCAGAGTCGTCGGCGGACAAGGTCCCTTTGTGCCAGCATGTCCCAATACGAACTAGGAATGTCCAGCTGGGCCAGCGCCTCCTCTGCTCTCTTTAGGAGCTTGGCTCCCATAGTTACCGGCACGTCTCTTCTGTCGGCAGAAACTGTGTGATAGAAGCAGATCCCACCGCTGCCAGCCAATGTGACAGATACCCCCGGCTACCCCAACTGGGTAGCTCCGCCAAACGGGTCCTGCTTCCTCCCTGCCGACTGCAGCTATGTAGCTGGCAAGTGACCACAGCCTGTAGCCACCCCTGATGCCCGACAGCACCAGTACTCAGGGTCCCACCCTGTGGCAGACTCCAGCTACCAGACTAGGTAGCTCTGCCAGAGTGTCCTTCCTCTGCCTGGAACAGGCTGCTATGTAGCCAAGGAAAGTGATTTCTATGTAGCCCAGGAAAGTGATTTTATCTGGAGCTCACCCAAATAACTAAGTTGGGGGTGGGGAGCGCTTAAATCAGCTGTGAGTTGAACTTGATGAAGTGAATAATTTGATATTTTAAAATTTATAATAGTGTTGTTAATTTTTGTGACGCTGTTGTACCTTAATAAATCCCTTTCTATATATATATATATATATATATATATATATATATATAATGTTCTCTATTTTTTGCTATTGAGTGTATATCCTTCTGTGTTATTTATTTAATCGTGATGACTTGAATTTATTTTTGTGACTAATACAAAATATTTTGAACGTTGTGCTTTCAGAATATTCAATACACTCGTGATGATAGTGATATGAATTATCAATTTCAGAATATTCCCTCTTCAACCTAATAATTCAACCCTTCTATGTGATGAAAATGTTAGGAATTAGCAATTCGGGATATATATCCCTTTGACTGATTTTTACACCCTTCTGTGCAAATGACGTTTATAGAATATATTATCTCTATTGGCAAAATCAAAATGACATTAGACGTTTGTATGTTCAACAATATTTACTTACATATATATGTATTACAAAACATAAGCAAAATTTTAAAACAATCGATTGTGTTTTAACTATAGTATGTTCATAGATTAAGAACCTTGTTAGGATAAATCGTAATAAAAATAAAACATTTTTTTTCTGTACTGGATTGAATGGACTTGGATTCCTTATTGTGAGCCTGATTTTTCACCATACAGAAATAGTTCTATAAAAGCATGCCTACATAAATCTTAGTTTAAAATTCCTTATATAAATTTTTTTATATATATTGTCTCATATATAAGACTGTGCAGGTTAATATATTGTATCTTAATAATGTATCCACCCCCACCCCCAACTTAGAATTCAAACAAAACATCTGATGCTGGGAGAATATCAGAATTGGGGCAGCATTGTGAGCTTAACAGGTCTGACTTTTAGTTAACACCACACACCTTTTTTTGCACTATCACCCAAATAACTAGACAGACTAGCCTTCAGGTGAACAATAACTGATTTTATTGAGAACACACACTCCTTTTATACACACATCTCATCTTGATAACACAAAGGACAATCCCACAATTTTCCCTTCAAACAGCCCGGCACCTTCATAGGAACCACAGTCCCACACAATCCCAATACTTAGGGGTGGCGGTTTTGGGTGATCCCGGTGGAGCGGCGGCACTTCCATGTGTCATTTTAAAGATCTCTGTCTCCAGATGCCAAAAATCTGCATGATTTGTTACTGGGGACCGGAGTTACAGTCCGTTGAAGTTATGGGGTTAGGGGTATCCAAAACCCCCAGTTCCCTAAGGAGCTGATAATTGCCACAGCTCTTGTCCTCCCTAGGGGCTACAAATCCCCAAAGAGCGGAGCTCTGGGGCAAAGGGCTGCTGGAGCGACCAGGGGTAAAGTTAGCGGGTGTCCTGGTGTCCTGTGGCCGACTGGGAGTTCCAGGAGCCCGTCCATCCTGAGAGGAGTTAGTCGGGTGTCCATTGTGAGGCGGCCGACCGGGAGTTCCAGGAGCCCGGCCAGCCTAGGAGGGTTTTCCTGGTCATAAACCATCTCTTCTCTGAAGACAAAACAAGCCAAAACAAAGCAAATAAACAGCTTCCAGAGAAGGTGGTTGCTCTGAGGAGCCTAAAACCACTGAGAAACAACAGGGGTGAGGTTGTAGGGGGGTGGGGGATAGCCTTAGTTGTCTGGTATCGTGACACCACCAAACCCACCCAAATAAAAAACCTAACACTGAAAAACCTAAACTACCCATTGCCCTGAAAAGGGCATTTGTTTGGGCATTGCCTTCAAAAGGGCATTTAGCTCTTTTACGCATTGCCCACCCTAATCTAAATAAAATAAAAAAAAAAAAAAACTAAGTCTAACCCCCAGGTTGGTACTCATCTTTCCTGAAGTCCAGCAGAGAAGGTCCTGTCCCATGCGGTGAAGTCTTGCAAGCGGCGACCTCTTCTTTCTTCTTCCAGGAACAATCCGGCACGGTGCGGTGGGTGGAGCTGAAGATCGATGACCGCGGAGCTGAAGATCGGCGACCCTGGAACTGAAGATCGCAGAGCCATGGATCGTGGAGGATCCTCTTCGTACAATCGCTGCCGTACACTGAATAGTGAATTCAAGGTACGCAATTTCAAATTCAAATCAGCCAATAGGATGAGAGCTACTGAAATCCTATTGGCTGTTCAAATCAACCAACACAATTTCAGTAGCTCTCATCCTGAAAAAAGTATGAGTAGCTCTCATCTTGAAAAATCTTAAAATTAAAACTACTTATATATATAACCACACTTAACAATTTATCTTCTCAAAGATATCTGTTATAAATATTCATCATCATTAAATGGATTTTTTTGGGAGTCAAACATGCAAATCCCTGGTGTGAGGTACTTAATATTATCTCTAAGCTACTGAGAAGCAACAACTTCTTTAAAGGGACATGAAACCCACATTTTTTCTTTCATGGTTTAGAAAGAGAATATAATTTTAAACATCTTTCTAATTTACTTCTATTATCTAATTTGTTTAATTCTCTTGATATTCTTTGCTTAAAAGCATATCTAAATATACTCAGTAGCTGCTGATTGGTTGCTGAACATAGAAGCCTTGTGTGATTGGCTTACCCATGTGCATGGCTTTTTCTTCAACTAAGGATATCTAAAAAATGAAGCAAAATAAATAATAGAAGTAAATTGTAATGTTGCTTAAATTTGTATTCTCTATCTGAATCATGAAAGAAAGACTTTGGGTTTACTGGCCCTTTAAGCTTTTCATTCAAAACAAAAATAAATATTTTTAAAAGGAGTATTTGCTTCTTCAGTTGAATTTATATTAAAAAGTTAAAAAGGCATGGCGCCATTATATTTTGATTTTAAAAACCTTAGTAATTTATTTTTAAATCTTTTTACCACTCTATTCTGCTTGTAGTATTTGTTTATTTAATTAGTTTAATGATCCATTAACATTGCTCTTTTAAGAAGGGATTTATTTCAAAGTTATATTAATCCTCTCTGGAATAATGTACAGTATTTAATGCATAGATCCATTTCATCTCTGCTTTGCTTAATTGATTAAGTGTCACCTCCTCTCCAAAGTGGTTTAAGTAATTTAATACCTGTAAATCTAAGATTATTGGGATTTTGATTGCTTTCTTTTAAAATGGCCTGATACAAAATGTTTTTCAAAACCTGTGCACATGCAATCTATAGGGTAAACCACATTTTTGGAATAACAGGTTATCATTTTATCAATTTCTTAATATTTGTTGTTATGGTTATTATAAACTCCATTTTAAAATCTATCTACACTTCTACAAGTAAAAAAAAAAACATTTGGCCTCTGTTAGCCAATTCCTAGGATGTGAGATATTTCTTGTTAAACTTGTAGTTAACATATTTCTCAAGTTAGGTGCCTTTTAAAAACAATTATAGATTTTTCAGGTAGACTATCAATCAGAGTGGGATTTCATTTTAAAATATCCTAATGTCTGTATATTATTTTCTGTGTTTCCCTACTTACCTAGTTTCATAAACTCCCCTCTGCCTTTTAGCACTATCTCACTTATAATTTGATTGATATTTTCATCATTATGTAAACAACTATTACAAGCAGAATAGAGTGGTAAAAATATTTTTTTTAAAAGTTCTAAGGTATGTAAATTCCAAATGTAACAGTGCCATGCCTTTTTAACTTTCTAAGCTTATAGAAGTCTCTGTTTAGAGGTAATATTAAAGGGACACTGTACCCAATTTTTTTATTTTGTGATTCATATTGAGCATGACATTTTAAGCATCTTTCTAATTTACTCCTTTTATCAAATTTTCTTCATTCTCTTGGTATCTTTATTTGAAATGCAAGAATGTAAGTTTAGATGCCGGCCCATTTTTGTTGAACAACCTGGGTTGTCCTTGCTGATTGGTGGATAAATTCATTCACCAATAAAAAAGTTGCTGTCCAGAGTACTGAACCCAAAACAAGCTTAGATGCCTTCTTTTTCAAATAAAGATAGCAAGAGAACGAAGAAAAATTGATAATAGGAGTAAGTTAGAAAGTTGCTTAAAATTGCATGCTCTTTCTGAATTACAAAAGAAAAAAATTGGGTACAGTATCCCTTTAAATACCTCACACCATAGATTTTTAAGTTTGAATCTCAAAGTGGGAAACAATAAGAAAAGTTTTTTTTCTTTTTTAAATATTTTCAAAAAAGCTCTTTAATAATGATAAATATTATTAATAATAATAATAGATAATGAAGTATATTGTTTTAAATTAAGCTTGGTTATATCTTTAAATTAGTTTTACTTTTAAGATATATAACAGATTTCTGAACTGCTGTATTGTATCCTCTATAAAAGACATTTATATATACATAGCTGATATGCTGGCTGAGCATCATGGGAAATGTAGTTCCAAAACCTCTGGAGGGACAAGTTTGAGGATGTCTGCTCTAAAGCATGGAGGAAAAGTTACCATTTATTACCAAATAGTTTTGGTGTCAAAGCCAATTAGAACCCATGCAAATAATATTTTTTATTTCTCACTCTAACTTCTATTTTATTTCATTTTAAGTTTTAATGTTGACATTTTTTTTGTTACCACATATGCATATTATAAATTGTATGATCATACTGCTTAAACGTGAATAATATTGACTTGTACTTCTTTTTTTGATTGTATTCTAAACTATACAACAACCCCATTTGGAATTAAAATACTGATAGATTAATTAAGTTTACTAGGTAAAACGTATGTTGGACTGGTCAACGCCATTACGTAACAAGAAGAGGAGGACCTTTTCAGTATAGGACATTACTAACAAGCCGAGGCGTATAAACAACACTGGACTGCATTAACTGTAATTTGTATGTGTCCTTAAAGTGCCAGTAAACCTAAAAAATAATGTTATATAATTTTGCACATAGTGCAGAATTATATAACATTATATGAGTGCTAGCTTTATAAACCCTAATATATCCGGTAAACTTTTATAAACAAACAGGGTTTTCCAGACCAGCCCTCTGTGCTCTACTGAGCGGGTCTGGTTTTTCCTCAGAGTGCATCTGGCCAGCTGTCTAGTAACAGCCCGGCCTGACCACGCTATTACACTCAATGCAGCTCGCTCCTGGAGCAGGTTCTATAAAGCTAGCACTCATATAATGTTATATAATTCTGCACTATGTGCAGAATTATATAACATTATTTTTTAGGTTTAATGGCCCTTTAAAGCTGTCCAGATCCCAGAGTGGTTTTTTAATGCTTTTATGAAAACATTATGTGGCAATAAATTGGAGCTATTTTTTACTTACCTGGGCTTTCATCTTTAATCGAGCGCAATACTTAGAGCTAATGTAGCTCAATAGAGCTACGTTAGCTCTAAATATTGCACTCGATTAAAAATAAAAGCCCATGTATGTGAGTACCTTTTCACCTTCTGAATACTGGTTTGTTACAGACATATTATGCTATGGAAGTTTCTTTCTCTCTTTTTATTTGAGATTGACTAAGAAGATTTCTACTATATTTGGAACTGTTGTGTTTGAAGCAGTCCTATGTGGATTTGAACTCTCAGTAATCAAATACTGTCTGGTAACATACTTGTATTAGTATTTGTTTGGTGCACAGTGTAATAATAAAATGTATGCTTACCGGATAAATTCATTTTCTTCTTGGCAGTAAGAGTTCACGAGAACATTCATAACCTATGGTAATTACTTGACCTGGCCACCAGGAGGAGACAAAGACACCCCAAAAAAAGCAATAAATATCACTCACATTTCCCATACCCTCTCAGTAGTTCAAGCCGATAATAAGGAAAAGTGAAGAGAGATACAAGGGGTACAGAGGTGCCAACGACTGCCGCCACTACACATTTCGCATTAGGGCGGGTCGTAGACTCTCACTGCGAAGAAGGAAATTAATTTATCAGGTAAGCATACATTTTATTTTCCTTCACGAAAACATTAACGAATGTTCAGGAGGCAAAAGCAGTCTTAATCGCTAGACACCACCGCTTGTAGGATGCCTCTGCTGAGGAAAAACATCAAATCTATAGGACTTCATGAAAGTGTGCAATGAAGACCAAGTTGCAGTCTTACAAATCTGTTCAACTGAGGACTCATTCTTGAAGGCCCAAGAAGTAGATACAGCAGGCGTAGAATGTGCTGTGATTCGTGAAGGGGGCTTCTGACCCGCCTCTTTGGAAGCCATGTGAATCAGACTTGGCAATCAAAAGGAAAGAGTAACAACTGAGGCGTTGTGCCCCTTGTGCTTACCGGTATACAGGATGAAAAAAGGAAGATGATTGCCGGAACTCCTTAGTAGCATGAAGGTAGAACTTCAACGCTCTGACCACATCCAAGTTATGTAACAATCTCTATTTGAAGGATGATGGATTGGGACAAAGTGTTAATGTTGTAAGGATTGACTACCTTGGGTAGGAAAAAAACTATTTTTGTTGGCAACACAGCTTTATGTTGATGGATGACTAGGTATGGAGGATCACACGTTAAAGTCAACGTGGATATGACGCCATCAACTTTAGGAATACCTTGGTGTGAGAAGCGAAACAGTTAACAATTTCTTTAAAAAAAGCCAAAGGGGTAAAAGGAACCCCCAGTTTCACACATTCCTTGGAGATGATCACCGCTATAATAGGGGGTACTAGAAATAACTCAGGAGCCCAGGCGGACAGGGTTATGGAGCAGCGGTCTTTAGACCGCAGCTCCATAAGTAACTTGTGTTTCTGGCGAGTCTGAAGACTCGCCAGAAACACGGGCCCATAAGCTCCCTACGGAGCTTGTTAAATGGGCCCCATTGTCTGGGTGTAAAAGGACTGAATAATTTGTCTGTGTACTATATAAAAGCATGAATGAAGCACTCCTTTTTCAACCACATAAACACACTGGTCGGCTTATGACTATTCACCTCTTGCTAACTAGGGGACATAAATGTGCACAGTGCATCTAAAAGACACCACCTTACACAAGTTGCCATGAAAAAAAGGGGACAACTATTAAATATGCCAATACTCTAATTGAGATTTAAATTGCTATATCATTCCCGGCTGTAAATCAAAAGCCAAATCCATGATAAAAACTTAATTTTTTCTTTTACAGAGCACCACTGTCTGCCTACCTCCATGGCGAGAGGCAAATAACTACTGGGAGGGTAGGGGAAGTCAGAGGAATATTTATTGCTTTGTTTGGGGTGTCTTTGCCTCCTGGCCAGGTCGAGCAATTCCCATAGGTTATGAATGTTCTTGTAGACTCAAATTTTGTATTATTTATATACTTACTTCTATTGATTTAGCAACTGGTACCTCCCAGTCCACATAGGCATATTAAAGTCATCCACTACTATAACCTTCCCCTTCATTGTAATTTTAGCATTTTCATCAGTTAACAGTTGATCTAATACTTCATCCTGTAATGGAGTATTAGATCAATTCTAAAAACAATTTATTAGATACATGAAAATAATTCAGGGATATGATTGCGTGTGTTAAATGGGTTAATTTCAGTTTAATTTAAGATTTTTTTTTATAAGTAAATTAAGATTTTTAAAAGTTGAACTCAAACTACCTCCTCAGGTAATGAGTTCCACAGTGAAAAAATGTTTACGTTGCAGAAGATATGGAGGGGTAGTTATCAACGCGTCTACTTTCCTGCCTTCGCCGGTTCAATACGCCCGCCTAAGCTCACCTACCATCGCTGCCGCGGACCTGAATACGTTCGCCTAAGTTATCAATAAATCTGTCAAAAAGCCGCGCACCAAGTACGGGGCAATGAGCACTGGACTGTGATAGTTATCACTCATCCAATCTCGCTGCTCTTCGGCTTTTTTACAGCTTTATTGCTAGCCTGTCACTAAGCACCCACACTAACTACACTGTTCTACCCCCTATACCGGCACCCCCGGATCCCCCTGCAACTAAATAAAGTTATTAACCCCTAAACCGCCACTCCTAGACCCCGCCGCAACTCTTATAAATGTATTAACCCCTAAACCGCTGCTCCCGGACACCGCCGCCACCTACATTATACCTAATAACCCCTATCCTGCCCCCCCTATACCGTCGCCCTCTATAATAAAGTTATTAACCCCTATCCTGCTGATCCCGCACCTATATGATACCTATTAACCCCTATCCTGCCCCCCCATACGGCCGCCCGCTATAATAAAGTTATTAACCCCTATCCTGCCAATCCCGGACCTCACCGCAACTAAATAAATTGTTTAACCCCTAAACCGCCGCTCCCGGACCCTGCCGCAACCTATATTAAACTTATTAACCCCTAATCTGCCCCCCTACACTGTCACCACCTATAATACATTTATTAACCCCTATCCTGCCCCCCACTACACCGCCGCCACTGTAATAAAATTATTAACCCCTAAACCTAAGTCTTTTAGGACCCCCCTAACTTAAATATTAATTAAATAAATCTAAATAATATTTCTCTTATTAACTAAGTTAATCCTATTTAAAACTAAATACTTACCTTTAAAATAAACCCTAATATAGCTACAATATAAATAATAATTATATTGTAGCTATCTTAGGATTTATTTTTATTTTACAGGTAACTTTGTATTTATTTTAGCTAGTTAGAATAGTTATTAAATAGTTATTAACTATTTAATAGCTACCTAGCTAAAATAAAGAGAAATTTACCTGTAAAATAAAAACTAACCTAAGTTACAATTACACCTAACACTACACTATCATTAAATAAATTATTCCTATTTAAAACTAAATACTTACCTGTAAAATAAACCCTAAGATAGCTACAATGTAATTAATAATTACATTGTAGCTATTTTAGGATTTATATTTATTTTACAGGTAACTTTGTATTTATTTTAGCTAGTTAGAATAGTTATTAAATAGTTATTAACTATTAAATAACTACCTAGCTAAAAGAAATACAAAATTACCTGTAAAATAAATCCTAACCTAAGTTACAATTAAACCTAACACTACACTATCATTAAATTAATTAAATAAATTAACTACAAATAACTACAATTAAATACAATTACATAAACTAACTAAAGTACAAAAAAAAAAAAGCTAAGTTACAAAAAATAAAAAAAATAAGTTACAAACATTTAAAAAATATTACAACAATTTTAAGCTAATTACACCTAATCTAAGCTCCCTAATAAAATAACAAAGCCCCCCAAAATAAAAAAATGCCCTACCCTATTCTACCTTTAAAAAGTTCAAAGCTCTTTTACCTTACCAGCCCTTAAAAGGGCCTTTTGCGGGGCATGCCCCAAAGAAAACTGCTCTTTTGCCTGTAAAAGAAAAATACAACCTCCCCCAACATTAAAACCCACCACCCACATACACCTAATCTAACCCAAACCCCCCTTAAATAAACCTAACACTACCCCCCTGAAGATCATCCTACCTTGAGTTGTCTTCAGCCAGCCGACCCACGGATGGAACCGATGAGGAGATCTGGAGCGGCAGAAGTGATCCTCCAAGGGGCGCTGAAGAAGTCTTCCATCCGATGAAGTCATCATCCAGGCGGTGCTGAAGAAGTCTTCCATCCGGGCGATGTCATCTTCCAAGCGGCGCTGAAGAAGTCTTCCATCCGGGCGATGTCATCTTCCAAGCGGGGTCTTCAATCTTCTTTCTTCAGGATCCATCTTCATCCCGCCAACGCGGAACATTCTTCTTCCCCGACGGACTAACGACGAATGAAGGCTCCTTTAAGGGACATCATCCAAGATGGCGTCCCTTCAATTCCGATTGGCTGATAGGATTCTATCAGCCAATCGGAATTAAGGTAGGAAAAATCTGATTGGCTGATTGAATCAGCCAATCAGATTGAGCTCGCATTCTATTGGCTGATCGGAACAGCCAATAGAATGCGAGCTCAATCTGATTGGCTGATTGGATCAGCCAATCAGATTGAACTTCAATCTGATTGGCTGATTCAATAGCTAATTATTAATTACATTGCAGCTATCTTAGGGTTTATTTTATAGGTAAGTATTTAGTTTTAAATAGAAATAATTTATTAAAGTATAGTGTAGTGTTAGGTGTAATTGTAACTTAGGTTAGGATTTATTTTACAGGTAAATTTCTCTTTATTTTAGCTAGGTAGCTATTAAATAGTTAATAACTATTTAATAGCTATTGTACCTAGTTAAAATAAATTGAAATTTGCCTGTAAAATAAATATAAATCCTAAGATAGCTACAATATAATTATTATTTATATTATAGCTATATTAGGGTTTATTTTAAAGGTAAGTATTTAAATAGGTTTTAAATAGGATTAATTTAGTTAATAATAGAAATATTATTTAGATTTATTTAATTAATATTTAAGTTGGGGGGTGTTAGGGTTAGGGTTAGACTTAGGTTTAGGGGTTAATAATTTTATTACAGTGGCGGCGGTGTAGGGGGGCAGGATAGGGGTTAATAAATGTATTATAGGTGTAGGGGGGGCAGATTAGGGGTTAATAAGTTTAATATAGGTTGCGGCGGGGTCCGGGAGTGGCGGTTTAGGGGTTAAACAATTTATTTAGTTGCGGCGAGGTCCGGGATTGGCAGGATAGGGGTTAATAACTTTATTATAGCGGGCGGCGGTATGGGGGGGCAGGATAGGGGTTAATAGGTATCATGTAGGTGGCGGCGGGGTCTGGGAGCGGCGGTTTAGAGGTTAATGCATATATTATAGTTGTGGCGGGGTCAGGGAGCGGCGGCTTAGGGGTTAACATGTTTATTAGAGTGGCGGTGGGCTCCGGGAGTGGCGGTTTAGGGGGTAATAACTTTATTTAGTTGCGGCGGTGTAGGGGGCGACAGATTAGGGGTGTTTAGACTCGAGGTACATGTTAGGGTGTTAGGTGTAGACAGCTCCCATAGGAATCAATGGGATGTCTGGCAGCAGCGAACATGTACTTTCGCTATGGTCAGACTCCCATTGATTCCTATGGGATCCGCCACCTCCAGGGCGGCGGTTTGAAAACCAGGTACGCTGGGCCAGAAAAGTGCCAAGCGTACCTGCTAGTTTTTTGATAACTAGCAAAAGTAGTCAGATTGTGCCGCACTTGTGTGCGGAACATCTGGAGTGACGTAAGAATCGATCTGTGTCGGACTGAGTCCGGCGGATCGAAGCTTACGTCACAAAATTCTACTTTTGCCGGTCTCTAGCCTTTGATAACTAAGGCGAATCAGCCTCGCCAAAAATATGCTGCGGAATTCAAGCGTATTTGAGGTTGACGGCTTGATAACTACCCCCTTAAATCTCCTTTTCTCCAGCCTGAAATTATTTCTTGGAATAAACAGAGCTTCTGCCATCTCTGTATGTAGGTCTTGAATATATTTATATAAAGTAATAATTTTACCTCTCAAGCACCTTTTTTCTAGAGAAAACAAACCCAGTTTGGCTAACCTCTCCTTATAGCTTAAATTCTCCATTCCCCTTATTAGTTTTAAGGCCCTTCTCTGAACTTTTTCTTAGTCTGCAATGTCTATTATTTTTTTAGATCTGTCCCCAAAACAACACTCCATACAACATAAGTTGAGGTCTTACCAGTGATTTATATAGTGACAGAAGTATGCTTTCCTCTCTTGCATCAATGACTCTTTTAATACATGCTAGTATCTTAATAGCCCTATGGCCCTATTACTACTGTATTTGGAGTTATTGGTTACAATAACTTGCGCTTGAAAAATCTTAGATTATGCAATACATTTCAAACAGGTAATCCTGAGAACACAATTTTATAAGTATGGAAAAAAATAATGTGTTCGCCCCCCCTCCCCCCCACAACAAAATAGAGGCTTAAAATCTTATAACAAGTGAAGATTATTAATAATATATGTTTAAAAATATAAATTCAGATAAAAAATGCAATACAAATATGTTTATTAAAAATAGTAATTAGTCTCATTCGATTCTATAAAAAATATAAGCAACAAATGAAACATTTCCTAAAACTTAGAAAAGTTCATATCATGCATGATATATAAAAAATAATAAAAAATTAAAAAAAAGTAAAAATAAATGAAGTCCTTAATAGGGTTATTTCACTCTGTTGTTTAGAAGCAGTCCGTATATATGAGCTTGTTTGATTAAAAAGGTAATTTGTTATTTTATCAGTTATGTATTAAAGCTCTATCCAAAGCTAATTAGTAAACAGCTACACAGTTATTACAAAAAAGGAGGTGTGTATGCTGTGAACAAGCTAGACCAGAAATGCCTTTCTCCTAATTGCACTTCTCACAATTAGTGCAATGATATCTAAAAGAAGAGAAAAAGGTGTTTGGAGAAGGCGCCAAAGGCTATCTGGTGTTTAAACTTAAATAATAAATTTTAAATTATCCCAGAATAAAAAGTGCAAAAAGCATATAATATTAGCTGACTTTTAAAGGGGTGTGTTAGAAACGACTTAAACTAATAATCCAACAATGTTGTGACAGTAAGGCAATTCACTGATTACAATTTGATAAATAACATTTATTGAAAAACAAACAAATAATTAAAAAACATTTAATATATTTCTCTGATTTAATAGAACAGTTAATAAGCTTCACTTCAACATAAAAACCATATGGCAATACTAATCCACACTAAAAAATAGCACTCATTCTAAGTTAACCTAATAGATAGCAGGCTTTCTATGTGTACCTAGTATTCACAGTATAATAATAGAATGGTAAAAAGTTAAAACCAATATGCAGAGCTAATCGTTTCTGCTCGCTAGTTAGGAACCGGATGTTGTAAACCTGAAACACTGTCTGTAATGCTATTGGTGACTAAATTTTGACAGGCACAGTCTCTCAAGTCACAGTTGATAGGACTCCAAATAGATCGTTTTCTGTTTATGAAGAAGGTGAAATAACAGTAGTTCTTAAAGTGCAATATAACCAAAAGAATTCAAAACTTCGCCCTAACTTTTAAGGGTCCTTTGTAAAAGTCAGTAGTGAGCACTTACCCGGTGCTCCGGTGCTATGGGCGGGGCTTTATCTTCCGCTCACCTGTAACGCACCTTGTGTATCTTTTCGTCGGTGACAATCTTACAGTTATTCAGTAAGTAGATTGTAAGCTTCAAAGTGTGCACACTTTCGTTCCTCCTTAGATTGATGCTCCTACCGTCTTCGCTCAGTAGTCAAATCCACTTGGTTCTGGCATTACGGTCCTGGGAGCTTCTTGATTACAAGTCTTTTTCAAAACAAGCCGGATACTGGTATGGTCTACGCGTTTCAGCTCACCAGGGAGCCTTTGTCAAGATACCTTCCTCCAGCTGTGATCCCTTTTTAAAGGATTCCTCCATTAACCCTATATGTGCCTTCAAAATAATCAGTTGTTCCTTCTTTCAATATTTAATGTGCCCTGTATTTTTGTGCATTAAAAGTCACCAATTTCAGTGCAGGTTATACCGGTTAGCAAGTTACTAAAATGTCCACATTTAAACAATGTCAGTGAAAAAATTATGACTTTATTTTAGTTTCTACATTTGTTAATCTATTTTAAAAATATAACAGTTAATTGCCTCACAATCGCCAACTAATGGCTTACACCCCTACAAACTTATCTATCCCTAATATTAAGATTCCAGTCGTTTTTTAAAAAAATTATTATCTGTTTATTTAAATAAAATAAAAAATAATTCCACAAAAAATTATTATTTTCCTGCTTGGGTTCAAACTCGCAGACCTTATAACTGCAGTCTGACCATCTAACCATTAGGCTATATTGGGAGTTATCTCAATAGGATTTCAATTGTAAAATTTGGTCTTTAACTAGCTTATATATAATCCAATAAGTAATCATAGATTATCTATTTGTCATATATCTTAATGGTTGATTGGTTTAAATTAGATTTGTAAAAACAAATCTTTCCTAACTTGGGCTTGAACTCATAGCCCTTACGGTCAGAGTTTAACTTCTTATCCATTGTGCTATGATGGAAGTTCAAAGGGATTGAATACTCTCCTTCTATATAACCTTAAGTTGTTAAATATTAAGATACAACAGATGGTCTATAAAGAAAATAAAATAAATATATTTTTATTTATATTTTAAAGATATTTTTTAAAAAACCATGGTGGACTCGAACCTCGTTGGGGAATTCCTGCTTCTATTTGGGTATTTCAAGGATAAATTATTATATTAATGGGGCTTAGTTCTTAGACATTTGGTTGTGAATCGTGGACAATTATTGTTCCTAAAAGGGACATAGAAATGTTAATTCGTGGATGTTAATCATAGTCACTATGTTAATTCACCCCAAGGACATATATATATTTGATCAGCTTTCTTAACCAGTATGTTATCTACAATATTTAAATACAGTATAATCAAGTTAGTTTTGATGGACCTACTAAATCCTTTTATTTATATAAGGGCATTCAAGTCCATTTCACTATTCAGCCCTTTGGGGTGGAGTGTACCGAAATTATAAATAAATTCTGCTTCTTGTCTGAGCAACTTTTTATTAGTATTCCCTCTTCTTCCATCCTGCACTATTTTCTTAATGCCCCAGAATTTTAGTGTTTCTGTGTTGCCTTTATGAACCTCTTTGAAATGTTTATACAGAGTTGTGTCTTCTCTTTCGTGCTCTATTGCTAACAGGTGTTCACGTATACGATCTTTCAATTTCCGTCCTGTTTGGCCAAAATACCTTAGATTACAGTCACATTGTAGCATATAGATAATATTTGTATCAGTGCATCTTATGATATCTGTTATATTCGTGATTCTCCCGTCTTTCTCGGACTTGATTTGTTTTAATTTCGTACTATGTTTACAGGACTTACATTGATGGCAGGGGAAAAACCCCTCTATCTTATTACCCTCAAGTGTTCTATATCCTCTATTGCACATTTCATTCCCCCTTTTGTACTCACTCGGAGCCAATATCGTTTTTAAATTCTTAGCTTTTCTGTAAATAAAATTGGGGTTTCTTCCTAAGTTTGGGCCTATTATGGGGTCTTTCAATAAAAGATGCCAGTGTTTTTTAACCAATTTTTGAAACTGTTTGTGATGGGCTGAATAGGTCGTGATTATGGGTATATCCATTGTCTCTTTTTGCTTCCCCTTATGAGGTTTTTCTTTTTTTCTTAGTAGTTCCTCCCTGTCCATCTTTTTAACTTCATCCACAGTCTCTAAGATCTTTAAAGTGTCATAACCCTTCTCTTCAAATCTTTTTATTAGTACTTTTGATTGTTTCTCAAAGTCCACTAGATCTGTACAATTCCTCCTAACACGCATCAGTTGACCCTTTGGTATGTTCTTTTTCCATTGGCTATGGTGACAACTCGCAGAATCAATATAATTGTTAGAATCAACCTTTTTAAAAAAGGTCATTGTTTTAATTGCATTATTGATTATCTCAATTTCTATGTCTAAATAATTATTTTTTTCTTTACTAAATTCATATGTGAATTGTAGACCAAAGTTATTGGAGTTAAGGTCATTAATAAAAATATCTAATAATTCTATGTCCCCCTTCCAGACGAAAAACAAATCGTCAATATAACGTCTGTAGAGCACAAGGTTCGCACCCCATGGGGATCTTGTTATTAGTTCTCTTTCAAAGACCCCCATGAATAAGTTAGCATAACTTGGTGCGAACCTTGTGCCCATAGCCGTACCCTTTATCTGCAAAAAATAATTGTTCTCAAACTTGAAATAATTGTTATTCAAGATAAATTTTATACATTTCAATAGAAAATCTCTTTGTGTGCTGGTCATCTCTGAGTCCTGTCTCATAAAGTCTTCTATAGCTTGTATTCCTAAATTATGCTCTATGTTAATATAAAGTGAGCTAACATCGCAGGTGACCAGCACAAAATTTGGTTCCCATTGGATCTCTTTGAGTATTCTTAAAAAATGTGCCGAATCTGATAGGTATGAGGGAAGTTCTTTCACGTAGTTTTGCAAGAAATAGTCAATATATTGGGACATATTAGACGTTATTGAATCTATGCCCGATATAATCGGGCGTCCTGGGGGTTCCTTGAGATCCTTGTGGATCTTTGGTAAGAAGTAAAATATGGGGGTTCTAAAGTTCTTAATCAACAAGAAATTATACTCTGAATCAGTCACCAAATTAGTTAGTTTTGCATCATCAAGCAATATTTTAAGTTTTCCCTGAAACTCATCCCCTGGGTCACTAAGCAATTTTTTATATGTTGTTGTATCATTCAGTAGTCTGTATGCTTCAGTTAAATAATAAGTATTACTCATAATTACCACTCCACCCCCTTTATCGGCCTGTTTAATGACTATATCGGTCCTGTCTTGTAAATCTTTTAATATCGATTTTTCCTTCAGACTCAAATTCCACTTCATATTCTTGGTTTGTTTGGTATCAATATCCTCCAAATCCTGCTTAACCAATTTCTCGAAGGATTCTATATAGTTCCCTTTTTCATGTGTTGGGAAGAACTGGGATTTTTGTCTAAAATTAGTGTGAATAAATTTATCTTCAGTCTCTGAGGGTTTAGTATCTTTGATAGGATTCTTTAAAAAGTATTTTTTTAAAGTTAATTTTCTTATGAATTGGTTAATGTTTACATAATGTTCAAACTTATTAAGTTTGGAGGTGGGAGCAAAGGAAAGCCCTCTGTTCAAAACAGACTCCTGGGTTGTCGTTAATTGTAAATTACTTAGATTAAAGATCCCATTGTTCTCAGTTGGTTTATTTATTCTAGTTATGTCTTTATTGGTAATTTCATCTTTATCTAATCCTCTATATCTTCCCCCTCTTCTCCCTCTCTTCTTCTCTTTCCCTTCGGTGGGTTGTGATTTCTTTCCTGACTTACTCCTAAAAAATTGGCCGATGTAGTTGCTCTTTGGGGTGACTGTTCTACTGTTCTCAATGTATCAAATCTATTAAATGCTGGAACCCTCCAATCCTGCTGTGTTTGTTCTGTTCGATTTCTAAATTCACGTTGATCAAAATCCCTATTATGCCAACCTCTCTGGTAATGTCTATTATCGTCAAAATGTCTATAGTGTCTGTTTTCGTACCTTTGATGTCTATATTCATCTCTATGTTTGTCCCTCATTCTGTTGTATCCATAGTCCTGATCAGAATTTCTGTAGTATGGATATGAATTATTAGCATTTCTAGGATTCCAACTGTTAGTATTACGAGGGATCCTATTGTTACTGTAATCCCTAGATCTATTATTCCCATAATAGTCTCGTCCCCTCAAGTTCTCTCTTGGTTGTCTCTCTATTCTATCTCCTCTTATCATATTATCTTCAATAGTTTGACCTTCCCTTTCATACACATTTGTATTCCTATTATTCACCAAAAATTTGTTACTACATGCATCTTCTTGTTCTCTTTGTGTCCTATTTTTAAATTCTTTATTATCCCTCTCTTCTGGTCTGTTTTGTGGCCTATTTTCCTTCCTTTTACTAAACAGTGTGTTATTCTTTTTCATTATAATTGGTACACTTTCTCCCTGTTCATCCTCTTTATTTTCTTCCAATTTATAATCTTCTCTGTCCCTATTATATTTTTTCCATTTGTTATTTAATAGGTCGACATTTAAATCTCCTAACTTTTTAATGATTACACTCTCTTTTTTTTTTTGCATGATATATAAAAAATAATAAAAAATAAAAAAAAAGTAAAAATAAATGAAGTCCTTAATAGGGTTATTTCACTCTGTTGTTTAGAAGCAGTCCGTATATATGAGCTTGTTTGATTAAAAAGGTAATTTGTTATTTTATCAGTTATGTATTAAAGCTCTATCCAAAGCTAGTTAGTAAACAGCTACACAGTTATTCCTTTTTAGCATTTAGAAGCAACTCCATGTTAGCAACTCCCAGCAGAGCGATTACCAATTTATACTTGGTTTGCACTTATGATTTGTCTGTATGCTGGTCAAGGTGCAACTGTGCTTCCAAGACATTGTAATACCCTTCGGGATGTGCCTTATCAGACGCTCTCACTGTCTGCTGTATTTAAATCCTTCAGTTTAGAGTGGTATCCCTGGGTAAATTGTAAAGAGGACTGCCAGCATCCATGCCCTTCCAAGACACACCCACAAGTGCGGATACATCCTCTTTGAAAATTGGTCCTATTAGCAGCAACACGTTTCAGCTCGTAAGAGCCTTTATCAAGCCAATACCAGACCTGATTTAAATACCCTAAATGGGCGTGTGATGAACCAAAGAGACGCAAACGGGGGTGGCTACAAGCCACTCCAGCTGCGTATCAAAGAGGACACTCCTCCTGGTGTGAAAGACCATCAGCGTTACCATGCATACTACCCTTTTTATGTTGTATGGTAAACTCATGTTGTTGTAGAGCTAGGCTCCACCTTAGGAGTTTACCATTTGAGCCATCTACCCTATGTAACCAGTGTAAGGGGTTGTGGTCAGTTATCACTGTAAACTGGCATCCATACAGATAAGGCTATAGCTTTTGCAAGGCCCAAACTATAGCAAGGCACTCTTTTTCCACAGTGGCATACGCCACTTCTCGTGGAAGTAATTTCCTGCTGGTACACAATGGGGTGCTCCTCACCTTTCTGATCCACTTGACTCGGCACAGCCCCTAGCCCATAGTTGGAAGCATCCGTTTGCACTATGAATCTCCTGTGGAAATCAGGGGCCTGTAGTATAGGGGAGTCCGTAAGGGCAATTTTCAGTGAATTAAAAGCCCTGTCACACTCAGGGGTCCATTTGACTGTTTGAGGTAGGCTTTTTTTGTAAGGTCTGTTAGGGGTTTGGCTATGGTACTATAGTGTGGCACAAACTTTCTATAGTACCCAGCAGTACCCAGGAAGGACATAACCTGTTTCTTTGTCTTAGGGTTGGGCCAGGCCATTATGGCTTCAGTTTTACTTGGCTCTGGGTGCAATACCCCTCCTCCTACCAGGTGACCCAAGTACTGGACCTCCCCCATGCCCAGCTGACACTTATCTGGTTTTATAGTTAGCCCAGCAGTGGCTATTCGGTCCAATACACTGGCTAAATGTGTGAGGTGTTCAGGTATGCAACAGCTTGCCCCTCTAGCCCCTCCAATAAGTAGTTAACTAGCTGTTGGAATGTGGCAGGGGCATTTTTCATCTCAAAGGGCATCACTTGGAATTCATACAACCCAAAAGGAGTGATAAAGGCAGACCTCTCTTGTGCTTCTGGGGTCATAGGGATCAGCCAGTATCCCTTGCTGAGATCCATGATACTAAGAAACTTGGCTGCTGCTAGCCTGTCCAGTAGCTCATCTATGCGAGGCATAGGATAGGCATCAAATTCAGTCACTAAATTTAGCTTTCTGTAATCTACACAGAAACTAGTGGTTTTGTCCTTTTTTGGGGACTAGTACTACTGGAGAGGCCCAGGGGCTGTGGGACTTGCAAATCACTCCCATCTCTAGCATCTCCTCTATCTCCCTTTTTTTGTCAGCACTGACCTGCAAGGATACCCTGTACGCTGTTTGTCTGAGGGAATGGTGATTCCAAGTATCTACATGATGTGTGACTGTGTCCTGTCCTGTGAACACGCTATAGTAAGGCTTAAGCACCTCAGCCAGCTGATGCCGCTGATCCCCAGTTAAGTGGGCACTAATCTGGGCATCTTCTAGGGTGTTGTTTTTTCTGGTGGTGGCCAGTAAATCAACAAGACGGTCAGTCTCATGCTCTTCTCCAGGCAAACTACACACAGTTAACACAGTGAGTTCTCTGTCATAAAAGGCTTTTATCATATTTACATGATAGATTTTTTGCCTTTTACCCTCCTCATCCAGAGACACCACATAGTTCACATTATTCATTCTCTTTAGGATAGTGAATGGACCCTACCAGGCAGCCTATAGTTTGTTCTGTCTCATGGGTATTAAAACAAGCACTTTCTGTCCCACATCATACACTCTCTCTCGGCCACTCCGGTCATACAACTGCTTCTGCTTAGACTGGTCAGCCTTTAGGTTTTCCTGTACCTCCCCCACTAGGCTATGCATTCTGTCCCTGAACCTTATTACATAGTCTGCTACCGAGGTCTCTTGAGCACCCAATTTCTCTTCCCACTCCTCCCTGATCAGATCAAGGGGGCCACGTACTCTGTGTCCATATAGGAGTTCAAAGGGGGAGAAACCAGTAGATTCCTGGGGCACCTCTCTGTAAGCAAATAGGAGGTGCGGCAGGTAATGCTCCCAGTCCTTCCCCTGTGACTCCACATAGGTTTTGAGCATCTGCTTCAGGGTCCCATTAAACCTTTCACATAAGCCATTGGTCTGGGGGTGGTATGGGCTAGTCACTAGGTGTAGCATTTCCTTAGGGAAACCTACCCTTGAAAAGATACCCAATAAAGCATCAGCCACTTTATCAGCCCTGATAGATGACAGGGCCACGACCTCTGGGTAGGGAGTCGCATAATCAACTACCGTCAGAATGAATATTTTCCCTGAACTGCTTGGGATAGCTAGGGGCCCTATTTTCATAGTGACTGAGCCCTTTGAGAGGGTGGCTGTCCACAGCCACCCTCTCAAAGGGCTCAGTCACTATGGGAAGGGGAATTAAAGGGGCACGACCCACTTCTCCAGGTTTCCCCACTTTCTGACATGCAGGACAGGAGCGACAATAATTAGCAACATCAGTACCCATCCCCGGCCAATAAAAGTGATGGGACAACTGAGTTTTGGTTCTCTGTACCCCTAGATGTCCCGCCATAGGAATTTCATGGGCCACTCCCAACAGTTGCGCTCTAAACTGTTTAGGTACCATTAACTGTCTCTCAGCTAGCCAGGGATCCTGTCCCTCCACTGGAATGGATTCCTGACACAACCTCCCTTTATCCCAGTACACTCTCTCTTTATCAGAGTCAGCAGGCAGCTGCCTAGCTAGGTCCCTGATCTTCTCTAGTGTGGGATCAGTCCCTTGGGCCTGCTGAAAATCCTGACTCTGACCAATTATTAGTTGCTGAGCTGTGTGAGTCCCCCCACCTTCCTAATCAGTGTTCTCCCCTGGGTCCTCGGGCTGAAGCAACCCCTGCTCCCTAATCTGGGCAGAATGCTGTCGGGTCACCACTGATACAGAGGGGCCTTCCGTATCAGTGTTCTCCCCTGGGTCCTCGGGCTGAAGCACCCCCTGCTCCCTAATCTGGGCAGACTGCTGTCGGGTCACCACTGATACAGAGGGGCCCTCCACCTCTGGCACTACTAAGTACTGAGGGATGATTGGTTCACACACCAACAGAATGTCATTCTCATTCAGCTCTTTCTCTCTCTGTCAGTGCATCCTTCCACATTTTCACAGGGCACTACAGACATGTCTGGTTCAGGTAAAGGCTGCGTCACACACACACCCTGCCCCCCTCCCCTTCAGCACATATCTGGGCATAGTTACACATGGTCTCTTGTACATTTGGGCCCCTATCTTGTTTACCTAGGTCACAGGCATAATGATAAGGTATATATTGTGACAATGATCTACCCAAATCAGTACCAAGCAATACATTTGTAGGAATATTATCTGACACTCCCACATCTCTTAACCCTCTTCCTGCTCCCCAATCTAGATATACTTGTGCCATAGGCACTGCGGGCTGTACTCCCCCAATCCCTTTTACTGCTAGAGTCTTTCCAGGGATAATGTTCTCCAAGCTCGCTAGCTCTGGACGCACAATAGTCACTTCTGCACCCGTGTCCCGAAGCCCCAATGTTACCTTATCTCCAACAGTCACAGGTTGTAAGTTCTCATTGGTACTTTCTCATTTGGTACTTTTCCCCAGGTTACAAACAAAACAGAAGATGATAATCCAGAGGAGCGGCCTCCTCCTGCTGATGCTAAAGGTTTCTTCCTCTCTGGGCGGTTAGTGCTGATGTGACCCATTTTTTGACAAGCAAAACACTTGCGGGTATCTCCCTGCCCAGATGTAGCACCCACCCCTCCTTTCCCAGAGGGAGCAGACACACTAGACAAAGGCACAGCAGATTTTGTGAAGGGGGGTCATGCAGCAGCTTCTTTCCAGGTGGATCCCCCTTAGAAAATTATTTTCTCCCATTACCTGGTGACCTGTTGGCTGTGTAAAAATCAGGCTTCTAAAGCTGTTATGGGTTTATGATCCAAAACCCATTCTTGAACTTCTGCTGGGCACAGCTGCATAAATTGCTCCTTCACCATCAGATCTTCCAGCTCTTCTATAGTGGCAATCTTTAGCCTTCTGACCCACTGTTTAAAGGCTGTCATCAAGTTCCCAACAGCTGCAGTATAGCTCTCTGACAAACCTTTCTGCAGGGAACGGAATTTCTTCCTGTACACCTCAGGAGTAAGATTATACCTCCTCTGCAGTGCAGCTTTAATGGAATCATAGTCCTGATCAAACTCTGGGGGTAGTTCAGCAAAAGCCTCCAGTGCAGGACCTTTCAGGCCAGGGGTAAGGTACTTGGCCCACTGCTCCCTTGGCAGCTGGAACTGTCTGCAAACTTTCTCAAAGCTACACAGGAATACATCCACATCGCCATCTTTCTCCAGAGTGGGAAAATTATTTGCACGCACTCGGTAGCAGGTGGGTCTCTAGGTTCACTAACAACAGGTGAGACCATCCCTCTCTCCAACCGTACAAGCTGTAGCTGATACTCTCTCTCAGCCTGTCGTTCAGCAGCCTGTTGTTTGTGAAATTTTGCAATCAGCTCTATGTGCAAACTTGCATCCGCTGAGCCCATATGTTTCAGAACAGTTTGCAAATAACAGTCCAATGGATCCCCAGATCCTGATGAATCGCTGCCCCAGCTGCAGACATCCCTCCTGAGATCTCAACTATTGTGATTTGGCTGATATTATATTCAACAAGAGCTTGTATTAGTCCATCTTTGTTCTTTCCACGTGTTGGAATATCACGCTCCTGGCATAAGAGTGCCAGTGTCTCTTTAGTTTGCTGCTCGTATGACTCCATAGCAAAAATAAAATAGAAAAGAAAAACAGAGAATAGGGAAGGGGACTGTTTGCAATGTGTGACTATATAATGCACTGAGTTTTAGCCTTTGGAAAATGTAAGAAACAGTTTCTTTTAGTACCAGGATTTTCACACTAGCAAATCCACAAGCACTAAAATCTAATAAAAAAATGATCCAACCGCTGCCATCAATTTGTGACGAACCAAGGTTATCCAACCCTGTGCCAGTCACTTATTTGGCACAGAAAGGGTTATCAGACCCCTTCTACTCTCACTAATATGTCACAATCTAGCCACACCAGACCAGCTTGTGATTTAGTTCAGTGGGTGCAAGGGTTAACAACACTCTCCAGTCTGTACTAGATGTAAAAGAAAATGCCCAACACTACCCTTTAATGCCACCCACACTAAACTAACTACAATATCTCAGGTGCCACCACTTAAAATTTATTAAAGGGAAAATCCTAAGGAAAAACCCAGACTTACACCTTAACTCTCTGAGTACAATTTAGCAGAAAATAACCTAAATTATACAGTTCTAACATTCCAGTCTCTTTCAGTAACGTGGTTCAATTACTAGACAAAGGCCAAACTTAATAAAGGAATTATTTATTATGCCAAAAATATTATGCACAATGCATTATTAATAAAAAGTTGTTACAAATAAAATTACACACGCAAACAGGTTAAAATAAAAAGGGAGAAAAATAGATTGAATACTTTTCTAGTTTCACGATATGTGCCAGGGGCTGGCATGAAAGCAATGGTCCTTACCCTGTAGAGCAGCTCCCCTTGTAAGAATGACACTGTTACATGTTGAAACATCAAACTTTATACATATTTTCCAGAGATCACGTTGCCTGACCACACCCTCCTGGGCAGGCTAAGGAACCCCCCTGTCCTTTATGACCTTCAATAAACTAAGTTTTTTTGCCTGACATTATAGAACCCATTATAATTTCTGCTAGGTAACTCTATTTCCATATATATATCGGGAACCTCTTAGTTTCATTGGGAGAATCGGTTTGATATCAGATATGATGTAGGTTGTCATATTTACCTTCATTTAATGTCATAACAGTTTAAAGCACATTTATATATTATACCAATGTCCTTTTAGTGACCTTATCAGTTTCTGTGACTAAGGCCCTTTTCTTGCATCATGTATTCTACTGACAGTCTAAGCCATAATGTCACGTTTCCGTTCATCGCCGCCTCACTGCGGCTCCCGGAGCTCTCCTGTTGTGTTTACGTCACGTTGCCTAGCAACGTGACGTATTTTCTGACCCTCCCTCTGATGTCGGACCTCTCTCTCATCCTTTAAATCTCGGCGGGAGATATTGTTTGGGGCCCGTTTGTAAAATCCTGTCTTCGGATCTGTGAGTACTCTGTTGATTTTTTCAACTCTTCCTTCTGAGATTTTCCTGTGCCTGAATTCCTTACCAATTCCTAGGAACCTCTCTCTGGATTTAATCTGCCTTGTTTATCTGACATTGCTTGTCTATTTGTTGTAAACCTGCAAGAAGGAGTACTAATCATTTGTTTGCTAATACCTGCTTAAAAGGACATTATCTTTATTTGTTGCAAATCTGCAAAGAAGGAGCATTAATCATTTGTTTGCTAGTAACCTGCTTAAAGGGACATTATCTTATTTGTTGCAAACCTGCAAAGAAGGAGCATTAATCATTTGTTTGCTAATCACCTGCTTAAAGGGACATTATCTTTATTTGTTGTAAACCTGCAAAGAAGGATCTTTAATCATTTGTTTGCTAATAACCTGCTTAAAGGGACATTATCTTATTTGTTGCAAACCTGCAAATAAGGAGCATTAATCATTTGTTTGCTAGTAACCTGCTTAAAGGGACATTATCTTATTTGTTGCAAACCTGCAAAGAAGGAGCATTAATCATTTGTTTGCTAATCACTTGCTTAAAGGGACATTATCTTTATTTGTTGTAAACCTGCAAAAAAGGATCTTTAATCATTTGTTTGCTAATAACCTGCTTAAAGGGACATTATCTTATTTGTTGCAAACCTGCAAAGAAGGAGCATTTATCTATTGTTTGCTGATAACCTGCTTAAAGGGACATTATTTCCTATTATCATTTGTTTACCGGTAACCTGCTTAAAGAGACATTATTTTAGTATTTCCTGTAATCAAGAAGATATACAGTGTTACTATTTCTGTTGGGAGAACCTTGTACCCTACTTATTTGTTTCCTGAGTGGGTCACGTCCTGGATATTCCTCAGTGTGCTAGCGTGTGTTCTATCTTTCACGCTAGCAATTGGGTTAGATCCTGGGCTGACTATATACGGCTGACATTACAAACGGGCCATAAATGGACCCCACTGAATTATCCATGGCCGTGGCTCACCAGGGACAATTACTGGGATCTCATGCTACCCACTTGCAATCCTTGGACTCTAAGCTAGATCAAATAACTACATTATTACAGAGCTTGGTTGCTCCTATCCCTCCCAATCCTAATCCTATTGAGGCTTCTCCTCCTCCAAATCCCAACAACCAATTACAAGGACAATTGAGTCCCAGGATACCTCTTCCAGACAAATATGATGGGAATCCTGAAGATTGTAGGGGTTTTTTGAATCAATGCCGACTTCACTTTTGTAACAGTCCTAACCTCTTTGCTACTCCCTCTTCTAAGATTACATTCCTCATTTCTTTAATGAAAGGAAGAGCTTTGGCCTGGGTATCACCTTTGTTAGAAAAGAATGATCCTTTACTTCAGGATGTGGATACCTTTCTTTCAGTATTCTCTAACGTGTTCGACAAACCTGGAAGGTCTTCCGCTGCGGAAGCCTCTCTTTTAGACCTACGACAGGGTGGTCAACCTGTGTCCCAGTATGCTATTGAGTTCCGCACTCTTGCATCTGAAACTACTTGGAATCAAGGAGCTCTTAGTGCAGCTTTTCGTAAAGGACTTTCAGAACGTCTCAAAGACGAATTGGTGTATCGGGAACTCCCAGAATCCCTTGAAGCCTTGATAAATCTTTGTATCTGTCTCGATTCTAGATACCGGGAACGTCAACAAGAAAGAGAAAGAAATCAGAAGTCTTCAACTCGAACCCCTTTTCGTCTGGCTCCTCGTTTTTCTAACCCAGTAACGCCTACTTCTTCCTCTCCTGACCAAGCTGAACCTATGGAAGTTGGAACCATAAAATTAACAGAAACTGAGCGTTTAAGAAGACGTTCTCTTGGCCTGTGTTTATACTGTGGCCTTAAAGGGCATTTATTAAGAGATTGTCCTACCAGGCCAGTAAAAGCCAGGGCTTAACTTCTGTCCAGGGAACTGAGTTAAGCCATAAAGAAGTTCATTCCCTCTATAATAAACTTTTTGTTCCAGTGACTCTTCAAATTGGTGGTAGCAAGATACATACCCAAGCTCTTATCGATTCTGGCGCAGGAGGAGTGTTCATTGACTCCACTTTTGTGAATACTCACACAATTCCCTTGATAAGAAAAAAGTTTTCAGTCTCTGTCTCTACTGTGAGTGGAGATCCTTTGGGTTCCGGATTCATCCAGTTCAGCCAAACGACTGAATTCCAGACAAGCACGTTGGTCTTTATTCTTCTCACGTTTTCATTACAATCTGTCTTATATACCCGGTTCTAAGAATATCAAAGCTGACGCCCTTTCCAGACAATTTCAAGATACCTCAACTCTTGAATCTAGTAACATTCTTCAACCTCATAAAGTCTTAGCCCAGTTATCAACTACTTGGTTACAAGATTTGCAATCTGCCCAGAAGAATCTTCCCTTGTCTTGTAAACCCCCTGATGGTCTTCTCTTTGTTCCTGAACGTCTTTGTTCCAAGATACTGTTTTGGGCTCATGACAGCCCTCTCTCTGGACATCCTGGCATCAGTAACACCGCTCGGAATCTCAAGCAACATGTATGGTGGCCTACTCTCTCTCAGGATGTTAAAGATTATGTCTCAGTGTGCACACAGTGTGCCGCCAATAAGACTCCTCGTCAACTTCCTTCTGGTTTGCTCCAGCCGTTACCCATTCCTCATCAGCCTTGGACCCATTTATCCATGGATTTTATTAAAGACCTTCCTCTTTCAGCTGGAAACAACACTATTTGGGTAGTTGTTGACAGGTTTTCTAAAACAGCACACTTCATTCCTTTACCTGGTTTACCATCTGCCAAAATACTGTCTGAACTATTTCTTTCACACATTGTGAGATTACATGGCTTTCCTCTGGATATCGTCTCAGATAGAGGGGTACAATTTGTTTCCCGGTTTTGGAGATCACTCTGCAAGCACTTTAGAACAACGATCTCTTTGTCTACCTCACATCATCCAGAATCTAATGGCCAAACCGAAAGGGTAAACCAGTGCCTGGAAACTTATCTTAGGCACTATGTGGATCATCATCATTCTAATTGGAGTGGCTATCTCCCATTAGCAGAATTGGCTCATAACGCCCGATACAATTCCTCTCTTCAGACCTCTCCTTTTCATGCAGCCTATGGATTTCAACCCAGAACATTTCCTCTTCATACTTCTTCCACGGAAAATCCTGCTTCTGATCTAACTGCCCGGAGATTAACTCGTCATTGGAGGAGGATACGTCTTCTTCTTTCCAAGGCTTCCAAACGTTATAAGTTCTTTTCTGATCTTCGACGAAAGAAAGCTCCCAAATATCGGCCTGGCGATAAGGTTTGGGTCTCTTCACATCATCTTCGTCTCAAGCAGCCTTCCACCAAATTGGGCCCACGGTATGTGGGTCCTTTCCGAATACTGGGTCAAGTATGTTCTACTGCCTACCGAATTGCTCTGCCCAAGACTCTCAAGGCTCATTCTGTATTCCATGTGTCTCTTCTGAAACCTATGTTGTCTAATAGGTATTCTAAACCTATGTTAAAGCCTCCACCTCTTTTGGTTCATGGACAACCTGAATTTGAGGTCAGTCACATTCTGGATTCCAAACTTCGTGGCAAGCATTTGTACTATCTCATTCATTGGAAGGGTTATCCAGTTACGGAGCGATCCTGGGAACCCGCTCGGCAGGTGAACGCCCCTGCTTTGGTTAAGGCATTTCACAAGCTTCATCCTTCCAAGCCTGCTCCTGTCCCCCGGAGGGGTCCTTGAAGGGGGGGTGCTGTCACGTTTCCGTTCATCGCCGCCTCACTGCGGCTCCCGGAGCTCTCCTGTTGTGTTTACGTCACGTTGCCTAGCAACGTGACGTATTTTCTGACCCTCCCTCTGATGTCGGACCTCTCTCTCATCCTTTAAATCTCGGCGGGAGATATTGTTTGGGGCCCGTTTGTAAAATCCTGTCTTCGGATCTGTGAGTACTCTGTTGATTTTTTCAACTCTTCCTTCTGAGATTTTCCTGTGCCTGAATTCCTTACCAATTCCTAGGAACCTCTCTCTGGATTTAATCTGCCTTGTTTATCTGACATTGCTTGTCTATTTGTTGTAAACCTGCAAGAAGGAGTACTAATCATTTGTTTGCTAATACCTGCTTAAAAGGACATTATCTTTATTTGTTGCAAATCTGCAAAGAAGGAGCATTAATCATTTGTTTGCTAGTAACCTGCTTAAAGGGACATTATCTTATTTGTTGCAAACCTGCAAAGAAGGAGCATTAATCATTTGTTTGCTAATCACCTGCTTAAAGGGACATTATCTTTATTTGTTGTAAACCTGCAAAGAAGGATCTTTAATCATTTGTTTGCTAATAACCTGCTTAAAGGGACATTATCTTATTTGTTGCAAACCTGCAAAGAAGGAGCATTAATCATTTGTTTGCTAGTAACCTGCTTAAAGGGACATTATCTTATTTGTTGCAAACCTGCAAAGAAGGAGCATTAATCATTTGTTTGCTAATCACCTGCTTAAAGGGACATTATCTTTATTTGTTGTAAACCTGCAAAAAAGGATCTTTAATCATTTGTTTGCTAATAACCTGCTTAAAGGGACATTATCTTATTTGTTGCAAACCTGCAAAGAAGGAGCATTTATCTATTGTTTGCTGATAACCTGCTTAAAGGGACATTATTTCCTATTATCATTTGTTTACCGGTAACCTGCTTAAAGAGACATTATTTTAGTATTTCCTGTAATCAAGAAGATATACAGTGTTACTATTTCTGTTGGGAGAACCTTGTACCCTACTTATTTGTTTCCTGAGTGGGTCACGTCCTGTATATTCCTCAGTGTGCTAGCGTGTGTTCTATCTTTCACGCTAGCAATTGGGTTAGATCCTGGGCTGACTATATACGGCTGACACATAAAACTCTATCCTGTGTATCTCTGGAACTAAAAGCTTTGAGTGGCTTTATGACTCAATGTATACACAATAACATCTGGAGGAGTGAGCCTTAGAAACTTTTTTATGAGGCTCCTGGCACTTCAAAGAAAACACAAACAAACCCAGTACACAGCTATTTTTAAAAAAACAAACAACAGTTCTTAGTTCACAACTAAACAGAATTAACCCCTTAGCAGCTACATCCTGAGATATTCGTGACAGGGCGGTTTTACTTTTCGTATGTCATCTGTCTTTGAACAGTTTCTTATACTTGTCAGTAAACGTTTAACAAGTTGTTTTGATCTCCTTTTAGTTTGAAAAAACACCCATTTGATGTAACGGGTGATTTTAAGTGACAACCCTTAAAGATGCTAATTGCCCATTTCATTAGTAATAGTGCAAACACTGGTTTAATAACCACAGCAGCTGCTATATGGACCTATCACAAAAAAATTGAAAAAATAAAAGTATCAATTATAAAAATTCAAGATAATAAATAGCTGTTTTAAAATATATATATATGCTAAAAAATATATCAAAACACAGTATTCCAAAAAACATATATAAAAATGTATTTGACAATTAATTTAAAAAGCAACCTAATTCTATTTGCTGATTCAAACCACTATGAGTTAATGTATCTAAATGATATATCCACTTGCTTTCTAATTGTAAAAGAGATTTGTGAACATCTCCTCCTCCTCAGCTTATGCTGGAGTTTAGCAATCCCTATGTAACTAAAATGTTTAAGTTATCTCCATTGCATTGTGAAAAATGTCTAGGAAAAGGCAAATCCTTGTTTCTATCTTGTTCCATATTTTCTATTCAGAGAATATGTTTGTGAATCCTCTCTTGAACAGGTCTCTCCGGTTCGCCAACATATTGCATCCCACATTTACATTGTACTACATATACAACATTCCTATCTGTACATCTGTCATTGATTTGAAATTCCCCTCTAGTCACATTTGAACATACTGTCTTACTTTTCTCAGAGTGTCTGCAAGCTTTACATATAAAACAAGGAAAAATAAATTTAATTTCTGTTTTTTAAAAGGATCTGTGACAATCTATTCTATAAACAAAATGAAGTCTGTAAGTACATGTGCTAATTTGTTTTATCTTGTTTTAGCACATGCCAATGTCTTTTTAAAATCCCCCTTGTCATTTTGTAATTGCTGTAATAGTTAATAATGAATGGTATCTTTATTGCTTTAAATTGTTGGTTGAAATCTATTTTTTTTTCTCTGTTTGACCAAAAGGGTTTTCCTTTCTAGGCTTCCCACTTCTTGTTTTATATTCTCTACAATGTGATCTATATAACCCCTCTCCATAAATTTGGACTTGAGAGTATTCGAATGACTAATATAATCCTCATTATTGCTACAATTTTTTCTTATCCTAAGCAATTGTCCCTTTGGTATATTTGCTTTCCATGATTGATGATGGCAGCTCATGGAGTGGATGAAATTGTTACTATCTGTTTAAAATATGTTTTATTATTAATTTTCAGGGAGGACGTCATCTCGCACTTGTGGGCGTGTCTTGGACACCGTCAGTTCTCTTTACAATTTGACAGGGGATAACAATCTAAACTGAAGGAGTTAAATAAAGCAGACAGTGGGAGCGTCTGGTAAGGCATATCCCAAAGGGTATTATAATGTCTTGGAAGCACAGTTGCACCTCAACCTGCATACAGACAAATCGAAAGTGCAAACCAAGGGGCCGATTTGTCAAGTATTCGTATACCCCTGTTTCTGTGTGTCCACCTGCTCTGAGGCCGCGGACAGAAATCAACCCGATCAAATATGATCTGGTTGATTGACGCCCCCTGCTAGCGGCCGATTGGTCGCAAATCTGCAGGGGGCGGCATTGCACCAACAGTTCACAAGAACGCTGTCGGCATTTATCGATGTGCAGCGGACATGATACGCTACATTGTATCATGTCCGCTCGCAATATGATAAATCTACCCCCAAGTATCAATTGGTAATCACTAGACTGGGAGTTGCTAACACAGAGCACTGCTTCTAAATGCTAAAAAGGAATAACTGTGTAACCATTTTCTAATTACGCTTTGGATAGAGCTTTGATACATTACAGATAAAATACCATCAAATGAGCTTGTATATACGAACTGCTTCTAAACTACAGAGTGACATAACCCTATTAAATACTTTATATATTTATAATTTCTCCAACATTGGTGTGTCCGGTCCACGGCGTCATCCATTACTTGTGGGAAATATTCTCCCCCACAGGGAAAGGCAAGGAGAGCACACAGCAAGAGCTGTCCATATAGCTCCCCCTCTGGCTCCGCCCCCCAGTCATTCTCCTTGCCGCTCTGAACAAGTAGCATCTCCACGGGGATGGTGAGGAGTTTGTGGTGTTAGTTGTAGGAAAAATTTCTCAACAGGCAGAACCTGATATAGTAGCATTTAAGTTTAAGCTAGAACATCTCCGCGCTTTGCTAAAGGAGGTATTAGCTACTCTGGATGACTGTGATTCTATGGTAGTACCAGAGAAGTTGTGCAAATTGGACAAATTTTTAGAGGTCCCAGTGCACGACTACGCTTTTCCAATACCCAAAAGGGTAGCGAACATAGTGGAAAAGGAGTGGGAGAAGCCAGGTGTACCCTTTGCCCCACCTCCTATATTTAAGAAAATGTTTCCCATAGTAGACCCTAGAAGGGACGCATGGCAGACGGTCCCGAAGGTTGAGGGAGCTGTTTCAACACTAGCGAAGCGCACCACTATTCCTATAGAGGACAGCTGCGCTTTCAAAGATCCTATGGATAAAAAATTGGAAGGATTGCTTAAAAAGATTTTTGTTCAGCAAGGGTTCATCCTTCAACCAGCTACGTGTGTTATTACTGTCACGTCAGTGGCGTCCTTTTGGTTCGAGGAACTAGAAAGGTCGCTCCAGAAAGAGACTTCCTATGAAGAAGTCATGGACAGAATTCACACATTAAAATTAGCTAATTCCTTTATATTGGATGCCGCCTTTCAAATAACAAAATTGGCGGCGAAAAACTCAGGTTTTGCTATAGTAGCGCGGAGGGCGCTTTGGCTGAAATCCTGGTCGGCAGATGTGTCGTCCAAGACTAAGTTACTTAATATTCCTTTCAAGGGTAAGACCCTTTTTGGGCCGGAATTGAAGGAAATTATTTCAGACATCACTGGGGGTAAGGGCCATGCCCTCCCACAGAATAGGCCTTTTAAGGCTAAGAACAAGTCTAATTTTCGTTCCTTTCGCAATTTCAGGAACGGACGGCTAATAACTCCACTGCCGCTAGACAAGAAGGTAACGCGGCCCAGCCCAAACCCGCTTGGAAGCCCATGCAAGGCTGGAACAAGGGTAAACAGACCAAGAAACCTGCTGCTGCTACCAAGACAGCATGAAGGGGTAGCCCCGATCCGGGACCGGATCTGGTAGGGGGCAGACTATCTCTCTTCGCTCAGGCTTGGGCAAGAGATGTTCCGGATCCCTGGGCACTAGAGATAGTCTCCAAGGGATACCTGCTAGAGTTCAAGGGACTTCCTCCAAGGGGAAGGTTCCACCTGTCTCGCTTATCTTCAGACCAGATAAAGAAACAGGCATTCTTACATTGTGTAAGAGACCTATCAAAGATGGGAGTGATAAACCCAGTCCCCTCCCGTGAACAAGGTCTAGGTTTTTACTCAAACCTGTTTGTGGTTCCCAAAAAAGAGGGAACTTTCAGGCCAATTCTGGATTTAAAGATATTAAACAAGTTCCTCAGTGTTCCATCCTTCAAAATGGAAACCATTCGGACAATCTTGCCGACAATCCAGCAGGGTCAATATTTGACTACCGTGGATCTAAAGGATGCGTATCTGCATATTCCAATCCACAAAACTCATCATCAGTTCCTGAGGTTCGCCTTTCTGGACAAACATTACCAGTTCGTGGGTCTTCCATTCGGTTTAGCCACCGCTCCCAGAATTTTCACAAAGGTGCTAGGGTCCCTTCTAGCGGTCCTAAGGCCGAGGGGTATCGCTGTAGCACCTTATCTAGACGACATCCTAATCCAAGCGTCGTCTCTTTCCAAAGCAAGGGCCCACACAGACATTGTGTTGGCTTTTCTCAGATCTCACGGGTGGAAGGTGAACATAGAAAAGAGTTCACTGTCACCGTCCACAAGGGTTCCTTTTCTGGGAACAATAATAGATTCTGTGGAAATGAAGATCTTCCTGACAGAAGTCAGAAAGCTAAAGCTTCTAAACGTTTGTCGAGTTCTTCATTCTATTCCTCAACCCTCCATAGCTCAGTGCATGGAAGTAATAGGACTAATGGTCGCAGCAATGGACGTGGTTCCTTTTGCTCGAATTCATCTAAGACCATTACAGCTGTGCATGCTCAATCAGTGGAATGGGGACTATACAGACTTGTCTCCCCAAATTCAAGTAGACCAGGTAACCAGGGACTCACTTCTCTGGTGGTTGACCCAGGATCACCTGTCTCAGGGAATGAGTTTCCGCAGACCGGAGTGGGTCATCGTCACGACCGACGCCAGCCTCTTGGGGTTGGGCGCGGTCTGGGACTCCCTGAAAGCTCAGGGCCTATGGTCTCGGGAAGAGTCGCTTCTCCCGAAAAACATTTTGGAACTAAGAGCAATATTCTATGCGCTCCTGGCTTGGCCTCAGCTAGCGGAAGCCAGGTTCATAAAATTTCAGTCGGACAACATAACGACTGTTGCGTACATCAATCATCAGGGGGGAACAAAGAGTTCCCTAGCGATGAAGGAAGAAACCAAGATTATCCAATGGGCAGAGAATCACTCCTGCCATCTATCTGCTATTCACATCCCAGGAGTAGACAACTGGGAGGCGGACTATTTGAGTCGTCAGACTTTCCATCCGGGGGAGTGGGAACTCCACCCGGAGGTCTTTGCTCAGTTAACCCAATTATGGGGCATTCCAGACATGGATCTAATGGCGTCCCGTCAGAACTTCAAGATTCCTTGCTACGGGTCCAGATCCAGGGATCCCAAGACGACTCTAGTGGATGCATTAGTGGCGCCTTGGTCGTTCAACCTAGCGTATGTGTTTCCACCGTTTCCTCTCCTTCCCAGGCTCATAGCCAGGATCAAACAGGAGAAGGCCTTGGTGATTCTGATAGCTCCTGCGTGGCCACGCAGGACTTGGTATGCAGACCTGGTGAATATGTCATCGGCTCCACCATGGAAGCTACCTTTGTGACAGGATCTTCTAGTACAAGGTCCATTCGAACATCCAAATCTAGTTTCTCTGCAGCTGACTGCTTGGAAATTGAACGCTTGATTTTATCCAAGCGTGGGTTTTCGAATTCTGTGATAGATACTCTGGTCCAAGCCAGAAAACCTGTGACTAGAAAGATTTACCATAAAATATGGAAAAAATATATCTGCTGGTGTGAATCCAAGGGATTCTCCTGGAGTAAGATTAAAATTCCAAAGATTCTCTCCTTTCTCCAAGAAGGTTTGGATAAAGGGTTGTCAGCTAGTTCTCTAAAAGGACAGATTTCTGCTTTATCTGTCTTGTTACACAAACGACTGGCAGCTGTGCCAGATGTACAAGCTTTTGTTCAGGCTTTGGTTAGAATCAAGCCTGTTTACAGACCCATGACTCCTCCTTGGAGTCTAAATTTAGTTCTTTCAGTTCTTCAAGGGGTTCCGTTTGAACCTTTACATTCCATAGATATTAAGTTATTATCTTGGAAAGTTCTGTTTTTGGTTGCTATTTCTTCTGCTAGAAGAGTTTCTGAATTATCTGCTTTGCAATGTAATCCACCCTATCTGGTTTTCCATTCAGATAAGGTTGTTTTGCGTACTAAGCCTGGTTTTCTTCCAAAAGTTGTTTCCAACAAGAATATTAACCAGGAAATAGTTGTTCCTTCTCTGTGTCCGAATCCAGTTTCAAAGAAGGAACGTTTATTAGACAATTTAGATGTTGTTCGTGATTTAAAGTTCTACTTAGAAGCAACAAAAGATTTTAGACAAACCTCATCTTTGTTTGTCGTTTACTCTGGTAAGAGGAGAGGTCAAAAAGCTACTGCTACCTCTCTCTCTTTCTGGCTGAAAAGCATTATCCGATTGGCTTATGAGACTGCCGGACGGCAACCTCCTGACCGAATCACAGCTCACTCTACTAGGGCTGTGGCTTCCACTTGGGCCTACAAGAACGAGGCTTCTGTTGATCAGATATGTAAGGCAGCGACTTGGCCTTCTCTGCACACTTTTGCCAAATTCTATAAATTTGATACTTATGCTTCTTCGGAGGCTATTTTTGGGAGAAAGGTTTTGCACGCCGTGGTGCCTTCCATTTAGGTAACCTGATTTGCTCCCTCCCTTCATCCGTGTCCTAAAGCTTTGGTATTGGTTCCCACAAGTAATGGATGACGCCGTGGACCGGACACACCAATGTTGGAGAAAACAGAATTTATGCTTACCTGATAAATTACTTTCTCCAACGGTGTGTCCGGTCCACGGCCCGCCCTGGTTTCCTAATCAGGTTGAAATTTTTTTTCTTTATACACTACAGTCACCACGGCACCCTATAGTTTCTCCTTTTTCTCCTAACCGTCGGTCGAATGACTGGGGGGCGGAGCCAGAGGGGGAGCTATATGGACAGCTCTTGCTGTGTGCTCTCCTTGCCTTTCCCTGTGGGGGAGAATATTTCCCACAAGTAATGGATGACGCCGTGGACCGGACACACCGTTGGAGAAAGTAATTTATCAGGTAAGCATAAATTCTGTTTTTTATATATATCATACATGATATGAACTTTTAGAAGTTTTAGGAAATGTTTAATTCGTTGCATATATTTTTTATAGAATCGATTGTGACTAATTACTATTTTTAATAAACATATTTGTATTGCATTTTTTATTTGAATTTATATTTTTAAACATCTATTATTAATAATCTTGACTTGTTATAAGATTTTAAACCTCTATCTATTATTAGTGCCAAATCCCTTTCCTCCTTTGTTTGGCTAAGTCTAGTTCCATTTAAATAATAGATTGCCTGCTTATTTTTGCTTCCAAAATGTAGAACCTTGCATTTTCCAGGGTTAAAACACATTTTCCATTTACCTGCCCATTCTTCAAATTTTTGTAAATCCCCTTGTAAAGCAAGTTCATCCTGCCCTGACCTAATCACAATAGGTTTGAGATGTCAAATCATTATTGCACTAAGTTCAGGTAATTTAATTTAATGCACTTTACAAGAATTGTTAGATCATTTTGCATGTTCAATACATCCCTTTCTTATATTATTGAAATGATTACTCATTAATGTAGCATTAAATGCAATAATAGAATGTAAAGATTGGTTAACAGTTGTGTAAAGCTCTGGGGACAGTTGGGTATATTAACACTGCCCCTGTTCTCTAGTTTAAATTACCACTAATAAAGTATTTAAAGTAGCAGAAGTTCACTGTGACTTTAGAGCAGTCCTTTAACTATGCATTTAATCACTTTGGGAGAGTTAAAGGGACAGTCTACTTGAAAATTGTTATTGTTTAAAAATATAGATAATTCTCATTCCCCAGTTTTGCATGATCAACACTGTTATGCTAATATTCTTTTTACCTCATGGATTACCTGTATCTAAGCACCTGCAGACTGCCTCTTATCTCAATGCTTTTAATAATCTTGCATTTTAGCCAATAAATGATGGCTCTTGTAGAAACATTATTCTCCATGGGATGAGAACAATGCTCTACTACTCTATATAGCACACACAAACTAGCACTATCTGGTTGTTGTGCATGATTTAAAAAGCTAATAAAAAAACACTGAGATAAGGGGTGGCCTGCAGTGGCTTAGAAACAGGCAAATCTAGCGTTTAAAAAATATATTAATATAACAATGTTGGATATGCAAAGCTGGGGAATGGGTAGTAAAGGCGTTATCTATCTTTTAAAACAATACAAAAAAAATCAAGTAGATTGTCCCTGTAAACACATAGGGGCCGAATGATCAAAGTCTGGAGGAAATGATACAGAGGATATTAACTGCTTGTGCAATGCCACCCCGTGGAGATTCACAGCCAAGTGGCCGCTAGCAGGGGGTGCCAATCAACCCGACCGTATTTGATCGGTTTGATTGCTGTCCGCCGCTCACATGCGGCGGACCAGTTAAGGAGCAACAGTCTTAAGACCGCTTAACTGCTGTTTCCGGTAAGCCTGAAGGCTTGCGCGGAAACAAGGGGAACAGGGGCCATTCGGCCCTTGTTAAATCGACCCCATAGACTTGAAGGGTAGGTATTGCTAAAATGACACACTGTAATTCTTTTTAATACAGGGCAAACATTTTTATTTAGGAAATAAATATCAACTTACCAATAACTTGATTTCGGGCTGTTTGGAAAGATTCTGGAGTAAACAAATGTATTCCATAAAAAGTAGTCATTGGTAAACTTGTACTTTTTGAACCAGCTTCCAATAACAAAATTAGACCACACAACAAACAAAAGTATATTGGTCGGCTGTATGTAATAATTTGATTGTATCCCTGCAAAAATGAATGCATGTATTATTGTTTTAAAACAGTACAAATAATAACATATGATTTATGAGATTGTCACATATTTAAAGGGACATGATACCCAAATGATGAATTACTTGAAAGTGATGCTGTGTTATCTGTAAAACACTGAATGTATATTTTACCTCAAAATTTCCTCAGATGTCACATCCTATTGTAAAAGCACTTTGAAAATCAATTCAGTATGCTAGTCCTGGGACTTCTAAGGGACAATGCATCTGGCATATGCAGGCACAATCATGTTCCCTCTTCAGTATAAGGAAATTTACTATGAAATCTTGTTATGGTGAAATACTACAAGATCACAGTAAAGCAAAATGTGAAAGCACCACTGATGATGCTGATTGGCTGTTGTTTTTTTACCTTGCTGATCGCAAGAGCACTTACTCAGGTCAGCTGAAGAAATATTATGGTAAAATATCTTCCTTGTTTGGACTTAATTGCAACAGCACCTTTGCATTTTTTAACCTCTGTTCATGTTCGATTTCCTAACTTTACAATCCTACTTCTTTTTTACTCAAATACCTGCATTTTCTTTTCTTTTTTTCTCTTTAAAGAGACAGTCTAGTCAAAATTAAGCTTTCATGATTCAGATAGGACATGCCATTTTAAACAACTTTCCAATTTACTTTTATCATCAAATTAGCTTTCTCTGAAATGTTAATTTCTAAGCACGTGAACGGCACCTCTTAGTGCATTTTTATAGTTTTTCACAGCTAGAGAGCACTGGTTCCTGTGTGTCCGATAGATAGTATTGTACTCACTCCCATGGAGATACCTAGGAGTTAGCACTAACTGGCTAAAATGTAAGTCTGTCAAAAGAACTGAAATAAGGGGTCAGTCTGCAGAAGCTGAGATACAAGGTAATCACAGATGTAAAAAATATATTAATATAACTGTGTTGGCTAAGCAAACTGGGGAATGGGTAATAAAGGGATTACCTATTGTTTTAAACAATACAATTCTGGAGTTGACTGTCCCTGTAATCCATGATTGCATTATGTTAAACATTGTCTGCTCAATAATATACATAAAAATGATGTAAAAGGGGTCAAAAGGTCAAAATTGAAACATGCAAGGATGCATTTAAGCTTCAAATACAAGTATTTTTGTAATATATGTCAATTAGCAAAAATGCTTCTAGTAGACAGGGATAGGCAAGGTGTCCGTACACAGACACTGGTGTCTGTGACACGCCCTTGCAGTGTCCGCCACAACCTTAGTATCTCTTTTCTTTCTGATTAAATAATAGGAATAAAAAAAAAAAAACGTAGTGTGAATAAAGTTAGTGGCTTGTCAAGAGACTGCTAACGATATTGGGTGATAACGTATGGAATAAATAAAGCCTGAGTGAAATACTGGATGTGTATCTACATCAGTATAATAACACCCAGCGCTATATAATGACACAGTAGTGACACTGGCACATGGGTATAGCCAGAGGAGGGCTGGTTATAGGATCAGTGGTATCTGCATCAGTATAATAACACCCAGCGCTATATAATGACACAGTAGTGACACTGGCACATGGGTATAGCCAGAGGAAGGCTGGTTATAGAATCAGTGGTATCTGCATCAGTATAATAACACCCAGCACTATATAATGACACAGTAGTGACACTGGCACATGGGTATAGCCAGAGGAGCGCTGGTTTTAGGATCAGTAGTATCTGCATCAGTATAATAACACCCAGCGCTATATAATGACACAGTAGTGACACTGGCACATGGGTATAGTCAGAGGAGAGCTTGTTATAGGATCAGTGGTATCTGCATCAGTATAATAACACCCAGCGCTATATAATGACACAGTAGTAACACTGGCTCATGGGTATAGCCAGAGGAAGGCTGGTTATAGGATCAGTGGTATCTGCATCAGTATAATAACAGCAAGCACTATATAATGACACAGTAGTGACAATGGCTCATGGGTATAGCCAGAGGAGGGCTGGTTATAGGACCAGTGGTATCTGCATCAGTATAATAACACCTAGCACTATATAATGACACAGTAGTGACACTGGCACAAGGGTATAGCCAGAGGAGGGCTGGTTATAGAATCAGTGGTATCTGCATCAGTATAATAACACCTAGCACTATATAATGACACAGTAGTGGCACTGGCACATGGGTATAGCCAGAGGAGGGCTGGTTATAGGATCAGTGGTATCTGCATCAGTATAATAACACCCAGCACTATATAATGACACAGTAGTGGCACTGGCACATGGGTATAGACAGAGGAGGGCTGGTTATAGAATCAGTGGTATCTGCATCAGTATAATAACACCCAGCACTATATAATGACACAGTAGTGACACTGGCTCATGGGTATAGCCAGACAAGGGCTGGTTATAGAACCAGTGGTATCTGCATCAGTATAATAACACCCAGCGCTATATAATGACACAGTAGTGACACTGGCTCATGGGTATAGCCAGAGAAGGGCTGGTTATAGGATCAGTAGTATCTGCATCAGTATAATAACACCCAGCACTATATAATGACACGGTAGTGGCACTGGCTCATGGGTATAGCCAGAGGAAGACTCATTATAGGATCAGTGGTATCTGCATCAGTATAATAACACCCAGCGCTATATAATGACACAGTAGTGACACTGGCACATGGGTATAGCCAGAGGAGGGCTGGTTATAAGATTAGTGGTATCTGCATCAGTATAATAACACCCAGCACTATACAAAGACACAGTAGTGACACTGGCTCATGGATATAGCCAGAGGAGGGCTGGTTATAGGATCAGTGGTATCTGTATCAGTATAATAACACCCAGCACTATATAATGAGACAGTAGTGACACTGGAACATGGGTATAGCCAGAGGAGGGCTGGTTATAAGATTAGTGGTATCTGCATCAGTATAATAACACCCAGCACTATACAAAGACACAGTAGTGACACTGGCTCATGGATATAGCCAGAGGAGGGCTGGTTATAGGATCTGTGGTATCTGCATCAGTATAATAACACCCAGCGCTATATAATGACACAGTAGTGACACTGGCACATGGGTATAGCCAGAGGAAGGCTGGTTATAGAATCAGTGGTATCTGCATCAGTATAATAACACCCAGCACTATATGACACAGTAGTGACACTGGCACATGGGTATAGCCAGAGGAGCGCTGGTTATAGGATGAGTAGTATCTGCATCAGTATAATAACACCCAGCGCTATATAATGACACAGTAGTGACACTGGCACATGGGTATAGCCAGAGGAGGGCTGGTTATAAGATTAGTGGTATCTGCATCAGTATAATAACACCCAGCACTATACAAAGACACAGTAGTGACACTGGCTCATGGATATAGCCAGAGGAGGGCTGGTTATAGGATCAGTGGTATCTGTATCAGTATAATAACACCCAGCACTATATAATGAGACAGTAGTGACACTGGCACATGGGTATAGCCAGAGGAGGGCTGGTTATAAGATTAGTGGTATCTGTATCAGTATAATAACACCCAGCGCTATATAATGACACAGTAGTGACACTGGCACATGGGTATAGCCAGAGGAGGGCTGGTTATAGGATCAGTGGTATCTGCATCAGTATAATAACACCCAGCGCTATATAATGACACAGTAGTGACACTGGCACATGGGTATAGCCAGAGGAAGGCTGGTTATAGAATCAGTGGTATCTGCATCAGTATAATAACACCCAGCACTATATAATGACACAGTAGTGACACTGGCACATGGGTATAGCCAGAGGAGCGCTGGTTATAGGATCAGTAGTATCTGCATCAGTATAATAACACCCAGCGCTATATAATGACACAGTAGTGACACTGGCACATGGGTATAGTCAGAGGAGAGCTTGTTATAGGATCAGTGGTATCTGCATCAGTATAATAACACCCAGCACTATATAATGACACAGTAGTGACACTGGCACATGGGTATAGACAGAGGAGGGCTGGTTATAGAATCAGTGGTATCTGCATCAGTATAATAACACCCAGCACTATATAATGACACAGTAGTGACACTGGCTCATGGGTATAGCCAGACAAGGGATGGTTATAGAACCAGTGGTATCTGCATCAGTATAATAACACCCAGCGCTATATAATGACACAGTAGTGACACTGGCTCATGGGTATAGCCAGATAAGGGCTGGTTATAGGATCAGTAGTATCTGCATCAGTATAATAACACCCAGCACTATATAATGACACGGTAGTGGCACTGGCTCATGGGTATAGCCAGAGGAGGACTCATTATAGGATCAGTGGTATCTGCATCAGTATAATAACACCCAGCACTATACAAAGACACAGTAGTGACACTGGCTCATGGATATAGCCAGAGGAGGGCTGGTTATAGGATCAGTGGTATCTGTATCAGTATAATAACACCCAGCACTATATAATGACACAGTAGTAACACTGGCACATGGGTATAGCCAGAGGAGGGCTGGTTATAGGATCAGTGGTATCTGCATCAGTACAATAATACCAAGCACTATAAAATAATGTTTTAAATTTCAAATGTACCTTGGTGTCCTTCACTAAGGTCTGTACTTTGGAAAATGTCCGCCGCAGCCTTTGTCTGTGCCTATCCCTGCTAGTAGAAGGTATTACTGTTTCAGCTGCATGCTTAGTGTGACTAGAGAATCAGGAGTTAAACATCATTCCTCAGAGAGCTGGCAGTAATATGTGTCGCATCAGTGAAGACATAATTTGTGTCATACAAGCCACTGCTTCCTCTCTGTTAAGGTGTGGTGCTTGAATGCTGGTAACTGTGAAGTCACAGAATATGAATATGTGCAAATTTGCAGATAATGCAGCTGAAACAGTAACATAACTTTTTATAATGAATGTATATTGTATAAATTATTCTATTTCAAATTGAAATGCACTCATGCATGTTTCAATTTTGGCATTTCTTTCCCTTTAATTTAGTCAAATTGTAATAAACATAGGCCTAGATTTAGAGTTTGGCGGTAGCCGTGAAAACCAGCGTTAGAGGCTCCTAACGCTGGTTTTAGGCTACCTCCGGTATTTGGAGTCACTCAAAAAAGGGTCTAACGCTCACTTTTCAGCCGCGACTTTTCCATACCGCAGATCCCCTTACGTAAATTGTGTATCCTATCTTTTCAATGGGATTTTTCTAACTCCGGTATTTAGAGTCGTGTCTGAAGTGAGCGTTAGAAATCTAACGACAAAACTCCAGCCGCAGAAAAAAGTCAGTAGTTAAGAGCTTTCTGGGCTAACGCCGGTTCATAAAGCTCTTAACTACTGTACTCTAAAGTACACTAACACCCATAAACTACCTATGTACCCCTAAACCGAGGTCCCCCCACATCGCCGCAACTCGATTAAATTTTTTTAACCCCTAATCTGCCGACCGCCAACTACGTTATCCTTATGTACCCCTAATCTGCTGCCCCTAACACCGCCGACCCCTATATTATATTTATTAACCCCTAATCTGCCCCCCACAACGTCGCCGCCAGCTACCTACACTTATTAACCCCTAATCTGCCGTCCGCACGCCGCCGCCAGCTACATTATCCCTATGTACCCCTAATCTGCTGCCCTAACATCGCCGACCCTTATATTATATTTATTAACCCCTAACCTGCCCCCACAACGTCGCCGCCACCTACCTACAATAATTAACCCCTAATCTGCCGACCGCAAAGAGCCGCCAGCTACATTATAGCTATGTACCCCTAATCTGCTGCCCCTAACACCGCCGACCCCTATATTATATTTATTAACCCCTAACCTGCCCTCCCTAACATCGCCGACACCTAACTTCAATTATTAACCCCTAATCTGCCGACCGAATCTCGCCGCTATTCTAATAAATGTATTAACCCCTAAAGCTAAGTCTAACCCTAACACTAACACCCCCCTAAATTAAATATAATTTTAATCTGACGAAATTAATTCACTCTTATTAAATAAATGATTCCTATTTAAAGCTAAATACTTACCTGTAAAATAAATCCTAATATAGCTACAACATAAATTATAATTATATTATAGCTATTTTAGGATTAATATTTATTTTACAGGTAACTTTGTATTTATTTTAACCAGGTACAATAGCTATTAAATAGTTAAGAACTATTTAATAGCTAAAATAGTTAAAATAATTACAAATTTACCTGTAAAATAAATCCTAACCTAGGTTACAATTAAACCTAACACTACACTATCAATAAATTAATTAAATAAAATACCTACAATTACCTACAATTAAACCTAACACTACACTATCAATAAATAAATTAAATACAATACCTACAAATAACTACAATCAAATAAACTAACTAAAGTACAAAAAATAAAAAAGAACTAAGTTACAAAAAATAAAAAAATATTTACAAACATAAGAAAAATATTACAACAATTTTAAACTAATTACACCTACTCTAAGCCCCCTAATAAAATAACAAAGCCCCCAAAATAAAAAAATGCCCTACCCTATTCTAAATTACTAAAGTTCAAAGCTCTTTAACCTTACCAGCCCTGAACAGGGCCCTTTGCGGGGCATGCCCCAAGAAGTTCAGCTCTTTTGCCTGTAAAAAAAACCATACAATACCCCCCCCCAACATTACAACCCACCACCCACATACCCCTAATTTAACCCAAACCCCCCTTAAATAAACCTAACACTAAGCCCCTGAAGATCATCCTACCTTGTCTTCACCATACCAGGTTCACCGATCCGTCCTGGCTCCAAAATCTTCATCCAACCCAAGCGGGGGCTGGCGATCCATCTTCCGGCGGCTGAAGAGGTCCAGAAGAGGCTCCAAAGTCTTCATCCTATCCGGGAAGAAGAGTAGATCCGGACCGGCAACCATCATCTTCCAAGCGGCATCTTCTATCTTCATCCGATGAGGACCGGCTCCATCCTGAAGACTAAAAAGTGTAAGCAGGGATAGAGGCGCCAATGGTGCAGGTAAATGGTGGTACAGATAGCAGTAATAGCCCAGTATACACAGGGTACTCACATTTATTGAAGGCACTCACTTGTACCTATAGAGACGGGCTGGATTTTAGCAGCAATCCAGCTGGCTGATCCAGGGTGAGCTGGCTGGTTCGTGGGTGTTAGAGTGCAGATACTCTAAAGTAGCATAGCAAGACAGTACCATATATAACACTGAGAGTGGGTTTATATAAAAAAATGAATTTCCATCAGCCAATCAGAATATTCCTACCTTAATTCCGATTGGCTGATAGAATCCTATCAGCCAATCGGAATTCGAGGGACGCCATCTTGGATGACGTCCCTTAAAGGAACCGTCATTCTTCAGTTGGACGTCGCCGGATGAAGATGGGTCCGCGGTGGAGGTCTTCAGGATGGAGCCGGTCCTCATCGGATGAAGATAGAAGATGCCGCTTGGAAGATGATGGTTGCCGGTCCGGATCTACTCTTCTTCCCGGATAGGATGAAGACTTTGGACCCTCTTCTGAACTTCTTCAGTGGATGTCTACCCCCCGCTTGGGTTGGATGAGGATATCGGAGCCAGGACGGATCGGTGTGATACCCGGTGAGGTGAAGACAAGGTAGGATGATCTTCAGGGGCTTAGTGTTAGGTTTATTTAAGGGGGGGGGGGGGGGTTTGGGTTAGATTAGGGGTATGTGGGTGGTGGGTTGTAATGTTGGGGGGGGGTATTGTATGGTTTTTTTTTACAGGCAAAAGAGCTGAACTTCTTGGGGCATGCCCCACAAAGGGCCCTGTTCAGGGATGGTAAGGTAAAAGAGCTTTGAACTTTAGTAATTTAGAATAGGGTAGGGCATTTTTTATTTTGGGGGGCTTTGTTATTTTATTAGGGGGCTTAGAGTAGGTGTAATTAGTTTAAAATTGTTGTAATATTTTCCTTATGTTTGTAAATATTTTTTTATTTTTTGTAACTTAGTTCTTTTTTATTTTTTGTACTTTAGTTAGTTTATTTCATTGTAGTTATTTGTAGATATTGTATTTAATTAATGTATTGATAGTGTAGTGTTAGGTTTAATTGTAGGTAATTGTAGATATTTTATTTAATTAATTTAATGATAGTGTAGTGTTAGGTTTAATTGTAACTTAGGTTAGGATTTATTTTACAGGTAATTTTGTTATTATTTTAACTAGGTAACTATTAAATAGTTCTTAACTATTTAATAGCTATTGTACCTGGTTAAAATAATTACAAAGTTACCTGTAAAATAAATATTAATCCTAAAATAGCTATAATATAATTATAATTTATAGTGTAGCTATATTAGGATTTATTTTACAGGTAAGTATTTAGCTTTAAATAGGAATAATTTATTTAATAAGAGATAATTAATTTCGTTAGATGTAAATTATATTTAACTTAGGGGGGTGTTAGTGTTAGGGTTAGACTTAGCTTTAGGGGTTAATACATTTATTAGAATAGCGGTGAGCTCCAGTCGGCAGATTAGGGGTTAATAATTGAAGTTAGGTGTTGGCGATGTTAGGGAGGGCCGATTAGGGGTTAATACTATTTATTATAGGGTTAGTGAGGCGGATTAGGGGTTAATAACTTTATTATAGTAGCGATCAGGTCCGCTCGGCAGATTAGGGGTTAATAAGTGTAGGCAGGTGGAGGCAACATTGTGGGGGGCAGATTAGGGGTTAATAAATATAATATAGGGGTCGGCGATGTTAGGGCAGCAGATTAGGGGTACATAGGGATAATGTAAGTAGTGGCGGTTTACGGAGCGGCAGATTAGGGGTTAAAAAACAGAATTTATGCTTACCTGATAAATTACTTTCTCCAACGGTGTGTCCGGTCCACTGCGTCATCCTTACTTGTGGGATATTCTCTTCCCCAACAGGAAATGGCAAAGAGTCCCAGCAAAGCTGGTCACATGATCCCTCCTAGGCTCCGCCCACCCCAGTCATTCGACCGACGGACAGGAGGAAATATATATAGGAGAAACCATATGATACCGTGGTGACTGTAGTTAGAGAAAATAATTCATCAGACCTGATTAAAAAACCAGGGCGGGCCATGGACCGGACACACCGTTGGAGAAAGTAATTTATCAGGTAAGCATAAATTCTGTTTTCTCCAACATTGGTGTGTCCGGTCCACGGCGTCATCCTTACTTGTGGGAACCAATACCAAAGCTTTAGGACACGGATGAAGGGAGGGAGCAAATCAGGTCACCTAAATGGAAGGCACCACGGCTTGCAAAACCTTTCTCCCAAAAATAGCCTCCGAAGAAGCAAAAGTATCAAATTTGTAAAATTTGGCAAAAGTGTGCAGTGAAGACCAAGTCGCTGCCTTACATATCTGGTCAACAGAAGCCTCGTTCTTGAAGGCCCATGTGGAAGCCACAGCCATAGTGGAGTGAGCTGTGATTCTTTCAGGAGGCTGCCGTCCGGCAGTCTCATAAGCCAATCGGATAATGCTTTTAAGCCAAAAGGAAAGAGAGGTAGAAGTCGCTTTTTGACCTCTCCTTTTACCAGAATAAACAACAAACAAGGAAGATGTTTGTCTGAAATCTTTTGTAGCCTCTAAATAGAATTTTAGAGCACGGACTACGTCCAAATTGTGCAACAAACGTTCCTTCTTTGAAACTGGATTCGGACACAAAGAAGGTACAACTAAATCCTGGTTAATATTTTTGTTGGAAACAACTTTTGGAAGAAAACCAGGCTTAGTACGCAAAACCACCTTATCTGCATGGAACACCAGATAGGGCGGAGAACACTGCAGAGCAGATAACTCTGAAACTCTTCTAGCAGAAGAAATTGCAACCAAAAACAAAACTTTCCAAGATAATAACTTAATATCTACGGAATGTAAGGGTTCAAACGGAACCCCTTGAAGAACTGAAAGAACTAGATTTAGACTCCAGGGAGGAGTCAAAGGTCTGTAAACAGGCTTGATCCTAACCAGAGCCTGAACAAATGCTTGAACATCTGGCACAGCTGCCAGTCTTTTGTGAAGTAAAACAGATAAAGCAGAGATCTGTCCCTTCAGAGAACTTGCAGATAATCCTTTCTCCAAACCTTCTTGTAGAAAGGATAGAATCTTAGGAATTTTTATCTTGTTCCATGGGAATCCTTTAGATTCACACCAACAGATATATTTTTTCCATATTTTATGGTAAATTTTTCTAGTTACAGGCTTTCTAGGCTGAATCAGAGTATCTATTACAGAATCTGAAAACCCACGCTTTGATAAAATCAAGCGTTCAATCTCCAAGCCGTCAGTTGGAGGGAAACCAGATTCGGATGTTCGAATGGACCCTGAACAAGAAGGTCCTGTCTCAAAGGTAGCTTCCATGGTGGAGCCGATGACATATTCACCAGGTCTGCATACCAAGTCCTGCGTGGCCACGCAGGAGCTATCAAGATCACCGAGGCCCTCTCCTGATTGATCCTGGCTACCAGCCTGGGGATGAGAGGAAACGGTGGGAATACATAAGCTAGGTTGAAGGTCCAAGGTGCTACTAGTGCATCTACTAGGGTCGCCTTGGGATCCCTGGATCTGGACCCGTAGCAAGGAACCTTGAAGTTCTGACGAGACGCCATCAGATCGATGTCTGGAATGCCCCATAATTGAGTTATTTGGGCAAAGATTTCCGGATGGAGTTCCCACTCCCCCGGATGGAATGTCTGACGACTCAGAAAATCCGCTTCCCAATTTTCCACTCCTGGGATGTGGATCGCAGACAAGTGGCAGGAGTGATCCTCTGCCCATTGAATTATCTTGGTCACTTCTTTCATCGCCAGGGAAGTCCTTGTTCCCCCCTGATGATTGATATATGCAACGGTCGTCATGTTGTCTGACTGAAACCTTATGAATTTGGCCTTTGCTAGTTGAGGCCAAGCTCTGAGAGCATTGAATATCGCTCTCAGTTCCAGAATGTTTATCGGGAGAAGAGACTCTTCCCGAGACCATAGACCCTGAGCTTTCAGGGATTCCCAGACCGCGCCCCAGCCCACTAGGCTGGCGTCGGTCGTGACAATGACCCACTCTGGTCTGCGGAAGCTCATTCCCTGTGACAGATTGTCCAGGGTCAGCCACCAACGGAGTGAATCTCTGGTCTTTTGATCTACTTGAATCGTCGGAGACAAGTCTGTATAATCCCCATTCCACTGTCTGAGCATGCACAGTTGTAATGGTCTTAGATGAATTCGTGCAAAAGGAACTATGTCCATTGTTGCAACCATCAATCCTATTACTTCCATGCACTGCGCTATGGAAGGACGAGGAACAGAATGAAGTACTTGACAAGAGCTTAGAAGTTTTGATTTTCTGACCTCTGTCAGAAAAATCCTCATTTCTAAGGAATCTATTATTGTTCCCAAGAAGGGAACTCTTGTTGACGGGGACAGAGAACTTTTTTCTTTGTTCACCTTCCATCCGTGAGATCTGAGAAAGGCTAGGACGATGTCCGTATGAGCCTTTGCTTTTGACAGGGACGACGCTTGAATCAGGATGTCGTCCAAGTAAGGTACTACTGCAATGCCCCTTGGTCTTAGAACCGCTAGAAGGGACCCTAGTACCTTTGTGAAAATCCTTGGAGCAGTGGCTAATCCAAATGGAAGTGCCACAAACTGGTAATGCTTGTCCAGAAAAGCGAACCTTAGGAACTGATGATGTTCCTTGTGGATAGGAATATGTAGGTACGCATCCTTTAAATCCACGGTAGTCATAAATTGATTTTCCTGGATAGTAGGTAGGATCGTTCGAATAGTTTCCATTTTGAACGATGGTACCCTGAGAAATTTGTTTAGGATCTTTAGATCCAAAATTGGTCTGAATGTTCCCTCTTTTTTGGGAACTATGAACAGATTGGAATAAAATCCCATTCCTTGTTCTCTTATTGGAACTGGATGTATCACTCCCATCTTTAACAGGTCTTCTACACAATGTAAGAATGCCTGTCTCTTTATTTGGTTTGAAGATAATTGAGACCTGTGGAACCTTCCCCTTGGGGGTAGTTCCTTGAATTCCAGGAGATAACCTTGAGAAACTATTTCTAGCGCCCAAGGATCCTGAACATCTCTTGCCCAAGCCTGAGCAAAGAGAGAAAGTCTGCCCCCCACTAGATTCGGTCCCGGATCGGGGGCTATCCCTTCATGCTGTTTTGGTAGCAGTGGTAGGCTTCTTGGCCTGCTTACCCTTGTTCCAGGCTTGCATTGGTTTCCAGGCTGGTTTGGGTTGTGAAGTATTACCCTCTTGCTTAGAGGATACAGAATTAGAGACTGGTCCGTTTCTGCGAAAGGGATGAAAATTAGGCTTATTATTAGCCTTAAAAGACCTATCCTGTGGGAGGGCGTGGCCCTTTCCCCCAGTGATGTCTGAAATAATCTCTTTCAAATCAGGTCCAAATAATGTTTTACCTTTGAAAGGAATGTTAAGCAATTTTGTCTTGGAAGACACATCCGCTGACCAAGACTTTAGCCAAAGCACTCTGCGCGCCACGACAGCAAACCCTGAATTTTTCGCCGCTAATCTAGCTAATTGCAAAGCGGCATCTAAAACAAAAGAGTTAGCCAATTTAAGTGCTTGAACTCTGTCCATAACCTCCTCATACGAAGATTCTTTACTGAGCGATTTTTCTAGTTCCTCGAACCAGAAACACGCTGCCGTAGTGACAGGAACAATGCATGAAATTGGTTGTAGAAGGTAACCTTGCTGTACAAAAATCTTTTTAAGCAAACCCTCTAATTTCTTATCCATAGGATCTTTGAAAGCACAACTATCTTCGATAGGAATAGTAGTGCGTTTGTTTAGAGTAGAAACCGCCCCCTCGACCTTGGGGACTGTCTGCCATAAGTCCTTTCTGGGGTCGACTATAGGAAATAATTTCTTAAATATAGGGGGGGGAACAAAAGGTATGCCGGGCCTTTCCCACTCTTTATTTACTATGTCCGCCACCCGCTTGGGTATAGGAAAAGCGTCGGGGGGCACCGGAACCTCTAGGAACTTGTCCATCTTACATAATTTCTCTGGAATGACCAAATTGTCACAATCATCCAGAGTAGATAACACCTCCTTAAGCAGTGCGCGGAGATGTTCTAATTTAAATTTAAATGTCACAACATCAGGTTCAGCTTGATGAGAAATTTTTCCTGAATCTGAAATTTCTCCATCAGACAAAACCTCCCTCATGGCCCCTTGAGATTGGTGTGAGGGTATGTCAGAACAGTTATCATCAGCGTCCTCTTGCTCTTCAGTGTTTAAAACAGAGCAATCGCGCTTTCTCTGATAAGTAGGCATTTTGGATAAAAGATTTGCTATGGAGTTATCCATTACAGCCGTTAATTGTTGCATGGTAATAAGTATTGGCGCACTAGATGTACTAGGGGCCTCCTGTGTGGGCATAACTGGTGTAGACACAGTAGGGGATGATGTAGTATCATGTTTACTCCCCTCATTTGAGGAATCATCTTGGGCAATATCATTATCTGTTGCAATACTGTCCTTACTTTGTTTGGACACTATGGCACAATTATCACATAAATTTAAATGGGGAGACACATTGGCTTTCATACATATAGAACATAGCTTATCTGATGGTACAGACATGTTAAACAGGCTTAAACTTGTCAACAAAGCACAAAAAACGTTTTAAAATAAAACAGTTACTGTCACTTTAAATTTCAAACTGAAAACACTTTATTACTGAATATGTGAAAAAGTATGAAGGAATTGTTCAAAATTCACCAAAATTTCACCACAGTGTCTTAAAGCATTAAAAGTATTGCACACCAAATTTCAGAGCTTTAACCCTTAAATTAACGGAACCGGAGCCGTTTTTACATTTAACCCCTATACAGTCCCAGAATGAGGCTCTGTCTATAACTAGAAAAAGGTGTCCAACACAGTGCCTGCCGTTTTTCTAAACGTTCCCCAAGATTATAATACCAATAATTAGTTAGAATCTGCATAATATGCCTAGTAAAGCAATTGTTTTAGCCCAGAAAAATGTCTACCAGTTTTTAAGCCCTTTTTGAAGCCCTTTATTCTTTTATGTTTAACTAAGAAAATGGCTTACTGGTCCCCATGAGGGGAAATGACAGCCTTCCAGCATTACACAGTCTTGTTAGAAATATGGCTAGTCATACCTTAAGCAGAAAAGACTGCTAACTGTTTCCCCCAACTGAAGTTACTTCATCTCAACAGTCCTGTGTGGAAACAGCAATCGATTTCAGTTACTGTCTGCTAAAATCATCTTCCTCTTACAAACAGAAATCTTCATCCTTTTCTGTTTCAGAGTAAATAGTACATACCAGCACTATTTTAAAATAACAAACACTTGATAGAAGAATAAAACTACATTTAAACACCAAAAAACTCTTAACCATCTCCATGGAGATGTTGCCTGTGCAACGGCAAAGAGAATGACTGGGGTGGGCGGAGCCTAGGAGGGATCATGTGACCAGCTTTGCTGGGACTCTTTGCCATTTCCTGTTGGGGAAGAGAATATCCCACAAGTAAGGATGACGCCGTGGACCGGACACACCAATGTTGGAGAAATAATATGCAGGGGTCAGCGATAGCGGGGTCGGCAGATTAGGGGTTAATAAGTGTAAGGTTAGGGGTGTTTAGACTCAGGGTACATGTTAGAGTGTTAGGTGCAGACGTAGGAAGTGTTTCCGCATAGCAAACAATGGGGCTGCGTTAGGAGCTGAACGCGGCTTTTTTGCAGGTGTTAGGTTTTTTTCAGCTCAAACAGCCCCACTGTTTCCTATGGGGGAATCGTGCACGAGCACGTTTTTGAGGCTGGCCGTGTCCGTAAGCAACTCTGGTATCGAGAGTTGAAGCTGCGTTAAATATGCTCCTTTTTTGGAGCCTAACGTAGCCTTTATGTGGACTCTCAATACCAGAGTTATTTTTATGGTGCGGCCAGAAAAAAGCCAGCGTTAGCTTTTCGGGTCGTTACCGTCAAAACACTAAATCTAGCCGATAGACTCTTGAGAGTGTATGTGTATTATGTGTCTGTGTACTGTGTTTGAGTGTTTTAAAAGTGTTGCCTAACTTAAAGGGACAGTCTTGTCCAAAATAAACGTTCATGATTCAGATAGGGCATGTAATTTTAAACAATTTTCCAATTTACTTTTATCACCAATTTTGCTTTGTTCTCTTGGTATTCTTAGTTGAAAGCTTAACCTAGGAGGTTCATATGCTAATTTCTTAGACCTTGAAGGCCACCTCTTTTCAGAATACATTTTAACAGTTTTTCACCACTAGAGGGTGTTAGTTCATGTTTTTCATATAGATAACACTGTGCTCATGCACATGAAGTTATCTGGGAGCAGGCACTGATTGGCTAAACTGCAAGTCTGTCAAAAGAACTGAAATAAAGGGGCAGTTTGCAGAGGCTTAGATACAAGATAATCACAGAAGTTAAAAGTATATTAATATAAAAGTGTTGGTTGTGCAAAACTGGGGAATGGGTAATAAAGGGATTATCTATCTTTTAAAACAATAAAAATTCTGGAGTAGACTGTCCCTTTAAAGTTCTACATCAGGAGGGCCCAGATGTAAATCTAAAAGTAGATCTCTAAGTTGTGTGATTTCACATTTCCAAATAGTGATAATAAAGTTAAAAGAAATTTAAAAATATGTTATACGTCACGGCATAGGCCTTAATTAGATAAAGGGTTATTCAGCACAAGAATATTAGTCCCTATCTCAGTCTCACATACAAGCTAAGGTTTTCTTATGCTTAGCACCTGCATATGTAGCTCACACAGACAAATGTCACAAAAAAAGTATACCTTGTTTCATCAAAGTATTTAAATATTTTAAAATATTTGAATACAATAGAGTAAATTAAATCTGTGTATATTGATATTAAAGCTAACATAATGTACACAGTTTACACATCTTATTCAAACATAAGTTGCTCAATTCCTAAACTCTATTGGTGAACATTGACAGGTTCTGTAATTAACACAGGAAAATCATTAAAAAAAAGAAAATAATTTTATAATAAAGTTGTTTTAATGCAAACAAAGGGGGGGGGGGGGAAATTACTTGTGTACCTTTAATTGGCTGCAAATCACTTAGGAATTTCCATGAATGCAGGGGTGCAGCAGCAGCAGCTTAGCTATCATCATACTATCTCTACCCATCACATTTAGTACCCATACCAGTGCAGTTTCTACACATCACAAGTACTTCTGTTTTGTCTGGGTTTAGTTACAATCAACTAGCACTCATCTATTCTAAGAGATGTATTCACTGTTTCTACTGGAACATTTGGGTTGGGCTTGAAAGAGATGTTTATTTGTGTGTCATCTGCATAACAGTGGTAGCTGAGGCCATGCTGCCTTATGAAAACTCCCACTGGAATCCTATACACTGCAAATAACATGGGAGATAATATGGAGCCAAGAGGACAGGTGCAGAGGTGCAAACTCCGGATGACACTCTTTGGATTCTGTCAGACAGAAATTATTTGAACCATCTTAGCAGGCGGTTTAGCTCAAGGAAAATTAGTATTGAGCACTCAACCCTATGTTTTGCCATCAGGAGATCATTTAGTACCCGTGCCAGCGCAGTTTCAGTACTATGCCTTGTTCTGAAACCTGACTGGAATGAGTCATACATATTGTTTGTTGATATCAATGCTTCTAGTTGGGTTACAACAACTTTCACAATGACCTTTGCTAGGAAAGGAAAGTTTGAGATAGGTCTATAATATGTAGGACAGGACGGAGAACTGCTTGTTATAATAATGCTTGAGTCCCTGTCTGGAGAGCACTGAGAATTTTTGTGAAGACCAGTGCAATGATGTCCATGCATACTATTAAAAGACATTTTGGTCCATGTTCCAGATAGCAGCTTTTTTTTCCATCAATGTAATTAAAGCTTGTCCAGTTTGATGGGGTTTTGTTTTGGGGTCTTCTAAGTGCTTGAGAGTTTTATTTGATGAAGGTATGTTAGAATGGATGGCTGACCCTTTGTTGGCAAAAAAGACAAAAAATTCCTCACATTTTGACTGACTGAAGGTTGAAACTATAGAGGCAACTGTGTAATAAAGCTGGTCTTGTCTATTTTTGCTTTTCTGATTTCTTGAGAAAAGAAATCTGCCATTTTCTGTGTTATTGTTTTCTATGTTCTTCCAGTTTAAGTTTATTTTCCACTGTTTGAAATGTTCTCCATCTCTGTTCAAGAACCCCCCTTCTCTTTTTCATCTCTTTGATGGCACTGTCAAACCATGGAGCCTTATGATGAGTGGTAAGGGGTCGAGTGTGTATTGGGGCAATGGAGTCCAGGGTATTCTTCACATTCATATTATTCATATTATAGTGTTCTACCAGAGAGTTGACATTGCCACAGCTGTTTAACATATGGATAAAATAAAGATTAGACATGAGTATCTGAGGGGTTGCGCCCTTTAGTGATAGAAAACCAGTCATCTCTACAACAGCAGGGGTGTAGGAGTGACTAGTTATAGAGAAGTTAATAGAGTGGTGGTCAGACCACATGACTTTTAATTCAATGTTGAATACAAGGTCTAGTGTGTGACCACTCTTGTAAGTAGAAGGGGCAGCTTGTGGAAAACATGCATCATAAAATATACTGAGTTAATGTATTGTCCAAATTGTGAAGATTTATCATCAACCCATGCATTGAAATCCCCCAGTATAAGCCACCTGTGGTGTCCTAAAACTAATGCAGATACCAGCTCTATGAATTTATGCATGGAATTGCTTTCCACCTCCAGGAAGATGATAGATCAGGAAAATGTAAAGTTTCATGTATGTTGCACTCCTGGCAGCCATACACACAAATGATTTTGGTTGCCCAACTGAAAAGGGCCTGAAGTTTAAGTCTGTTTTAAAACAGATGGATATACCTCCCCCTTTTCTGTTCTGCCTTGGGCAGTGGATTATTGAATAATTTGATGGTACTGATGCTTCCAGAATTGGGCCTGCACGCCCATCGAGCCAAGTTCTAAGATGCACAATAGGTCTGCTGATTTAGGGCCAGATTACAAATAGAGCAGTATTTAACGCACCTGCATGCACGCTAGCTCCGCTAGAAGTAAGCTTTTTGAGCATGTCAGGTAATGCTAGTATTACAAGTTGAAAGTAAAAAGTTAAATGTCATTTGAGCAAAAAAAGTAGAAAAAACACCCTACTCGCATGCAAATTCACATGTTCTCAGGTGCACTTACCCAACATTATATATAGGTGTAGATATATACAGATATATATATAGGAATATATATTTAGAAATGCATAGAGCATATTCTGTTATGTGCAGAACATTAGAATGTGAAATATTTACTGTAAATACACAAACACTTTATCAAATATGAATATTGCATAAATATGCTTTAACATGTTTTCTTCTACTTAACTGCAAAGGGCTCCAATGCATTTATATAAACGTCTATATATGTGTACATATGAATTTAAGTGTTTATATGTGTATATATGTCTGTCAATATGTAAAAACAGATATATATACACACACACACACACACACACACATACATATTTAGACATGTTAAAGTCCTTTGCCTGCTTTTTTTCTACCTGAGACCTCATGTATTTGAGCCCTTTTTATTAGATACTGTTATTATGAGTGTAACTAGACTTACAAATGTATTTTTTATGTGTTTTGTGACAATTTTTGTTTTGCGAAACAGTCAACCAGAGTTCTGAGGATGCAATATCCTGACGAAAGTGAGCATCAATTGCGCTCAAGTGATCACTAATTCCGATGTGTGCAAATAGCCATGAAAAACCACTTTCAATCGTGCGTAACTGTTAGAGTGAAATGCCCGCCCCTTCTCTTACGCAACCAGTCATGTGAGAAAAGTTCTGGTCTATCACTGAGAGCGAGCGAGCTCTCAGTAATTTTCCCTCGCCACCTCAGAGGTGGTGTAGAGTGTAAGAAGCAGCAGTCTAATGACCGCTGCTTCTTACATTGCTCGAAGCAGTTTCACATATGCGAACCTGCGCCTCAAGGGCTCCAGAGCAACTTTCTCTGCTTAGTACATGGAGCCCTATGGTTTTTTTTTTCAATACACTAATATCCTTTAAAATGGATATTTGTGATGGTGTAATGATGTCTGAATTCCTTTTGGTTTGCACAAGTCACACAAGATACAAGGGTTGTATGAATACATTTTACTTTGAGGCTTTGGAGTGGTGTGTGAAAATGTTAGCTAGACTGAAGTGAGATAAATCTTTGAGTAGTAAATTCCAGAGATTCAGTCTGATAAGGCCACATGGTATGTTGATTAGGAAAGCTGAATAGTGAAATAGTCTGTTGAATGAAAGCAGCTTTCTTTACCAAACAAAGAAGTATAGTTACAACATTTGTAAAGCTGGATATAAATTACTTTACCAGAGATTTATCATATTTCTTTGACTTGCTTCAGGTAAGTGAAGTTGTGGTGTAGGGGTATCATTACAGTACCTTATGTTATTTTTGTAGTCTCTCTGCTGCAGGTGTTGCAGTTTTCCATTGCAGCAAGATGTATCCAGTAGTATCTTATGTGTTCAGTAGATACATTCTGTATGCCAGCTGTATCTCAGGATAGGAATGCAATTTCTTTGCTTTGGAAAGAGATTTGTGGCGTTCAGTCAAATGTAAAAATACTTAAAGTGGTATTTTGTTTTGTTTTGAAGGATAGTCTATTATTTTAAGCTTTTTACTAGATAAGTTCAGGAGCAGTAAAAAGGTGAGGCAGCTATATTGGGTGCACACAGCAGTGAATGCCAGGTAAAACCCTGTTTCTAACACCAATAAACTTTCTTGTGATACATTTTTCTTGTAAGGGGCTTATATTATATAAGACCCATTTAGCCTGTCAAGGACAAAGTGGTTTAACAGTTCTCAAGTATTCTAGATTGCGATGGTTGGAGTAGACAGGACTAAAGAATCCCTCCAGGAGATGTCTCCATTCCTCCAGAGCACTCTTAATACTCAAAAGTTCTCTGTCACCAAATTCATAGTTCTCTGCTGATGATCCTTTTCATGGAATCTCTGGGACAGGATAGCCCTTTGGAAGATGTTGAGGAGGCATCAACTTCTACAAAGGAGGGTTCTCCTGAGTTAAGTTGAGCCAATATAGGGGCAAAAGTAAAAAGCAGCTAAAGTTCTTCAAAGGCTTGCTGAGCTTTAGAATTCCAATGAAAAGAGTCTTGTTTCCTGATAAGATGAGTGATGTGAGAACAGACTTGAGAAAAATTAAAAATGAATCATCTAAAAAAGTTGGAAAATCCATTAAAGCTTTGAACAACTATTTTATTAGTGTGTGTAAGCCAGTTAAAAATGGATTTCACTTTTCTTGTATCCATTTTAATTTGACCAGGTAATAGGAGGAAGCACAGAAATTGAATAGGTCTCAAATTGATATTTCTACAGTTTGGCGTATCGTCTGCATGTGCAAAGACTTTGCATGTAAGGAACTTACCTCCGCTCATGGTCTGGCTTCCCAGTCTCAGTGAATGCAGAGAGTGACTTCTCTGCATTCGACATGGAGATATGCCAAGACTCAACTCCTTCAGCCACTGCTGCAGCTCTCTAGGTGTGCACGGCTGTGCGCTGCCTAGATTTAACGGGATCATGTCCTAATTACCGGAACTCCCACCTCGAGGCTATTGGAGTGGGAATTCCTATAAATAGTCACTCAACCTACCACTCTAGGCTGAGTTATTGCCTTACCTACCTTGTTCCTGGTTCCTGAAAACTAAAGCATGCATTGCTAATACCTGTGTATGCTCACCTGGTTCCTGAAAACCAAAGCATACTTACCTGATATCTTTGTATGCTCACCGTGCTTCATAGTGTTAATTTCCCAGGCTAAGAATTACCAGAAATGTTTCAAATAACACTGTACCAGACTTTATGGGATTACCATACAACATGCAAATGGATGGGGTATTGTTTTCTTCCAAGTAGGGATCTTTAATGTCTCAACAACTGATGAATCAAAAAATCACCCACTGGCTCCTGAGTTTATAATGGCAGAGTAACTGCAATGCTTGTGGGATATTCCACTATCAGACCAAACTCGGCCAGTAGTCTTCTTATCCTGGCGTCGAGCCAGAATTATAGGGAATATCCCAAAGTAGAGAAAAGTTCACAAGATGAGGTAAGCGGCACTCACCACAGGCAGGATAGTCCTCAGCGGCAACAGGCAGGAAATCAGAGAAAGGCAGTTCACGGGTAAACTACCAGAAAGGTCAGGCAGGCAGGGTTCAGCAACAACAAGGCAGAACATAGGTAAACCACTAGAAAGGTCAGGCAGGCAGGGTTCAGCAACAAAAAGGCAGTCCAGAGGAAAACCACTAGAAAGGTCAGGCAGGCAGGGTTCAGCAACAACAAGGCAGTCCAGAGGTAAACGACTAGGATGGTAAGGCAGGCAGGGTTCGGCAACAGTACATCAATCCAGCAGTTAAGGGGTAAACAAGCAGAGTGGTCAGACAAGCAGAGTTCAGCAGCAGTATATCAATCCAGCAGTTAAGGGGTAAACAGGCAGAATGGTCAGACAAGCAGAGTTCAGCAGCAGTATATCAATCTAGCAGTTAAGGGGTAAACAGAGTGGTCAGACAAGCATTGGTCAGAAACAGTATGACAGTTCAGCATACAATAACAGCCAGGAGAACAGTAAGTAACACCTATACTTGGGTAGTGATAGGTAGCAATAGAGTCCCTTACATAGGCGCAGGATTCCTGCCACAGGAGATCATGACTGGCTTCTGAACGAGGCAACGCGCAGCAATGATGTCACCACCACACGCAGACAGGAGCTGACTCCCCCCTAGGTAACGAGCATCAGGCACCACGTCCCTAGCAACGGCTGGTGCGGCATGACATAGCCCCCCTCTGGGAACCAGAGTCAGTCTCAAAGGATGAGCAGCATGGAATTTGGAGACCAAAGATGGAGCATGCACATTACGGGCAGGAACCCAGGAACGATCTGCCACAGAGTAACTTTTCCAATGTACCAGATATTGCAGTTGTCTGTGCCTGTATCTGGAGTCCAGGATCTTAGCAACCTAATATTCAGAGTCACCACGGACCCGGAGCGGAGGAGGAGGAGCTCGGAGCCGGGTATATATATTCTTCTTGTAAGGTTTGAGTAGGGATATGTGGAAGACTGGGTGTATGCGCAAGGTTTTGGGCAAGGCCACTTTGTAGGCAACAGGAGACAGTCTTTTCAGGACTTTGTAAGGACCGATAAACCTAGGCCCCAATTTGTGAAAAGGTTAACATAGACAAATATGTTGAGTAGAGACCCTAACACGTTCACCTACTGAGATGGCACGTACAGAAGCTCTATGACGATCAGAAAACTTTTATATCTAGAGACTGCTGAACGCAGCTGAAAGCGAATACATTGCCATGAGTGGTGCGTTCAGTAACATGTCGGTCTGCAGCAGGAACCCCTGTGGACTAAGCAGAAAGAGGGAAGACACAAGGTTGATACCCTGCTGCGGCTTGAAATGGAGAACATTGAAGAGAAGAGTGCCAATGAGTGTTTCTTGCCAGCTCAGCTAGGGGTAACAACTCAGACCAGTTGGTATGGAGACCATTGACAAAGACTCTAAGGTAGGCTTCAAGAACCTGGTTTACTCTCTAGGTTAGTCCATTGGTCTGAGGATGGTAGCCAAAAGACATGGAAACAGTGGTTCCGATCAACTTAGAAAAGGCTCTCCAAAAGGTAGAGATGAACTGTGGACCTCTTTCGGAAACAATATTCGCAGGAATGCCATGAAGTCGTACCACATGCAAGAGAAAAAGAGACGTTAATTCTTGGGCAGAAGGCATTTTGGTTAGGGGTACAAAATGAGCCAGTCTGGGAAAGCAATCCACCACAACCCAGATAACTGTATGGTGGTCAGAAGGAGGAAGGTCCACAATTAAATCCATTGTTATGTGTGTCCATGGTTGTTTGGGAATTGACAATGGTTGGAGCAAGCCGGGAGGCAAGGATTGGGGAGTTTTTTTTGGCAGCACAAGTTGTGCAGGCTTTCACATAATCCTGAGCATCAGACTTCATAGTAGGCCACCATACGTGTTGGGAAAGACGCTTAAAAGTCCTTGACAAACCAGGATGTCCTGAGAGTTTACTATCGTAAACCCAGGACAGCACAGGAGTGTGTAGGTTCAGAGGTACAAAAAAGATATCGGAAGCCATGGGGGCTTCAGGAGGTTTACCAGACTGGGCATGTTGCAGTCTTCAAAGAAGGGTGGTATTCAATTGAGTAACCACACAGGATATGTTCAATAGGAGCTTCAGAACAATCACTTGAGTGAGGAAACTGATGGGAAAGGGCATCAGCCTTCTTGTTTTTGGTCCCAGGGAGATAAGAGACCACAAAATTAAAATGCGAAAAGAACAAGGCCCCTCTTGCCTGTCGAGGATATAGTCGATGAGCAGTCTCTAGGTAAGTCAGATTCTTGTGGTCGGTGAGACTCTGAATGGGATTGCCAGTGCCTTCTAACCAATGACGCCATTCAGTCAAGGCCATCTTAATGGCTAAGAGTTCACGATTACCCACATTGTAATTCCTCTCAGCAGGAGTAAAGCATTTGGAAGAAAAGGCTACAGGGTGTGACTTGGAGGTTAAAGGATCCCTTTGGGTTAGAACTGCTCCAGCCCCTATCTCAGAGGCATCAACCTCTAAAGTGAACTGTAGGTCAGGGTAAGGATGGCAGAGCACAGGGGCAAAACATAAAGCCTTTTTTAGACGAGTCTAGGCATATATGGCCTCAGACGTCAAGACGTATGACTTGGTTTATTTCTTTAAGGGAAGAAGGTAGTTGTAAGCATGCCAAGCAGGCTCATTCCAAGTGATATATGTGACAAGACATCTGAAATCCATCACATACACCTCCACAGTTGTTTTCCATTGGGGAAGGGACCGCAGGGCACATTGGGCTGTTGAGCTTCTATGAGGATCATCATATAGTGTACCCATAGCTTATAGAAAGCTATCTAAGGATTCCAGAGAAGGACTGGAAGTAAACAATAGGTTATAAGCCAGGCCCGGGGTTCTCCTGAAAGAAGAAAGATCAGAGATATAACTCAGTGATTTAATAGAACATCCTTGCAGGAAAACTGGCATTATAATGGGTTCTGGTGTTCCAGAAACAGTGGATGCTGAAATGATGGAGGGCACAGGAGCTGTGCAAACTTGTAATTCCTCAAATTTTTGCAAAATATGTAATTGGCTGGATTTAATTTCCTGCATATTTTGCATAAGGGAGACAAGCTGTTAAGAAAGGGCTTAACATACTTTGGGATTCTATATTGTAGGTTTGGTTATTATGTTAGACTTACCTGGGTAGGTTACTGGTAGAGGGATCCAAAATCAGGTATTGAGCACACCCTTACCTATCCCCCTTACTGATTAAGGCCTAGATTTGGGAATAGGCCTGTCAGAAAAGAAATAGGCATTGGGGCAAAAAGAGAGTCCAAAGCTAATGTCAGAGTGTATCCTAGGGTCAGCCAGAAGAAGTCCGCCAGTGCATCAAGATAAAGGGATAAGAGAAGAGAGAGTTCAGTGTCCAGACCAAATGGCAAAACCAGTAAGTAGCAGATCTGAAGACAACTCCAAAGAGGTCAGGCAAAGAGGCAGTAGCAGGGAGAATAGCCAGGGGTCAAAGAGTCAGATGAAAGGATAAAGCACAAGGCAGGTAACAGGTGAGCTTGCAAGGAATACCACAAATAGCACTTCTGGATTTCTGGGTATTTAAAGACCTTGGATTTAACTATGATGTAATCTAGGCATTGGATGGTTATTCAGTACCTGCCCCAACGCCAACCTATAAACGTTAATGTGTGTTGTGCATGCCAATACGAGAGAGTGCACCCCAAACCTCAATTTTTAGATCGATTAGCATGCCAGAAGCTTGGAAGGAAGATAATGTATCTGAACTTAGCGCATATGGAACCCAACCTAAAGTTATTGTATCTAAGAAAGCAGAAGTTATCACGCCTGGAGCGGAAGTCAAACACATTGGGGGATTCGTCAACCATGGTAAACATCCTGTCATAGCTTCAGAGTTAGTGTGCACTAAGGGACCTAATGACTATGATGCTACTTTGGGGTTAGCAAGCAATGAGGGATCCGTCAACCTCAGTAAGTATATTGACATTGCCCCCTCTCTAATGCGACCTCAGGGCAGGAGAAGTTCAAGTAGGTTGCTGATGATGAAAGGAACGGAGAGCGGTGGCATGGAGGTCAGTCTCAAGTTCCCAGGAGCGTTCTTCTGGACCATATCCTTTCCAATGTATTACGCACTCTAAAAATCCTCGATGGACCCAAGAGTACAGAATCCCCTCAACTTCATATTCTTCAGCACCATTGACTAAGGTAGGAGAAGGAGAAGTAGTTTATTGAGGAAAGAGATTTAGGGCATCATGGTTTCAGCAGGGAGGCATGTAAAAACTTGATGAAACTTGTAAGAGGTTGACATTTTCAAATGAAAGGTGACAAGGTTTATGTATGGAAGGGTCAAATTCATTTGGTACCAAGTTTCTTTGTAGGACATTGATTAATTAGGGGTTTATAATATAGGTATTTTTGGAAGTGTTTTGGCTAAATAAACTTCTTTTTCTATAAGGTGGTGGTGCTGCTGCTCCTTGCTTTTTTGGATTTGTGAAGGAGTTTTTATGCAGCAGCTTGCACACCTGCTGAGAATTTTACTCAAGTGGTGGGATACTATATACTTGCCAGATGAAGTTTATAAGTACATAACCATACTTTGCTCCAGAAGAATATATGGGTGGAATAGAGTGTCTCTTAGGGACCCATCGATGACAGTACATATATTGACAGACTCAAGATCTTGATGAAAGAAGGGCCCTTGGGACAGTAGGTTGTGTAATAGTGGAAGAGACCACAGAAGAAAACTGATCATCTAAATCAAGTCCACAAACTAAGATCTGCAGGGCCAGGCTGGAGCTGTAATATTCTGTAACATAAAAGTCTCTGTTATATTCTTTCTTTATAAAAAGTTGTTGTTGTCTCATTAATTTAACTATCAGGTTCAACAGATTCTGTATGTTAAATCTAATAGTTGGAATGAGTGTTGTTTGTTATTATACAAAGGGTTTATTTACTTTCTGAATGCAAATCAATTATGCATGACTGATGTAAAATACCCCAATATAAGGTTGCAGCAGCGATATAAACATAGAGAAACTATATTGAAACATACGTATGAAAAATGACAAGAAAGCAAATAAGGTAGTTAGTAAGCTTACTTTGTAATTTTGGAAACAAGCGATGGAAATGTAAAATTAGGTACAGCTGGATTCCCCTGAAGTTCCGTATTAGATGAGACACAGAGGCGAAGGACAAAATATTATGGAAAACAAAGTTAGTGGTTAAAGCAGCTGGGAATTATAGTTTTATAGTTGACACATATAAAGTTAATTCCTGTAGGAGAGTAACCACAAACCTCACTTGTGCTGTGCAGGGAGTTCCAGATGTGCTGATTCTGTTGTTGGGGGTTGAGCATTTTCATTGACAACCTTACTGATGGGAAAAGGACCAATGTAGTTCCTATTGAATTTCTTACTAGGGACAGTTAGACGCAGATGTTTGGTTGATAACCATACCAAATCTCCTATGGCATAAGGAGGCGATGGCTTCCTTCTTAGATCGTAGTATTTATTTTGATGATTTTGCGCGATTTGGATGTTATCTGCTAATAGAGCGAATGTATCTTTAATAGTGTTGGTTAAATCATCAACGACCGGACAATCATGGGAAGGAGTTGGAAGTAGATGAAAAGATGGATGGAATCCATAGTTCGCATAAAATGGTGTAAGCCTTGTGGAGGAGTGAACAGCATTGTTGTGGGAGAATTCAGCTAAAGATAGAAGGGTAGACCAATTCTATACTGATTTTTTAGGGAAATTTGATTCCACTCTGTATCTTTTTACTACACCTTAAATTCAGAGATGTAGTCCTCTATTTTTTTTTTTAATTCTGTTTGAGGCTACGTAACTTGTTCTCTGCAGTGAGCTGGTGATAAGGATCTTCGTATAATTCTGCTATTGCAGAGAAAAAGTTGTCAACAGAGTTAAAAATGGGATCATCACTCTCAAAAAAGGTGTCCGCCCAAGCTCTAGGTTCATTCATAAGGAATGATATAATAGTGAGAACTTTAGAACGTTCATTAGGAAACATCTTTGGTTTTAAATTAATAAATAATCTACAGGCATTATAAAACTGCCGGAAAGTCTTCCTATCTCCATAGAAATTGTCTGGAGGACTTATTGGGGGTTCTGGTACCTGTATGGGGGAAGCAGGTGTTCTCATCCCCTCTTTTATAATATTTTTCAATGTTTGGTTTTCTACTTGTAATTCACGCAGACCCTGGGTTGACTGGTCTACTTTGTGAGATAATTATTTTACATGATTAGTTAAATCAGCTAAACTCATGTTTGTAGTATGTACTGAGTAATCAAACAACAGCCCTTTGTCTTTTTAAGGCTTGGTATTCTGTAATATTCTGTAACATAAAAGTCTCTGTTATATTCTTTCTTTATAAAAAGTTGTTGTTGTGTCATTATTTAACTATCAGGTTCAACAGATTCTGTATGTTAAATCTAATAGTTGGAATGAGTGTTGTTTGTTATTATAAAAAGGGTTAATTTACTTTCTGAATGCAAATCAATTATGCATGACTGATGTAAAATACCCCAATATAAGGTTGCAGCAGCGATATAAATATAGAGCAGAAACTATATTGAAACATACGTATGAAAAATGACAAGAAAGCAAATAAGGTAGTTAGTAAGCTTACTTTGTAATTTTGGAAATAAGCAATGGAAATTTAAGATTAGGTACAGCTGGATTCCCCTGAAGTTCCATATTAGATGAGACACAGAGGCGAAGGACAAAAGATTATGGAAAACAAAGTTAGTGGTTAAAGCAGCTGGGAACTATAGTTCTATAGTTGACACATATAAAGTTTATTCCTGTAGAAGAGTAACCACAAACCTCACTTGGTCTGTGCAGGGAGTTCCGGATGTGCTGATTCTGTTGTTGGGGGTTGAGATTCACTGAGTGACAGCTGGAGAGGAGGATTGCTGTTCAGGTGAAGGAGGTAATGCTCACACAAAGCAAGCAGCAAGTTACGCTGAGACTGTGCTGACAAGCAGTCAGAGGAAAAAGGATCACAGGTGTGATTAGGAGGCCAAGTACAGATTACTGCTTCAATACCAAGCAACTAGTGTATCCAATGTGAATCCTTAAGAAGGCTGCTTATTAACTCCAGTCACGCCCCTTAAAGGAGAAGTTTATTACAGGAGCTATCAGAACCAATGATGAACATTCCTAATTGAGCTATAACTCTTAGAAGCAGAACAGGTGGTGGAAAGATGTAAGCAAGAGGAAACGACCAAGGAGCTGTTAGAGCATCTACAAACACCACCTGTGGATCTTGAAAAGTATCTGGAAAGCTTGTTGTTTAAACAAGAAGCCATCAGATCTATCTCTGGGAGACCCCATTGTTCTACAATCTGATTGCAAACCTCCAGATGTAAAGACCATTCCCTGAGAAAAGAGATTTATGACTCAGATAATCTGCTTCCCAGTTTTTCACCTGTGTGTTCCCCCTTGATGATTGATATATGCTACTGCTGTGACATTGTCTGATTGAAAAAATGCAAATAAGTCTATCCTCTCCTAAACTGTATATGATCCACTTTTAGTAACCAGGAGTTGAATCCCAGGAGTAGTGGCTTGTGGACTCTCACCACCTTATGAAATAAATATTATTAGTTTAGGTTAAAATTGCTACAATGATAAGGTAATACAATTTTTACAAACTCAATATAACACTTGATGCAAAGGGATAGTGGGTCTATTTCATGAATCAAATTCTATAATATTTACAGCCTTTATGTAAGGTGTTCAAACAGGAGAATATGGCTAACAAACTTACATACAGAAAATACATAGCTTCAAAAAGTGAGATAAAAGGTAAAAGAAAACAAGCGAAACAAATTCAGAGGTTTTAGTAAGAAGAGTGGAAAGGAGGATTGATGTAAGACCTGGGCAGAGTGAATAGGGCATGGAATATTTGCTGACAAGGGTGAAAACATAAAAGGATGCTGTAATATCGAGAGCTTTATATCAAGTGATTAAGTAGAGGGCATAAAGAGTAACAGTGATTCAGTTGTGCAAATTCAATGTAAAAGTCCCAAGATGCATGTAATGCGTCCTATTTACCAATGTGCGAGTGGACATGATACGAAGTAGAGTATCATGTCCACATCGTAAATGCCGACTGCATATGGTGTCGGCATTTATCATTGCACTAGCAGTTAACCAGAACTGCTGGTGCAATGATGAATGCGGACAGCAATGCCGCCCCCTGCAGATTTGCAGCAAATCGGCCGCTAGCAGGGGGTGTCAATCAACCCAATCATATTTGATCGGGTTGATTTCTGTCTGCCGCCTCAGAGCAGGCGGACAAGTTATGGAGCATCGGTCTTTAGACCACTGCTTTATAACTTCTTGATTACTTCTGTTTTTATATGGAGCTTGATCAATATGCCCTAATGCCTGAATCGTAGTAAACTAGATCAGACTTTGCACTCTGAGAAACCAGTATATTGCCATATTTTTCACTTTTAGATTATGATCACAGTGTTCAGATCTGAAATAAAAAACTTACATGTATTGGAGAAGCAGGATCAGGTTGAACACTCTAGATAAACAAAAAAAAAAAAGGATCATATTTTAATTTCTTCCCACACTTTTAACTTCATTTTTAACAATATTCAATTACATATGCATATAAAAAATCACTATACATAATCCTTACACAAGCGCCCTGATCTGTGAGCATATAGGGGCTGATTTATCAAGGGCACTGGTCCCTGTAACACTGTGCACTTCTGCTTTGCCCTTCAAGATGTCTTGAGTATACAGAAATATGTTCTCCAGCAACAGGGTCAACATTAACAAAGCATCATTTATGAACACACTATGAGGCCCATTTATCAAGCTCCGGATGGAGCTTGAGGGCCTGTGTTTCTGGCGAGCCTGCAGGCTCGCCAGAAACAGCAGTTATGAAGCAGTGGTCTAAAGACCGCTGCTCCATAACCCTGTCCACCTGCTCTGAGCAGGCGGACACACATCACCGAAACTCAACCCGATCGAGTACGATTGGGTTGATTGACACCTCCCTGCTGGCAGCTGATTGGCCGCGAATCTGCAGGGGGCGGCGTTGCACCAGCAGCTCACAAGAGCTGCTGGTGCAACGCTGAATACGGAAAGCGTATTGCTCTCCGCATTCAGCAAGGTCTGGCGGACCTGATCCGACAGTGATCCTTTGATAAATATCCCCCTTGATATTATTTATAATCAGTGGCGTCACTAGGGGGGGGGGGCCGCACCCGGGTGACACCCTCCAGGGGGTGACACAAAAAATAAATAAAAAAAAAATATTTTTTTTTTTTATTTTTTTTTTAATTTTATTGAAATTCAAAGAAATACAATGTTGAGATGCATAGATTATTTTATTAGAGGCTGGCATTTGTGAACATTAGTGGGACTGGGGAAGTTGTAGACACACAATTTTTTTGCCCCTTGAGCCAGTGCTGCAATTTCAACAAATAGTTTTCCCGGCTGCTTTTGCTTGTTTGTACTTTGCTCCTCCCCTGCCCAATTTCACTATGAATGTTGTGGGTGTGCAGTGGGGCTTGCAAAGTTGCGCTGCTAGCCTAAACCTGCCTGCCTATCTGTGCTCACTGCTCAGTGACATGCGGCCCAGGGCTGTGCACTGACAGACTTGGAACAGAGTCAGAGAGCAGAATTTTCATAGTTTGTGCGCCTAAACCTAAAAAGAGTGCTCTGTTTATCTTTCATTTTATGTTCTGCTGAGCCAGGGAGCAGCTCTAGGCATGAGCTTCATAATTAATGCAGTGCAGTTTACATATTTTGTATGTGTGTGTCTGAGTTTTTGTGTGTCTCAGTGTTTTTGTGTGTGTGTTTTTGTGTGTGTGTCTGAGTGTGTTTCCAAGTGTTTGTGTGTGCATCTGAGTATGTTTTTAAGTGTGTCTGAGTGTTTGTATGTGTGTTTGCCTGTGTTTTTGTGTGTGTCTGCTTTCTGGGGGGGGGGTGACACCATGACTTACCGCACCGGGTGACACCAACCCTAGTGACGCCACTGTTTATAATTATTGGAGGTAAGGTCTAAGGAGACAGAACCTAAAAATACCGGTACTTATGATAAAAATACTTTTACTTATGATAAAAATACCGGTAATTATGATAAATCTTTTTCTTCATACTCAAAGTAGAAACACATTAAGTCAAGCTCTGTCAGGATAAAATCTGTTTATATATATAAAGTTGAAGTGAAGAAGTTGAAAAGAAATGCCATCTAATTCAAAACTGTGAAAAACTTTATATGCCCCACAAAATATCCCTTTAAAATAAAACCATCAACAAACTTAAAGGGAGATTAAATGCTTTGAGATGATAACATAAACCGATAAACTATTTATATAAAGAAAAATGTTGATATATAACTTTGTCAGTATATGCTGTGTGTATTACCATATTTTTTCCCCTGCCTGTAATCTTTTACTGACACTATCTGCCTGTCTCCTAAACCCCATCATGATTTTTACGACACCCCTCCTCCCCCTGCATTCAGACCTCTGTAACACTTTGTCTTTTTAGCCTGTGTTTTAAGATATAATCTGTAAATTCCATCAAATTGGTCAGTATTGCTTCAGACTTGAAAAAGGACATTCTTCCGAAAGCTTGTCATCTTATAAATGTATAGTTAGTCCAATAAAAAAGTATCATTGCTCAATGTAATACTCTTGTTATTTTGATATATAAAGAAAAAAAAACTCTGCAATATACTTTCGGCATTCAGCGATGTCTGTCGGACATGATATGCTACAGCATATCATGTCGGACAGACATTATTAATTCGGCCCCATAGGCTTCCACATCCCTACAGTGGGATGTGCTGAGGCACAAAGCAGAATTATTAGTAACTAGTCGATAAGCCCAGAGGGCAGTCTAATTATTTTTTAAACTACAGATGTAGAAACAACCTATTTTGTAACTCTTCTTTTATATAAAAATTTAAGCTACAGGTGTAGCAATACTATAATTTTAATGGACTACTATCTTAAAAAATATAAATTTTTAATATGATATTGGCTGATCGGAACAGCCAATAGAATGCAAGCTCAATCTGATTGGCTGATTGAATCAGCCAATCGGATTGAACTTGATTCTGATTGGCTGATTCCATCAGCCAATCAGAATTTTCCTACCTTAATTCCGATTGGCTGATAGAATCCGTCAGGAAGTCGTCGGAAGAAGAAGATGGGTCCGCGTTGGAGGTCTTCAAGATGGAGCCGGTCCTCATCGGATGAAGATAGAAGATGCCGCTTGGATCAAGATGGTTGCCGGTCCGGATCGCCTCTTCTTCCCGGATAGGATGAAGACTTTGGAGCCTCTTCTGGACCTCTTCAGCCGCCGGTGATGGATGTCTAGCCCCCGCTTGGGCTTGGATGAAGATTTTGGAGCCAGGACGGATCGGTGTGATACCCGGCGAGGTGAAGACAAGGTAGAAAGATCTTCAGGGGCTTAGTGTTTATTTAAGGGGGGTTTGGGTTAGATTAGGGGTATGTGGGTGGTGGGTTGTAATGTTGGGGGGGGGTATTGTATGTTTTTTTTTACAGGCAAAAGAGCTGAATTCTTTGGGGCATGCCCCGCAAAGGGCCCTGTTCAGGGCTGGTAAGGTAAAAGAGCTTTGAACTTTTGTAATTTAGAATAGGGTAGGGCATTTTTTTATTTTGAGGGGCTTTGTTATTTTATTAGGGGGCTTAGAGTAGGTGTAATTAGTTTAAAATTGTTGTAATTTTTTTCTAATGTTTGTAAATATTTTTTTATTTTTTGTAACTTAGTTATTTTTTATTTTTTGTACTTTAGTTAGTTTATTTAATTGTATTTATTTGTAGGTATTGTATTTAATTAATTTAATGATAGTGTAGTGTTAGGTTTAATTGTAGGTAGTTTATTTAATTTATTTATTGATAGTGTAGTGTTAGGTTTAATTGTAGATAATTGTAGGTAGTTTATTTAATTAATTTATTGATAGTGTAGTGTTAGGTTTAATTGTAACTTAGGTTAGGATTTATTTTACAGGTAATTTTGTAATTATTTTAACTATTTTAGCTATTAAATAGTTCTTAACTATTTAATAGCTATTGTACCTGGTTAAAATAAATACAAAGTTACCTGTAAAATAAATATAAATCCTAAAATAGCTATAATATAATTATAATTTATGTTGTAGCTATATTAGGGTTTATTTTACAGGTAAGTATTTAGATTTAAATAGGAATAATTTATTTAATAAGAGTTAATTTATTTCGTTAGAATAAAATTATATTTAACTTAGGGGGGTGTTAGGGTTAGGGTTAGACTTAGCTTTAGGGGTTAAAAAATTTATTAGAGTAGTGGTGAGCTCCGATCGGCAGATTAGGGGTTAATACTTGAAGTTAGGTGTCGGTGATGTTAGGGAGGGCAGATTAGGGGTTAATACTATTTATTATAGGGTTATTGAGGCGGGAGTGAGGCGGATTAGGGGTTAATAACTTTATTATAGTAGCGGTGCGGTCCGCTCGGCAGATTAGGGGTTAATAAGTGTAGGCAGGTGGAGGCGACGTTGAGGGGGGCAGATTAGGGGTTAATAACTATAATATAGGGGTCGGCGGTGTTAGGGGCAGCAGATTAGGGGTACATAGCTATAATGTAGCTGGCGGCAGCGTGCGGACGGCAGATTAGGGGTTAATAAAAATATGCAGGGGTCAGCGATAGCGGGGGCGGCAGATTAGGGGTTAATAAATATAATATAGGGGTCGGCGGTGTAAGGGGCAGCAGATTAGGGGTACATAGGGATAACGTAGTTGGCGGCAGTGTACGGAGCGGAAGATTAGGGGAAATTTTTTTTTTATAGAGTGGCGGCGATGTGGGGGGGCCTCGGTTTAGGGTACATAGGTAGTTTATGGGTGTTAGTGTACTTTAGAGCACAGTAGTTAAGAGCTTTATAAATCGGCGTTAGCCCAGAAAGCTCTTAACTACTGACTTTTTTCTGCGGCTGGAGTTTTGTCGTTAGATTTCTAACGCTCACTTCAGCCAAGACTCTAAATACCGGCGTTAGAAAGATCCCATTGAAAAGATAGGATACGCAATTGACGTAAGGGGATCTGCGGTATGGAAAAGTCGCGGCTGGAAAGTGAGCGTTAGACCCTTTCCTGACTGACTCCAAATACCAGCGGTAGCCTAAAACCAGCGTTAGGAGCCTCTAATGCTGGTTTTGACGGCTACCATCAAACTCTAAATCTAGGCCTAAGAAAATAAAAAAAGACCCCCCAAAATAAAAACACCCCCTACTCTAAGAATAAACTACCAGTAGCCCTTAAAAGGGCTTTTTGCAGGGCATTGCCCCAAGATAATCAGCTCTTTTTCAAGAAAATACACAAAGACCCCCTAACAGTAAACCCCCCAAATAAAATAACCTAACACTAAAAAACACTAAAATAACCTAACACTAAAATACACAAATAACCCCCCCCCCCAAAAAAAAAAAACCCTTAAAAAATCCTAAGTCTAACCCCCAGTTTGGTACTCACGGTTCCTGAAGTTTGGCGGAGAAGGTTCTGTTCCAGGCGGTGAAGTCTTCTTCCAAGCGCAACCTCTTCTTCCAGGAACATCCTGCGCGGAGCAGTTCTGAAGACTGAAGACCGCGGAGCTGAAGACCGGCGACGGCGCGGAGCCATGGAGCGTGGAGGATCCTCTTCATATGATCTCCGCCGTACACTGAATAGTGAATTCAAGGTACGCGATTAAAGATGGCGTCCCTTGAATTCCTATTGGCTGATTTCAATTAGCAAATAGGATGAAAGCCACTCAAATACTATTGGCTGTTTAAATTAGCCAATAGGATGAGAGCAAGTGAAATTCTATTGGCTGATTTGAATAGCCAATAAAATTTCACTTGCTCTCATCCTATTGGCTAATTTAAACAGCCAATAGTATTTGAGTGGCTTTCATCCTATTGGCTGATTTGAATTGGAAAAATCAAATCATCCAATAAAAATTCAAGGGACGCCATCTTTAATCGCGTACCTTGAATTCACTTTTCAGTGTACGGTGGAGATCGTACAAAGAGGATCCTCCATGGCTCTGCGGTCGACGGTCTTCAGTTCCAGAGTCGCCGGTCTTCAGCTCCGCTCCACTCTGTGCAGGATGTTCCTGGAAAAAGACTTCACCGCCTGGAACAGGACCTTCTATGTCGAATTTCAGGAACCGTGAGTACCAACCTGGGGGTAAGACTTAGGATTTTTTAAGGGTTTTTTGGGGGGGGATTTGTTTTATTTAGATTAGGGATGGACAGAAAAAGAGCTAAATGCCCTTTTAAGGGTAATGCCCAAACAAATGCCCTTTTCAGGGCAATGGGTAGTTTAGGTTTTTTAGTGTTAGGTTATTTTATTTGGGGGGGTTTGGTGGGTGGGGGGTTTACTGTTAGGTGGGACTTTCTATATTTTTTGTAAAAGAGCTGATTATCTTGATGCAATGCCCTTCAAAAAGCCCTTTTAAGGGCTACTGGTAGTTTATTATTGGAGTAGGGGGTGTTTTTATTTTCATAGGGATTAGGTTTAATTTTGTTAAATTTGGTAATTTGATTTTTTATTTTCTGTAATGTTAGCTTTTTTATTTTTTGTAAACTTAGTTTTTTTATTTTTTGTAAACTTTGAATGTATTAGTTTAGGTAATTTTGGTTTATTTAATGGGGTGTTAGGTAGGGGTTGTTAGGTTAGGGGGTGTTAAGTTAGTGTACTGTACTTAGTTATTTAAATAGTTATTTGAGTTGTGGGTTTTGACAGTTTAAAGGGTTAATAAGTTAAATAGGTTTATTGCGATGTAGGGGTTTTGCGGTTTAGGGGTTAATAGAATAAATAAATTAATTGCGATGTAGGGTTTAGGGGTTAATAGGGTAAATAGGTTTATTGCAATGTAGGGGTTTAGGGGTTAATAGGGTAAATAGGTTTATTGTGATGTAGGGGTTTCGGGGTTAATAGGGTAAATAGGTTTATTGCGATGTAGGGGTTTAGGGGTTAATAGGGTGAATAGGTTTATTGCGATGTAGGGGTTTCGCGGTTTAGAGGTTAATAGGGTAAATAGGTTTATTGCGATGTAGGGGTTTAGGGGTTAATAGGATAAATAGGTTTATTGCAATGTAGGGGTTTAGGGGTTAATAGGGTAAATAGGTTCATTGCGATGTAGGGGTTTAGGGGTTAATAGGGTAAATAGGTTTATTGCAATTTAGTGGTTTTGCGGTTTAGGGGTTAATAGGGTAAATAGGTTTATTGTGATGTAGGGGTTTAGGGGTTAATAGGGTAAATAGGTTTTTTGCGATGTAGGGGTTTAGGGGTTAATAGGGTAAATAGGTTTATTGCGATGTGGGGGGTTTGCAGTTTAAAAGTCAATACTTTGTGTAGGATTTTTTTTTTGTTATATTTCGTGCCGGTGGTTAGTTTTTTTTTTTGCCTTTGCTGCTCCGTTTGCCTTACGCTGCATCCCGGTGGATTGCGAAAATGGCAGGGTGGTGAAAGAATCCACCTTGCCATTTTCGGAATTCACCTGGATGCAGTTTCACCAGTCCCTGTAACACTGTGCACTTCCGCTTTGCCCTTCAAGATGTCTTCTGAGTATACAGAAATATGTTCTCCAGCAACAGGGGACAGAACCTAAAAATACTGGTACTTATGATAAATCTTTTTCTTCATACTCAAAGTAGAAACAGATTAAGTCAAGCTCTGCCAGGATAAAATCTATTTATATATATAAAGTTGAAGTGAAGAAGTTGAAATAAAATGCCATCTAATTCAAAACTGTGAAAAACTTTATATGCCCCACAAAATATCCCTTTAAAATAAAACCATCAACAAACTTAAAGGGAGATTAAATGCTTTGAGATGATAACATAAACTAATAAACTATTTATATAAAGAAAAAAAGACTCTGCAATATATTTTCATTATTTATTTTGTCCCCCTTTCCTGTAATCTCATTCTGAAATTGTGAGCTTTTCAGTTCCTGTTAGAAATGGAAGTGCAGAACACTGTTATATTCCAAACAGACATTAGCTACACACTTGGTCACAGAATAGAAAGAAACCTAGGTTACAACATGGCAGCTCCCATGGTTTTATAGACAGGAAAGGCTAGATTACAAGTGGAGTGCCAAATGATTGCCCGTTTGCAGACGCCGGATGATTAATCAGTCATTACAAGTGCTTATAAAATTAACCAAAGATCAAAACTCTGGTTAATTTTATATGATACTGGATTCTACCTGTTTATTACTGTAGAATATTCCGCAAACTATGATTATACCACTGTTTCATTAATAGAAAGTAATTTACTGTACAGGCAATACTGACCAAATATTATATATTTATAATTAAAAAAATCAAGGCATTGTAATAAGGTTCATATTTTTTACTTACCTTAAGGAGAGAATACTGGCAGCCTGCCAGAACAATGCAAAATTGAAATATCCAAAAGTCTTTAAAAAGACCTTGGCTTAGGACCAAAAATCCAAAAAATGACACAAGGATAGCTAAAAATACAGTCAGGACATTTTCTCCAATATCTTCTGTTCTGCAAACAAAAAATATATATATGTATCTTGTGAAGTAAAAAGGTGTATGAAAACAACTGGCATTAACCATTGCAAATATCTAGAACTAAAAGTAGAATGCAGACCAGAATTCCTTCAAGTTTAAATTGTACAAGTTATAGTAAATAAAATATAAATTTAATTTAAAGGGACAGTCTACTCAAAATTAAACTTTTATGATTTAGATTTTCCAATTTACTTTTATCATCAAATTTGCGTTGCTTGGTATTCTTAGTTGAAAGCTAAATCCAGGTAGGCTCATATGCTAATTTCTAAACCTTGGAAGGCCGTCTCTTATCTTAATGCATTTGACAGTTTTTTTACAGCTAGAAGGCATTCATTTCTGTGTGTTATATAGATAACATTGTGCTTACGCTCGTGGAGTTACCTAGGAGTCAGCACTGATTGGCTAAAATGCAAGTCTGTCTAAAGAAGTGAAATAATGGGGCAGTCTGCAGAGGCTTAGATACAAGGAATCACAGAGGTAAAAACTGTATTAATATAACTGTGTTGGTTATGCAAAACTAGGGTAAATAAAGGTATTATCTATCTTTTTAAACAATAAAAATTCTGGAGTAGACTGTCCCTAAAACAATATAAGGATTGCAAGGCCTGCAAAGTCTGTTTATTCAACAATAGAGCAACCAAGTGAAAACAGGTGAAAAACACAGTAAAATAGTGGAATTCTCTGATGCACTGATGACTAACTGGTGACATAAGAGCCACTTGTGACCCTCTTCACTAGTTTTTGCAGCTCTTTTGAAAAAGTGGAACTAAAATTGTGTGTATTGGGTTGGCCACAACTCAAAAGATACCCCTGGAGGAGAGAACGGCAGACACAGACAGAGGGGCACCCTTGCAGCCTTACCTAAATTCATGCCTTATGCCATTAAATAGTTTTAGGAAATATATTTTAAATTGGGCGTTTAATAGCCATACATTTATATGGGGTCCTTAAAGGGACATGAAGCACAAAAATTTTCTTTCATGATTTGGGTAGAACATACAATTTTAAACAACTTTCCAGCTTACTTCTATTATCAAATTTGCTTCATTCTTTTGGTATCATTTTTTAAAGGAGCAGCAATGCACTACTGGTTTCTAGCTGAACACGTGTGAGACAATGACAATCGGTATATACATGTAGCCACCAATCAGCAGCTAGAATTCTTTTAAAACAAGGGAGTACAAAGAAGTGCAAAAGAGAAACAAGCTTGAGTAATTTATTTATAGCAGATGAATAAATAAACATAAAAACTTACACTCAGGTAAGCAGCAATGATCGTCCTAAAAGCACACAGTGTAATCCAGTGTAAGCCTGCAGCGGTCTGAGTCCTGCTCTGAAACAAGCTGAAACGTCCGTAATGGAAGACGAGCCGGCAAACCTGAATCGGCGTCTGACGTCAGTATGGAGCTGAATTCGGAGCGTCCCCCTCAAATGGATCCTTTCTCCGACCGCACAGTCACACAGCTGATGATAGAAAATAGTCCCAAAACAATATCCCTAAACGTTTCGTTCGGATCTCGGCCGAACTTTGTCAAGGGCAGCACAAATGTTCAAAAGTTCAAACGGTATACTGTCACCATAGGTAGTCCATCTTTTATACCTTAGGCACAAGCGCCCTCTATTGGTTAAATACAGTATATTTGATGCTACAAAGGTTGAGCAAAATTATCCTGAATACATATTTAATTGAGAGGCATCATATGTTACTTAATTAATACAAAACTAACAAAATCACGGTGATATATGTAAAAATTAATACATTACACTATTACAATATTGCAGCACTGAATATAAAAACTGACTTAATAACATTAATGTCACCATATATCAAACTAGATGATAAAGTAAATAAATAATTTAATCATATTGGGTTAATTAGACTGACCTGTATATAACAAAATTAATACAAAATTAATAATATAATAACAATATAATAAAAGAATACATAACCTAGCAGCACTATACTATAAAATATCTCATAACAATCTCATAAAAAATCTCGTAAACAATCTCATAAAAAATCTCATAAAAAATTCTCACACATGAAAAAAGTCTCACACATGAAAAGCTTCTCTAAAAAAACTTTTCCACACAAAACCTCTAAATAGTTAAAAAAACAACTAGTTCATTCACATATGAGCAGCAAGATCTAAATCTACATTAAGTCCTCTAGGGTGTAGACTCCCAATCTTGTAAATCCAATAGGTCTCCTGTTGTCTTAAAGCAAGGAGCCTATTGTGTATGTTAGTAGGTATCCAATCAATCACTTTGACCTTGAGAGATAAAGAATTAAAGTTATGTGTTTCTGAAAAGTGAATTGGAATACTATGTTTAATTGGTTTATCTTTCTTGGCCATTTTGATATTATAAAGATGCTCATTCGTTCTGGTTCTTATTTTTCTTTTTGTGCGTCCTACATAAAGTAGGCCACACCCACAGCTAATTAAATAAACCACAAATGTGGTATCACAGGATGTCCTATGTTTGATATTAAACTTCTGTGTGCCATGCCAGTTAGTAAAACTAGAAGAATTATCAACATGGCTACACATATTGCAAACAGGTTTCATACACCTAAGGTTCCCTTCTTAGAAGTTAGCCAATTACGACTATTATCAACCTGCATTGTAGGATCCCTCAGTCTACTTGAAGCCAATAAGTTTTTAAGGTTCTTGCCTTTTTTAAAAACCACCTGAGGTTTATCTGCCAAAATGTCACCTAAAATTGGGTCAGTTTTTAAAATAACCCAATGTTTCCTCAACACACGCTGAATAGTAGTGGCCCCTTCATTATATCTTGTAATAAATCTTGGGGTATCAGATACTCCACTTTCCCCTTTCTTTGATGTTATGGGTTTATTGAGTAGGTCTAACCTATTAGCATTAAAGGCCCTATCCTTAGCTGTCTTTAACAATTCTACATTATAGCCCTTTTCACTGAATTTTTTATCGAGAATGGCCGCCTCTGAATTGAAATTTGAAATATGAGTGCAATTTTTTCGCATTCTAAGATATTGGCCATAGGGTACATTCGTGATCCAACTTTTCTTATGGCCACTAGATGCTTCAATATAGCTGTTTTTCTCTGTTGGCTTTCTAAAATTGGTGACAGCAATTTGATTGATACTGTCTATATATAACATAAGATCCAAAAATTCCATTTTAACATTTGAAACATTCGCAGTAAAAACAAGATTGTCATTATTACTATTCATATAGTTAATAAAATCATTAATACCAGATTCATCCCCCTTCCATAAAATGATCACGTCATCAATAGAACGATGAAATGTAACAATATTTTCATAAAATGGATTATTATACCATATGTGACAATTTTCAAATTCGTTCACATATAAATTTGCGTAAGAGGGCGCAAAGGTGGTCCCCATTGCGGTCCCCTTAATCTGCTTGTAGAATTTTTTCTCAAACAAAAAATAATTATGTTCAAGAATAAACATAATTGAATTAATAATAAAATCTGTGTGAACTTTTGGTATATTCCATCTGAGTAATTCTGTATATATTGCCTTACTACCCTGATCATGGGGGATACAGGTATATAAGGACGTCACGTCACACGTAATAAACCAATAATCATTTTTCCAGGGGACACCCTCAAAGTTAGTTATAACCTGTGTACTATCCCTCAGGTAGGCCCTAGTTTTCTGCATAATCGGCTGTAGGAAATTATCCACATATTGTGATAAATGATTGCACAAAGAATCAATACCAGAAACTATGGGCCTACCTGATAATGATTAAATTATTTATTTACTTTATCATCTAGTTTGATATATGGTGACATTAATGTTATTAAGTCAGTTTTTATATTCAGTGCTGCAATATTGTAATAGTGTAATGTATTAATTTTTTACATATATCACCGTGATTTTGTTAGTTTTGTATTAATTAAGTAACATATGATGCCTCTCAATGAAATATGTATTCAGGATAATTTTGCTCAACCTTTGTAGCATCAAATATACTGTATTTAACCAATAGAGGGCGCTTGTGCCTAAGGTATAAAAGATGGACTACCTATGGTGACAATATACCGTTTGAACTTTTGAACATTTGTGCTGCCCCTTGACAAAGTTCGGCCAAGATCCGAACGAAACGTGTAGGGATATTGTTTGGGGACTATTTTCTATCATCAGCTGTGTGACTGTGCGGTCGGAGAAAGGATGCATCTGAGGGGGACGCTCCGAATTCAGCTCCATAGTGACGTCAGACGCCGATTCAGGTTTGCCGGCTCGTCTTCCATCACGGACATTTCAGCTTGTTTCAGAGCAGGACTCAGACCGCTGCAGGCTTACACTGGATTACACTGTGTGCTTTTAGGACGATCATTGCTGCTTACCTGAGTGTAAGTTTTTATGTTTATTTATTCATCTGCTATAAATAAATTACTCAAGCTTGTTTCTCTTTTGCGCTTCTTTGTACTCCCTTGTTTTAGTTGTTGTTTATCCGGGTGATCAGAAGAAAGATCATCCAAAGAGGAGCTGCATCAACTTGAGTAACTGTGCTATATTATCTTCAAAAGGACTTGAATAACGGCTTTTATCTGTTTGGGATCATGGACGTTTAGGTAATTTGTTTATTTCACTTCATATTATTTTATTGTCATTATTTATGTGAATTTGCTTATCGTTTTCATTAGGATTAATTGGGTCTCAAGTTACAATTTTCTCATATGTGGGGTCAAATATTTAAATAGGAAAGTTGTTGGCTGTTTTAGCGCTGATATTTTTTTGGTGTATATATTTTTGTATTCTTTTTTCTTTTTATCAGCAGCTTTACACTGAACTTTTTCTATTTTAATTGATTATACTGTATTTTTATTATTTATATTTTTTTTTATTTTTTTTTTATTATTTATTATTTATTTTTTATTGCATACTTTATAGGAATCATTAGTTAATTAATAATTAATTTTGATTGAATAATCAACCTCTTCACGTGAGAAAGATAGGTTGTTTCATAGTATGGCTGATAAGGCTGAGAGTAATTTTGGTGACTATCTAACCAGACAAACCAGACAGAGATCATTTAGTTTACTTAATTTAGATGCAGATAGAAGTTTGTCTAAGGATGATCCTAATGAATTGTTTAGAAAATTGGAAAAACTATTACAGCAGGATTCCAAAGATTGGCAGGACCTGATCTTATTGGATAATTATATCCTTCATGATGTAGTCCCTAGAGGGTTAAGATTATTTAAGTATCCATCCTTTGACCTTGAAGAGGTAGAATACACTTCTGAATGGGAGAGTACGTTACATGAGTGTTCTATCAAGCTAATTAAAATATTGATTAAATATCGTGAATATAAACTAGGAAAAATAAAAACTGAAATTGATGAAATTATTCCTAAAATACAGCCCTTTAAATCTGAAAAAAATGGATAACTAGAAATAATAATATTCAGTCAAGAATTTCTGTTTTAGAAAAAGAGTTACAGTATAAAAAATTATCTAAATTAAATAGGGTCCTGATTGATTATAAGGAAGATAAGGTTTATACCTTTAAAGATAAAATCTCTAAATTTAATATAAAAATACCATCAAATGAGACAGTAAAAACTAATAGAAATGCCCATTTTGGTAATGTGTATTCTAAAAATAATTCTGTTAATAATCCTAAGATTAATACTTATACACCCAATAAGGGACCAACTAATGAACATACTCATGCGAACCAGGATGATATTTATGTCCAAAGAGCTCCACATAACAGTATGTGGAGACCTAGCAACAGAAATGCTCACATTAATAGAACTTATGGGGCCCCCAATTCCAATACTAATGGTGATCATTATCATCATAATTATAGTAATGATAAACCACAATATGGAACCAACCATGGTGGCAATGGTAATTGGAGAAGGGATTTTAGGCCCCAAAATATCCAAGAACAGGACTCAAGATTTTCAGGTGGTAACGGTCTTTGGAGAAGAGATATGAGGCCCCCTAATTTTATAGAACAAGATTCAAGACATATAGGTTCTAATGTAGAACAAGATCGAAACCATTTTAATCGTTTTGCACATGATAATAGATTTCAAATTTTTGACCAAGAATCAAATAGATCACATGTCAATCTTCCTTGGGAGAATCAGGGTGCGAGACCTAAGGGAGAATCAAGTATACCCAGAAAGGAATCTAGAGACAAGTCAGCTAATGTTTTTTTAGAGGTGAACAGGCCCAGAGGGCAGATTATACAAGAACAAGCAAATTTGGAGAGAATAGAGGAGGAGAGACAAGATACAGGAAGGAGAATATTATCATCAAGGAAAAGATCATTAGAACGAGAAGGGGAACTAGAGGAGCACAGAGATTGCAGGCAAGCAGACAGAAGGCCACAATATTAGAAGAGAGTAAATCCACTATTTTCAATCTGTCTAGTGTCACCTTAGATGACACTGATATAAAATTGCTAAGCAAAGGGTTAAATTTTGCACCGAAGGCTCCACCAAACAAATTTGAAGTTTTTATTGATGTTCAAAAATTTATTCGCAAATTAACCCTCAAGCGATATTTTCTTAAAAATCCTTGTAATAGAAGTAATCACAATACGGAATATCTGGAATGCAAAGATTTAGAAACTTTAAAAATATTGCGTAATTTGGAACAAGAGAATAACCTTTTACAACCTCCAAGTGAGGAACCTTTGTCACCATCAAATCCTATGGAGTTATCTGTTTATGAAGAAGAGCAACCTATTATACATTCCCTTTTTAAGAATAAGTCAAATTTTTATCCCATAGGAGCTCAAGGGGATCAAATTCCTGTATTTTTTAAGTTAGTAATGGATGATTTGGATAAGGCTTTTGTCCATCCTAAAAGATCACTAAACAAGTATTCTGACAATCTCACCACCCTTGAACGAAAATCCTTGAAGAGCTTAACAGACAACAACAACATTGTTATCAGGAGTGCGGACAAGGGTGGTGGGATTGTCATCCAGGATCGTGAAGTGTACTCAAAGGAAGCTTACCGTTTACTAGATGATAAAACTACCTATTCTATTTTAGAGAGGGATCCCACTGTTGGATATATAAGGAACTTGAAAAACCTATTATGTGAGGCCAAGGATAAGACCGTTTTGAATACCGATGAGTATGCTTTTCTTTTTGTAAGTTCCCCAAAAATTGCAGGATTTTACCACCTGCCTAAAGTCCACAAGGACTCTACTAATCCCCCAGGTAGGCCCATAGTTTCTGGTATTGATTCTTTGTGCAATCATTTATCACAATATGTGGATAATTTCCTACAGCCGATTGTGCAGAAAACTAGGGCCTACCTGAGGGATAGTACACAGGCTATTACAAACTTTGAGGGTGCCCCCTGGAAAAATTATTATTGGTTTATTATGTGTGACGTGACATCCTTATATACCTGTATCCCCCATGATCAGGGTAGTAAGGCAATATATACAAAATATATACAGAATTACTCAGATGGAATATACCATAAGTTCACACAGATTTTATTATTAATTCAATTATGTTTATTCTTGAACATAATTATTTTTTGTTTGAGAAAAAATTCTACAAGCAGATTAAGGGGACTGCAATGGCGCCCACCTTTGCGCCCTCTTACGCAAATTTATATGTGAACGACTTTGAAAATTGTCATATATGGTATAATAATCCATTTTATGAAAATATTGTTAAATTTCATCGTTATATTGATGACGTGATCATTTTATGGAAGGGGGATGAATCTGGTATTAATGATTTTATTAACTATATGAATAGTAATAATCACAATCTTGTTTTTACTGTGAATGTTTCAAATGTTAAAATGGAATTTTTGGATCTTATGTTATATATAGACAGTATCAATCAAATTGCTGTCACCAATTTTAGAAAGCCAACAGAGAAAAACAGCTATATTGAAGCCTCTAGTGGCCATAAGAAAAGTTGGATCACGAATGTACCCTATGGCCAATATCTTAGAATGCGAAAAAATTGCACTCATATTTCAAATTTCAATTCAGAGGCGGCCATTCTCGATAAAAAATTCAGTGAAAAGGGCTATAATCTAGAATTGTTAAAGACAGCTAAGGATAGGGCCTTTAATGCTAATAGGTTAGACCTACTCAATAAACCCATAACATCAAAGAAAGGGGAAAGTGGAGTATCTGATACCCCAAGATTTATTACAAGATATAATGAAGGGGCCACTACTATTCAGCGTGTGTTGAGGAAACATTGGGTTATTTTAAAAACTGACCCAATTTTAGGTGACATTTTGGCAGATAAACTTCAGGTGGTTTTTAAAAAAGGCAAGAACCTTAAAAACTTATTGGCTCCAAGTAGACTGAGAGATCCTACAATGCAGGTTGATAATAGTCGTAATTGGCTAACTTCTAAGAAGGGAACCTTAGGTGTATGAAACCTGTTTGCAATATGTGTAGCCATGTTGATAATTCTTCTAGTTTTACTAACTGGGATGGCACACAGAAGTTTAATATCAAACATAGGACATCCTGTGATACCACATTTGTGGTTTATTTAATTAGCTGTGGGTGTGGCCTACTTTATGTAGGACGCACAAAAAGAAAAATAAGAACCAGAATGAATGAGCATCTTTATAATATCAAAATGGCCAAGAAAGATAAACCAATTAAACATAGTATTCCGATTCACTTTTCAGAAACACATAACTGTAATTCATTATCTCTCAAGGTCAAAGTGATTGATTGGATACCTACTAACATACACAATAGGCTCCTTGCTTTAAGACAACAGGAGACCTATTGGATTTACAAGATTGGGAATCTACACCCTAGAGGCCTTAATGTAGATTTAGATCTTGCTGCTCATATGTGAATGAACTAGTTGTTTTTTGAACTATTTAGAGGTTTTGTGTGGAAAAGGTTTTTTAGAGAAGCTTTTCATGTGTGAGACTTTTTTCATGTGTGAGAATTTTTTATGAGATTTTTTATGAGATTGTTTACGAGATTTTTTATGAGATATTTTATAGTATAGTGCTGCTAGGTTATGTATTCTTTTATTATAGTGTTGTTATATTATTAATTTTGTAATATACAGGTCAGTCTAATTAACCCAAAATGATTAAATTATTTATTTACTTTATCATCTAGTTTGATATATGGTGACATTAATGTTATTAAGTCAGTTTTTATATTCAGTGCTGCAATATTGTAATAGTGTAATGTATTAATTTTTACATATATCACCGTGATTTTGTTAGTTTTGTATTAATTAAGTAACATATGATGCCTCTCAATGAAATATGTATTCAGGATAATTTTGCTCAACCTTTGTAGCATCAAATATACTGTATTTAACCAATAGAGGGCGCTTGTGCCTAAGGTATAAAAGATGGACTACCTATGGTGACAGTATACCGTTTGAACTTTTGAACATTTGTGCTGCCCTTGACAAAGTTCGGCCGAGATCCGAACGAAACGCATAGGGATATTGTTTTGGGACTATTTTCAATCATCAGCTGTGTGACTGTGCGGTCGGAGAAAGGATCCATCTGAGGGGGACGCTCCGAATTCAGCTCCATACTGACGTCAGACGCCGATTCAGGATTGCCGGCTTGTCTTCCATCACGGAGGTTTCAGCTTGTTTCAGAGCAGGACTCAGATCGCTGCAGGCTTACACTGGATTACACTGTGTGCTTTTAGGACGATCATTGCTGCTTACCTGAGTGTAAGTTTTTATGTTTATTTATTCATCTGCTATAAATAAATTACTCAAGCTTGTTTCTCTTTTGCGCTTCTTTGTACTCCCTTGTTTTAGTTGTTGTTTATCCGGGTGATCAGAAGAAAGATCATCCAAAGAGGAGCTGCATCAACTTGAGTAACTGTGCTATATTATCTTCAAAAGGACTTGAATAACGGCTTTTATCTGTTTGGGATCATTCATGCTATTTCATATGGACGTTTAGGTAATTTGTTTATTTCACTTCATTTTATTTTATTGTCATTATTTATGTGAATTTGCTTATCGTTTTCATTAGGATTAATTGGGTCTCAAGTTACAATTTTCTCATATGTGGGGTCAAATATTTAAATAGGAAAGTTGTTGGCTGTTTTAGTGCTTATATTTTTTGGTGTATATAGCTAGAATTATTTGCGGCTCCTGTACTTTCCTAGATAAACCTTTCAGCAAAAGATAAAAAGAGAATGAAGCAAATTCAAAGTAAGTTGTTTAAAATTGTATGCTCTGTCTAAATCATGAATGTCTAATTATGATTTTACTGTCCCTTTAAGGCTTCTAAAATCTTGATCTGCAGCCTCCATGTGTTGGTCATCAGTGTTCTAATAAGATTACTGCATTGTGAGTGAGCTTCATCAGAGAGGATGACCCAGAACAAGACTATAGTGCGCATAAGGCTAGATTACAAGTGGCATGCTAAATATTTGTTTGCTCATGTGCTAACACCACTGGAACTAAACTTTTAATGCGGGCGGGTTGGTGCATTAAGGCTGTGACACACTGCAAGCGGAGCGGTGCGCAGCGTGTAGATGCAGCTGTGCGCGCTCAGTGTGTCCTGCCTTTTCATCTCTGAGCACTCTGCTGCGTCAGGTCGCGTAGCTAAGCACTCAGAGATGAAATAATTGAACTTCAGAAGCGATGCGACGCGGTGCGAAGCAGCTGCATCGCCTCGCGCCGCATCGCTTGCAGTGTGTCACAGCTTTTACAAGTTCAAAGTAAAAAGCAACAGCATTAACGTCTTCTCCCAGTAGAATTCAATAGAGGGGGCAGGACAAAAAAACAATTATTAGTTGCTAACACTGCACCAAAGGTAGTTATGAATATTTTACATTCCAAAGTTCTTCACATAGAAGAAAATGCTCTTTTTATTTTTAAATATATATTTATATATATTTAATTTTTATGTAATAATATATGAATATACAGGTAGCCCTCAGTTTACGCCGGGGTTAGGTTCCAGAAGGAATGGTTGTAAATCGAAACCGTTGTAAATTGAAACCCAGTTTATAATGTAAGTCAATGGGAAGTGAGGGAGATAGGTTCCAGGCCCCTCTCAAAATTGTCATAAGTAACACAATACATTATTTTTAATGCTTTGAAATGAAGACTTTAAATGCTAGACAGCATTATAAACCTAATAAAATAATCACACAACATAAAATATATAATTAAACTAAGTTAAATGAACAAAAACATTTGCTAAAAAGCATAATAAACCTTATAAAATAATCACACGACACAGACTTCACTTGCATTTTTCTGCAAACAGTTCTTTCTATGCATTCCAATCTGGACTGATTTATAGACAGGAAAATCTTGTTCCTTTGAAATCTGCTCAATATCTCAGGTCTGGTTAAACTGATTAATTTTTAGCTTGCTTGGCTTTGCTGCAACACAAGCGGACAACTCCACCTACTGGCTATTTTAATAAATGCACTGCTTCTCAATGCTTTTCAATAGCAGTCACATGACTGGAAAAAAAGGTTGTTATTCTGAAACGGTGTAAATTGAACCGTTGTAAAAATTTGTCTGAGGACGGACCTGTTTGTCCGAAAACATTTGTGCCTCCCACATCACCGCCACTAAATAAACCTGATAACCCTTAAACCGACAGCCCCCCCACATCACAAAAAAAAACATAATTTATGCTTACCTGATAAATGTATTTATTTATGGATATAGTGAATCCACGGAATCATCAATTACTAGTGGGAATATCACTCCTGACCAGCAAGAGGCGGCAAAGAGCACCACAGCAAAGCTGTTAAATATCACTCCCTTACCCATAACCTCTAGTTATTCGACCAGAAGCAAAGGAGAAAGGAAGTAACATAAAGGTGCAGAGGTGCCTGAGGTTTATATAAAAATAAACTGTCTGAAAATAAAGGGAAGGCCATGGAGTCACTATATCCAGAAATAAATACATTTATCAGGTAAGCATAAATTATGTTTTCTTTCCTAAGATATAGTGAGTCCACAGAATCATCAATTACTAGTGGGAATCAATACCCAAGCTAGAGGACACAGATGATTAGGGAGGGACAAGACAGTTAACCTTAAACAGAAGGCACCACTGCATGAAGAACCTTTCTCCCAAAAGAAGCCTCAGCTGAAGCAAAAGTATCAAACTTATAAAATTTAGAAAAAGCATGTAAAGATAACCAAGTGACAGCTTTGCAAATATGTTCCACAGAAGCTACATTTTTGAAGGCCCACGAAGAAGAAACAGCCCTTGTGGAATAAGCCGTGATTCTCTTAGGAGGCTGCTGTCCAGCAGTTTTGTAAGCCAAACAAAAAATACTCCTCAGCTAAAAAGAAAGAGAAGTAGCCAGAGATTTCAGACCCTTGCATTTCCTAGAGAACACAAGAAACAAAGAAGAAGACTGGCGAGATTCCTTAGTCACCTGGAAAAAAATATTTAAACGCACAAACAACATCCAGGTTGTGCAACAAACGCTCCTTATGAGAAGAAGGATTAGGACACAAAGAAGAAACAACAATCTCTTGATTAATATACTTATCCAAAACCACTTTGGAAGGAACCCTAAGGCAGTACGCAGGACTACCTTATCAGAATGAAAAATAAGGAAAAGAGATTCACACTGTAGTGCTGAAAACTCAGAAACTCTTCAAACCAAAGAGATAGCAACCAAAGACAAAACCTTCCAGGATAACATCTTAATATCCAAAGAGTGCATAGGCTCAAACGGAGCCTGTTGAAAAACTCTAAGAACCAAATTAATACTCCAAGAAGGAGTAACAAACTTAAACGTAGGCCGGAATTTAACCAAGACCTAACAAAAATACTGCACATCTGTCACTTCCGCCAGGCACTTGTGCAACAAAATAAACAGAAATTTGACCCTTCAGGGTACTTACAGCTAAACCCTTCTCCAAACCTTCCAGGAGAAAAGACAAAACCTAGGAATCCTAACTCTACTCCAAGAGTAACCTTTAGATTCACACCAAAAAATATATTTACGCCATATCTTATAGAAAATTTTACCAGTAACAGGCTTACAAGCCTGAATCATAGTCTCAATGACCGACTCTGAAAACCCACGCTTAGATAAAATCAAGCGTTCAAACTCCAAGCAGTCAGCTTCAGAGAAACAAGATATGTATGAAGGAAGGGACCCTGAAGTAGAAGGTCCTTCCTTAACGGAAGACTCCAAGGTAGAAGAGATGACATCACCACCGGATCCGCATACCAAATTCTGCGAGGCCATGCCAGAACAATGAGAATCACTGATGCCCTCTCCTGACTGAATCAAACAATGACTCATGGAAGGAGAGCGAACAGAGGAAACACATATTCTAAACTGAAGTTCCAAGGAAATGCCAGAGCAACTATTAACACAACCCGAGGATCACTTGATCTTGACCCGTACCTCGGGAGCTTGGCATTCTGATGAGATGCCATAATAACCAGATCCGGCTGCCCCCACTTGAGAACCAAGATGGCAAACACCTCCGAGTGAAGATCCCACTCCCCCAGAAGAAAACGTCTATCTGCTCAGAAAATCCAATTCCCAATTGTCCACCCCTGGAATGTGGATCGCAGACAGACAGCAATTGTGGGTCTCTGCCCACTGAACAATCCTGGCTACCTCTGTCATGGCTAAGGAACTCCAAGTTCCTCCCTGATGATTGATGTAAGCCACTAACGTTATATTGTCCGACTGAAACCAGATAAACTGAGATGAAGCTAACTGAGGCCAAGTTAGAAGAGCATAGAAGATTGCCCTCAGCTCTAAATGCTTATGGAAAGAAGCGATACTTCCCAAGTCCATAGACCCTGAGCCTTAAAAGAGCCCCAGACAGCTCCCTATCCCAGCAGACTGGCATCCGTGGTCACAATTACCCAGGAAGGTCTGCGAAAGCAGGTGCCCTGGGAGAGGTGTACCTGAGAAACCCACCCCAGAAGAGAATCTCTTGTCACCTGATCCAGAACGATTCACGGAAACAGATCCACATAACCCCTGTTCCATTGTCTGAGCATATATAACTGCAGAGACCTGAGATGAAACCGAGCAATGGAATGATGCCCATATCTGACACCATCAGACCGATAACTTCCATACACTGAGCCACTGACGGCTGAGGAGAAAACTGAAGGGCAAGAAAAGAGTTGAAGATCTTTGACCTTCTGGCTACTGTCAGAAAGATCTTCATTTCTAGAGAATCCATTATGGTTCCCAAGAAAACCCTTGTAAAAGAAACCAAGAAACTCTTTCCTAAATGTGGGAGCACAGAAAAGAAAACAACAACTCCATATGGGAGTTTGCTTGTTGAAAAGATGACGCCTGAACCAGAATATCGTCCAGATAAGGCGCCACTGCAACACCCCATAAACCGGAGAACTGCCACCAATGCACCCAGAACCTTTGAGAAATTCTGAGAGCTGTTGTCAGGCCAAAAGGAGGGCCACAAACTAAAAATGTTTGTCTAGGAACGCAAACCTCAGAATCTTGAGATAATCTTTGTGGATAAAATTATGTAGATACGCATCCCTTAAACCACAGTAGTCATAAACTGACCAACCAGAGGAAGAATGGAACAAATAGTGTCCAACTTGAAAGACGGAACTCTGAGAAACTCGTTAACGCACATGAGATCTAGAATAGGTCTGAAAGTTCCCTCTTTGCTAGGGAACTGTGAACAAATTGGAATAAAACCCAAGACCCTGTTCCTGAATAGGAAACAGGAACTACCCTGAACATATTTTTAGAATGCCTCTCTTCCGTGGGACACTACATCCACTGTCCAGGAATCCAAAACATCCCAAGCCTGAGCGAACAGGGAAAGTCTGCCCCCCACAAGTTCCACTCCCGGACCAGGGGCAGACCCTTCACGCTGACTTTGAGTCAGAGACAGACTTCTTAAACTGCTTCCCCCTGCTCCAAGCCTGATTGGACTTCCAGAAAGATCTGGACTGTTCCTGCCTAGTAGAGGAAGATTTGCCTGAAAAGATTCAAAAAGAACAAAAATTAATCTGGAAACCCTTAGCCTTATTTCTCTTATCCTGAGGGAGAGAATAACCCATACCTCCCATAATATCAGAAATAATAATAGCTAAGCCTGGCCCAAACAAAGCCTTACCCTTGTAAGGCCTGAAAAAAAAAAACACTTCAGAAACTTCCCCCTCAGACGCCATGGAGGAATCTTCCCCCTCAGACCTATGGGAAGAAACATTCAACTCAGCTATACATGATTCAGATACCTTCCTCCCTGAATCATTATATCTCCTTTTACGCTTTCCCTTAAAAGCAGTAAAAATCGACAGGGCATAATTCAGTGCATGAAATGACACTGAATTATGGGACACATGAGGAGAAAGCTGCGGCCTATCCTGAACAGTATCTAGATTAGCTAATGATGGCTCAGAAAGAAAAATCTTATCTCTATACTGTAAAACCCTCTCATGAGGAGCAAAAAAGAGAGTGGAGGTTCCACATTAGAGACAAAACACAAACTGCATGTAACATATTACACAGTCTATTCCATCTTTACCAAAAACAAATCAAATTGGTTTCCAAAAAATTTATTTTAAATAAAAAACGTTACTGTCCCTTTAAATTTTAAAAGAACAACTTTAATACTGCAAAAAAAACAGAATTTATGCTTACCTGATAAATGTATTTCTCTTGTAGTGTATCCAGTCCATGGATCATCCATTACTTGTGGGATATTCTCCTTCCCAACAGGAAGTTGCAAGAGGATCACCCACAGCAGTGCTGCTATATAGCTCCTCCCCTCACTGCCATATCCAGTCATTCGACTGAAACAAGCCGAGAAAGGAGAAACCATAGGGTGCAGTGGTGACTGTAGTTTAATTAAAATTTAGACCTGCCTTAAAAGGACAGGGCGGGCTGTGGACTGGATACACTACAAGAGAAATACATTTATCAGGTAAGCATAAATTATGTTTTCTCTTGTTAAGTGTATCCAGTCCACGGATCATCCATTACTTGTGGGATACCAATACCAAAGCTAAAGTACACGAATGATGGGAGGGACAAGGCAGGAACTTAAACAGAAGGAACCACTGCCTGTAGAACCTTTCTTCCAAAAACAGCCTCCGAAGAAGCAAAAGTATCAAATTTGTAAAATTTTGAAAAGGTGTGAAGCGAAGACCAAGTCGCAGCCTTGCAAATCTGTTCAACAGAGGCCTCATTTTTAAAGGCCCAGGTGGAAGCCACAGCTCTAGTAGAATGAGCTGTAATCCTTTCAGGGGGCTGCTGTCCAGCAGTCTCATAGGCTAAGCGTATTATGCTCCGAAGCCAAAAGGAGAGAGAGGTTTTTTGACCTCTCCTCTGTCCAGAGTAAACGACAAACAGGGCAGATGTTTGACGAAAATCTTTAGAAGCCTGTAAGTAAAACTTCAAGGCACGGACTACGTCCAGATTATGCAAAAGACGTTCCTTCTTTGAAGAAGGATTAGGACACAATGATGGAACAACAATCTCTTGATTGATATTCCTGTTAGAAACCACCTTAGGTAAAAACCCAGGTTTGGTACGCAGAACTACCTTGTCTGAATGAAAAATCAGATAAGGAGAATCACATTGTAAGGCAGATAACTCAGAGACTCTTCGAGCCGAGGAAATAGCCATCAAAAACAGAACTTTCCAAGATAAAAGTTTAATATCAATGGAATGAAGGGGTTCCCTGAAGAACTTTAAGAACCAAGTTTAAGCTCCTCGGGGGAGCAACAGTTTTAAACACAGGCTTAATCCTAACCAAAGCCTGACAAAAAGCCTGGACGTCTGGAACCTCTGCCAGACGCTTGTGCAAAAGAATAGACAGAGCAGAGATCTGTCCCTTTAAAGAACTAGCTGATAAGCCTTTGTCCAAACCCTCTTGGAGAAAGGACAATATCCAAGGAATCCTAACCTTACTCCATGAGTAACTCTTGGATTCACACCAATAAAGATATTTACGCCATATCTTATGGTAGATTTTCCTGGTGACAGGCTTTCATGCCTGTATTAAGGTATCAATGACTGACTCGGAGAAGCCATGCCTTGATAGAATCAAGCGTTCAATCTCCATGCAGTCAGTCTCAGAGAAATTAGATTTGGATGATTGAAAGGACCTTGTATTAGAAGGTCCTGCCTCAGAGGCAGAGTCCATGGTGGAAGAGATGACATGTCCACTAGGTCTGCATACCAGGTCCTGCGTGGCCACGCAGGCGCTATCAGAATCACCAATGCTCTCTCCTGTTTGATTTTGGCAATCAGTCGAGGGAGCAGAGGAAACGGTGGAAACACATAAGCCAGGTTGAAGAACCAAGGAGCTGCTAGAGCATCTATCAGCGTCGCTCCCGGGTCCCTGGACCTGGATCCGTAACAAGGAAGCTTGGCGTTCTGGCGAGACGCCATGAGATCCAGTTCTGGTTTGCCCCAACGATGGACCAGTTGAGCAAACACCTCAGGATGGAGTTCCCACTCCCCCGGATGAAAAGTCTGACGACTTAAAAAATCCGCCTCCCAGTTCTCTATGCCTGGGATGTCGATCGCTGACAGGTGGCAAGAGTGAGACTCTGCCCAGCGAATTATCTTTGAGACTTCTAACATCGCTAGGGAACTCCTGGTTCCCCCTTGATGGTTGATGTAAGCCACAGTCGTGATGTTGTCCGACTGAAATCTGATGAACCTCAGGGTTGCTAACTGAGTCCAAGCTAGAAGAGCATTAGATATTGCTCTTAACTCCAGAATATTTATTGGGAGAAGTTTCTCCTCCTGAGTCCACGATCCCTGAGCCTTCAGGGAGTTCCAGACTGCACCCCAACCTAGAAGGCTGGCATCTGTTGTTACAATCATCCAATCTGGCCTGCGAAAGGACATACCCTTGGACAGATGGACCCGAGATAGCCACCAGAGAAGAGAATCTCTGGTCTCTTGATCCAGATTTAGTAGAGGGGACAAATCTGAGTAATCCCCATTCCACTGACTTAGCATGCATAATTGCAGCGGTCTGAGATGCAGGCGCGCAAATGGCACTATGTCCATTGCCGTTACCATTAAGCCGATTACTTCCATGCACTGAGCCACTGACGGGCTTGGAATGGAATGAAGGACACGGCAAGCATTTAGAAGTTTTGATAACCTGGACTCCGTCAGGTAAATTTTCATCTCTACAGATTCTATAAGAGTCCCTAGGAAAAAGAGTTCTCTATCCGCACTCACAAGAGTCTCCTGACTCTTGTGAGTGGGGATAGAGAACTCTTTTCCACGTTCACTTTCCACCCATGCGACCTTAGAAATGCCAGAACTATCTCTGTATGAGACTTGGCAATTTGAAAGCTTGACGCCTGTATCAGGATGTCGTCTAGATAAGGAGCCACCGCTATGCCTCGCGGTCTTAGAACCTCCAGAAGTGAGCCCAGAACCTTTGTAAAAATTCTCGGGGCTGTGGCCAACCCAAAGGGAAGAGCTACAAATTGGTAATGCCTGTCTAGAAAGGCAAACCTTAGGAACCGATGATGATCTTTGTGAATCGGTATGTGAATGTAGGCATCCTTTAAGTCCACTGTGGTCATGTACTGACCCTCTTGGATCATGGGTAGGATGGTCCGAATAGTTTCCATTCTGAATGATGGAACTCTGAGAAATTTGTTTAAGATCTTTAGATCCAAGATTGGTCTGAAGGTTCCCTCTTTCTTGGGAACCACAAACAGATTTGAATAAAACCCCTGTCCTTGTTCCGTCCGCGGAACTGGATGGATCACTCCCATTACTAGGAGGTCTTGCACACAGCTTAGGAATGCCTCTTTCTTTATCTGGTTTGCTGATAACCTTGAAAGATGAAATCTCCCTTGTGGAGGAGAAGCTTTGAAGTCCAGAAGATATCCCTGATATATGATCTCCAACGCCCAGGGATCCTGAACATCTCTTGCCCATGCCTGGGCGAAGAGAGAAAGTCTGCCCCCCACTAGATCCATTTCCGGATAGGGGGCCGTTCCTTCATGCTGTCTTGGGGGCAGCAGCAGGCTTTCTGGCCTGCTTGCCCTTGTTCCAGGACTGGTTAGGTTTCCAGGCCTGTCTGGAATGAGCAACAGTTCCCTCTTGTTTTGAAGCGGAGGAAGTTGATGCTGCTCCTGCCTTGAAATTTCGAAAGGCATGAAAATTAGACTGTTTGGCCTTTGATTTGGCCCTGTCCTGATGAAGGGTATGACCCTTGCCTCCAGTAATGTCAGCAATAATTTCCTTCAAGCCAGGCCCGAATAAGGTCTGCCCCTTGAAAGGAATGTTGAGTAATTTAGACTTTAAAGTCACGTCAGCTGACCAGGATTTAAGCCATAGCGCCCTACGCACCTGGATGGCGAATCCGGAATTCTTAGCCGTTAGTTTAGTCAAATGAACAATGGCATCAGAAACAAATGAGTTAGCTAGCTTAAGCGTTCTAAGCTTGTCAATAATTTCATTCAATGGAGCTGTATGGATGGCCTCTTCCAGGGCCTCAAACCAGAATGCCGCCGCAGCAGTGACAGGCGCAATGCATGCAAGGGGCTGTAAAATAAAACCTTGTTGAATAAACATTTTCTTAAGGTAACCCTCCAATTTTTTATCCATTGGATCTGAAAAAGCACAACTGTCCTCAACCGGGATAGTGGTACGCTTTGCTAAAGTAGAAACTGCTCCCTCCACCTTAGGGACCGTCTGCCATAAGTCCCGTGTAGTGGCGTCTATTGGAAACATTTTTCTAAATATAGGAGGTGGGGAAAAGGGCACACCGGGTCTATCCCACTCCTTGCTAATAATTTCTGTAAGCCTTTTAGGTATAGGAAAAACATCAGTACACACCGGCACCGCATAGTATCTATCCAGCCTACACAATTTCTCTGGAATTGCAACTGTGTTACAGTCATTCAGAGCAGCTAATACCTCCCCAAGCAATACACGGAGGTTCTCAAGCTTAAATTTAAAATTAGAAATCTCTGAATCAGGTTTCCCCGAGTCAGAGATGTCACCCACAGACTGAAGCTCTCCGTCCTCATGTTCTGCATACTGTGACGCAGTATCAGACATGGCTCTTACAGCATCTGCGCGCTCTGTATCTCTCCTAACCCCAGAGCTATCGCGCTTGCCTCTTAATTCAGGCAATCTAGATAATACCTCTGACAGGGTATTATTCATGATTGCAGCCATGTCCTGCAAGGTAATCGCTATGGGCGTCCCTGATGTAATTGGCGACATACTAGCGTGCGTCCCCTGAGCGGGAGGCGAAGGGTCTGACACGTGGGGAGAGTTAGTCGGCATAACTTCCCCCTCGACAGAACCCTCTGGTGATAATTCTTTTATAGATAAAGACTGGTCTTTACTGTTTAAGGTGAAATCAATACATTTAGTGTCATGATTTCGTCCGTTCATTGCCGTGTCGCCGCGGCTCCCGGATCTCCTCTGTGTGACTGACGTCACGTTGCTTAGCAACGTGACGCTTTCTCGACATACCCCTCTGATGACGTTGCCGCTCCTGCCTTTAAACCACGGCGGGAGATCTGAATCGGGGCCCGTTTGTTTGTTTCCCTTGGAGTTTGTGAGTACCTTGTCAAAATCTGTTTTCCTGATACCGACTTCTGCCTGCCTGACCAAGCCTTTTGCCTTAACCCTTTTGCTGATATTTGGATACCGACTTCTGCCTGTCTGACCAAGCCTTTTGCCTTAACCCTTTTGCTGATATTTGGATACCGACTTCTGCCTGTCTGACCAAGCCTTTTGCCTTAACCCTTTTGCTGATATTTGGATACCGACTTCTGCCTGTCTGACCAAGCCTTTTGCCTTAACCCTTTTTGCTTATGTTTGGATGCCGACTTCTGCCTGCCTGACCTTGCTTTTGCCTTATTCCACAATCTTTTCTTTGATTAATAAAACCTGCTTAAAAGGACATTTTCTTTTACAAACTGCAAAGGAGAACTTTGACTTTCTGTTTTGTTATAAACCTGCTTAAAGGGACATTTTCTTTTACAAACTGCAAAGGAGAACTTTGACTTTCTGTTTTGTTATAAACCTGCTTAAAGGGACATTTACTTTTTCAAAGCTGCAAAAGGGAACTTTGTTACAAGCCTGCTAATGAGGACCTTTTTTCTAAGCTGCAAATAAGAGCATTTCCTTTATATTCTTTGACCTGCTTAAAGGGACGTTTTTTCCTTTGTGGTTTCCCTGCATTCTGGAGCAACTATTATTTTTTGTAATCTTTCTCATCTGTTTCCTGAGTGGGTCACGTCCTGGATATTTCTCAGTGTGCTAGCGTGTGCTTTCTATTCACGCTAGCAGTTGGGTTGCATCCCGGACTGATTCCAAAGCGGCTGACATTACAAACGGGCCCTAAAAATGGACCCCACTGAATTATCCATGGCCGTGGCTCACCAGGGACAGCTTTTGGGATCTCATGCCACTCACTTGCAGTCTCTGGACACTAAACTTGATCAAATAACTGCTCTATTACAAAATTTGGTTGCTACCGCACCTCCCAATCCTAATCCCAATCCTAATCCTATTGAGGCATTACCTCCTTCGATTCCTAACAATCAGTCTCAGGTACAACTAAGTCCCAGGATACCTCTTCCGGATAAATATGATGGGAATCCTGAAGAATGTAGAGGCTTTCTGAATCAATGCCGTCTTCATTTCCGAAATAGCCCTACTCTTTTTGCTACTCCCTCTTCTAGAATCACATTTCTTATTTCCTTAATGAAAGGAAAAGCCTTGGCTTGGGTATCACCTTTGCTAGAAAAGAATGACCCTATACTTTTGGATGTTGATACATTTCTATCTATGTTCTCAAATGTATTCGATAAACCTGGAAGGTCATCCGCTGCTGAAGCCAATCTCCTGGATTTACGTCAAGGTAATCAACCAGTCTCTCAATACGCTATTGAGTTCCGCACCCTTGCCTCTGAAACCACTTGGAATCAGGGAGCACTCAGAGCCGCATTCCGTAAAGGACTTTCTGAGCGTCTCAAGGATGAATTGGTGTATCGTGAACTTCCAGAGTCCTTAGAAGCCTTAATAAATCTCTGTATCAGTCTCGACGCCAGGTTTCGTGAACGCCAACAAGAAAAGGATAGAACACAGAGGTCTTCAACTCGAACTCCTTTTCGTTTGGCTCCTCGTTTTTCTAATCCAGTCACTCCAGTCTCTCCTACTACTGATCAGGCTGAACCCATGGAGGTGGGAAGTATAAAATTAACTGAGACTGAACGCTTGAGAAGACGGACTCTTGGCTTATGTCTGTACTGTGGCCTTAAAGGGCATTTATTAAGGGATTGTCCTACTAGGCCAGTAAAAGCCAGGGCTTAACTCTAGTCCAGGGAACTGAGTTAAGCCAAAACAGTTGCCATTCCCTATACAAGAAACTCTTTGTTCCAGTAACCCTTCTAATTGGACATAAGAAGATTTATACCCAAGCTCTAATTGATTCTGGTGCTGGAGGAGTGTTCATTGACTCTACGTTCGTCTCTACTCACTCTATACCCTTACTAAAGAAGGAGTATTCCATTTCAGTCTCTACGGTCAGTGGAGATCCTTTGGGTTCTGGATATATTCAGTTTTCTACTCAACCCTTACTCCTCACCGTAGGAATACTTCATTCCGAGACAATTTGTTTTGACGTCATCCCCACTCCACAATTTCCCATTATCTTGGGATTACCCTGGCTCCAAATTCACAATCCCATTTTTTCTTGGACTTTCGGTGAACTCACTTCCTGGGGATCTACATGCCAGACTAAATGTCTTCAAAAGATTACCAAGTTACCACTCACTATTGCTCTCACAGTTGAAACTCCGGACTCCTTACCTATGCCTTATCATGACTTTGTGGATGTTTTCTCCAAAAAAGAAGCTGAACGTCTTCCTCCTCACCGCCCTTTTGATTGTCCCATTGATCTCCTTCCCGGGGCTGCCTATCCTCGAGGCAAGACATATCCACTTTCTAAACCAGAAAACATGGCTTTGGAAGAATATATTAAAGACAATCTGGCTAGAGGATTTATTCGACCCTCCTCTTCCCCTGTAGGGGCTGGTTTCTTTTTTGTAGGAAAAAAGGATGGCGGATTAAGACCCTGTATTGATTATCGAGGATTAAATCAGATTACCATCAAGAACAGTTATCCTCTACCCCTTATTCCTGAACTTTTTACTTATCTTCAGGGAGCCACCATATTCACCAAACTCGACCTACGTGGTGCATACAATCTGATCCGTATACGCAAAGGAGATGAGTGGAAGACTGCCTTTAACACTCGATTTGGGCATTATGAATATTTGGTCATGCCCTACGGGCTATGCAATGCTCCAGCGGTTTTTCAACATTTTGTAAACGAGATCTTTCGTGATTTTTTGAATATCTTTGTCATCATATACCTTGACGACATCTTAATTTTTTCTCAGAATCACCAAGATCATGTGCACCACGTCAAGAAAGTACTTCAACGTTTAAGAGAATTCCATCTGTTTGCTAAATTGGAGAAATGTTCTTTCCATCAAAAATCCATACCCTTTCTGGGTTATGTAATATCGGCATCTGGATTTGAAATGGACCCTACTAAACTTTCTGCCATTTTGGATTGGCCTAGACCTGATTCTTTGAAGGCTTTACAACGTTTTCTAGGCTTCGCCAACTACTACAGGAAGTTCATCAAGAATTTTGCTACTATTACTTCTCCTCTTACTGCTCTCACTAGAAAAGGACAAAACTGTAAAAAATGGCCTCCTGAGGCTATAGAAGCTTTTGAGTCTCTCAAAGAAGCTTTTTCCTCTGCACCTATTCTCCGTCATCCAAATCCTGAGTTTCAATTTATCCTGGAAGTTGATGCTTCCTCTGTTGCTGCTGGAGCTGTTCTGTCTCAACGAATACCAGAGACTGGAAAGATTCATCCTGTTGCTTTCTTCTCTAAAAAATTCACTCCTTCGGAATTTAACTATGACGTAGGGAATAAAGAGTTGCTTGCCATCAAAATGGCACTGGATGAATGGAGACATTGGCTGGAAGGTACTTCTTTGCCATTTACTATACTCACTGATCATAAGAACCTTCTGTATCTCCAAACAGCCAAACGATTGAATTCCAGGCAAGCACGCTGGTCATTATTCTTCTCCCGGTTTCACTATAATTTATCTTACATACCTGGTTCAAAAAATATTAAAGCAGACGCCCTTTCCAGACAATTTCAAGATTCCCCAGTTCCTGAGTCTGGTACCATTCTCCAACCTCATGAAGTCATAGCCCAGTTAACAACTTCCTGGTTACAAGAATTACAGTCTGCTCAAGGGAATCTTCCTTTGTCCTGTAAACCTCCCGATGGTTTACTCTTTGTTCCTGAACGCCTTCGTTCCAAGATTTTATTTTGGGCTCATGATAGTCCCCTTTCTGGACATCCTGGCATCAGTATTACCACTCGAAACCTCAAACAACATGTCTGGTGGCCTACTCTCTCTCAAGATGTGAAGGATTACGTCTCAGTATGCACACAATGTGCCATGAACAAAACTCCACGCCAACTTCCTTCAGGATTGCTCCAACCATTGCCTATACCTCACCAGCCTTGGACTCATGTATCCATGGACTTCATTACCGACCTTCCCTTGTCCGCTGGAAACAATACTATCTGGGTGGTGGTCGACAGGTTCACTAAGACTGCCCATTTTGTACCCTTACCAGGATTACCATCTGCCAAAAGACTCTCTGAACTTTTTATTTCACATATTGTAAGAATCCATGGATTTCCTCTAGATATTGTTTCAGATAGAGGGGTACAGTTTGTTTCTCGATTTTGGAGGTCACTTTGTAAACATTTTGGAACTACTATATCTCTCTCTACTTCTCACCACCCACAATCGAATGGCCAGACTGAAAGAGTAAACCAGTGTCTTGAAACATATCTTAGACATTATGTGGATCATTATCACTCTAACTGGACTTCTTACCTTCCTTTGGCTGAATTGGCTCATAATGCCCGGTACAATTCCTCCCTTCAGACTTCTCCTTTTCATGCAGCTTACGGATATCAGCCCAGAACATTCCCTTTGCATACTTCCTCCACAGTGAATCCTGCTTCTGATCTTACAGCCCGAAGATTAACTCGACATTGGCAGAAAATACATCGTATTCTTTCTGTAACTTCTAGACGTTACAAGTTCTTTTCAGACCTTCGACGGAAGAAAGCTCCCAAATATCGCCCTGGTGATAAAGTTTGGATTTCCTCTCGATTTCTTCGCCTGAAACAACCTTCTAACAAATTGGGACCACGATACGTGGGTCCTTTCCGAATACTGGGTCAGGTGTGTTCTACTGCTTATCGGGTGGCTTTACCCAAGACTCTCAAAGTCCATCCGGTATTCCATGTTTCTCTTTTAAAACCTGTGATGACTAACAGGTATTCTAAGCCTTTCTCTAAACCTCCACCGTTATTTGTGCATGGACACCCTGAGTTTGAGATCAGCCATATTCTAGATTCCAAGTTGCGTGGCAAGAAATTGTATTATCTCATTCATTGGAAAGGTTATCCAGTCACGGAACGTTCTTGGGAACCGGCTCATCAAGTAAATGCTCCTACTTTGATCAAGACCTTCCACAAGACTCATCCTGATAGGCCTGGTCCTGTCCCCCGGAGGGGTCCTTGAGGAGGGGGGTGCTGTCATGATTTTGTCCGTTCATTGCCGTGTCGCCGCGGCTCCCGGATCTCCTCTGTGTGACTGACGTCACGTTGCTTAGCAACGTGACGCTTTCTCGACACACCCCTCTGATGACGTTGCCGCTCCTGCCTTTAAACCACGGCGGGAGATCTGAATCGGGGCCCGTTTGTTTGTTTCCCTTGGAGTTTGTGAGTACCTTGTCAAAATCTGTTTTCCTGATACCGACTTCTGCCTGCCTGACCAAGCCTTTTGCCTTAACCCTTTTGCTGATATTTGGATACCGACTTCTGCCTGTCTGACCAAGCCTTTTGCCTTAACCCTTTTGCTGATATTTGGATACCGACTTCTGCCTGTCTGACCAAGCCTTTTGCCTTAACCCTTTTGCTGATATTTGGATACCGACTTCTGCCTGTCTGACCAAGCCTTTTGCATTAACCCTTTTTGCTTATGTTTGGATGCCGACTTCTGCCTGCCTGACCTTGCTTTTGCCTTATTCCACAATCTTTTCTTTGATTAATAAAACCTGCTTAAAAGGACATTTTCTTTTACAAACTGCAAAGGAGAACTTTGACTTTCTGTTTTGTTATAAACCTGCTTAAAGGGACATTTTCTTTTACAAACTGCAAAGGAGAACTTTGACTTTCTGTTTTGTTATAAACCTGCTTAAAGGGACATTTACTTTTTCAAAGCTGCAAAAGGGAACTTTGTTACAAGCCTGCTAATGAGGACCTTTTTTCTAAGCTGCAAATAAGAGCATTTCCTTGATATTCTTTGACCTGCTTAAAGGGACGTTTTTTCCTTTGTGGTTTCCCTGCATTCTGGAGCAACTATTATTTTTTGTAATCTTTCTCATCTGTTTCCTGAGTGGGTCACGTCCTGGATATTTCTCAGTGTGCTAGCGTGTGCTTTCTATTCACGCTAGCAGTTGGGTTGCATCCCGGACTGATTCCAAAGCGGCTGACATTTAGTACACATTCTCCTATGGGGCTCCACCATGGCTTTCAAACATAATGAACAAGTAGGTTCCTCTGTGTCAGACATGTTTAAACAGACTAGCAATGAGACTAGCAAGCTTGGAAAACACTTTAAAACAAGTTTACAAGCAATATAAAAAACTTTACTGCGCCTTTAAGAAACACAAATTTTGTCCAAATTTGAAATAACAGTGAAAAAAGGCAGTTACACTAACAAAATTTTTACAGTGTATGTAATAAGTTAGCAGAGCATTGCACCCACTTGCAAATGGATGATTAACCCCTTAATACCAAAAACGGAATAACAAATGACAAAAACGTTTTTTAAACAGTCACAACAACTGCCACAGCTCTACTGTGGCTTTTTACCTCCCTCAATACGACTTTTGAAGCCTTTTGAGCCCTTCAGAGAAGTCCTGGATCATGCAGGAAGAAGCTGGATGTCTGTGTCTGTAATTTTTTCTGCGCAAAAAAGCGCTAAAATAGGCCCCTCCCACTCATATTACAACAGTGGAAAGCCTCAGGGAACTGTTTCTAGGCAAAATTCAAGCCAGCCATGTGGAAAAAACTAGGCCCCAATAAGTTTTATCACCAAACATATATAAAAAACGATTAAACATGCCAGCAAACATTTTAAAATACACTTTTATAAGAGTATGTATCTCTATTAATAAGCCAGTCGCTATCACTGCATTTAAGGCTTTACTTACATTACTTCGGTATCAGCAGCATTTTCTAGCAAATTCCATCCCTAGAAAAATATTAACTGCACATACCTTATTGCAGGAAAACCTGCACACCATTCCCCCTCTGAAGTCACCTCACTCCTCAGAATATGTGAGAACAGCAAAGGATCTTAGTTACTTCTGCTAAGATCATAGAAAACGCAGGCAGATTCTTCTTCTAAATACTGCCTGAGATAAACAGTACACTCCTGTACCATTTAAAAATAACAAACTTTTGATTGAAGAAATAAACTAAGTATAAAACACCACAGTCCTCTTACGACCTCCATCTTTGTTGAGAGTTGCAAGAGAATGACTGGATATGGCAGTGAGGGGAGGAGCTATATAGATATATATATATCTTGCAACTTCCTGTTGGGAAGGAGAATATCCCACAAGTAATGGATGATCCGTGGACTGGATACACTTAACAAGAGAAATACATTTCTTTTAAAAGCTAAACAGCACCTTCAGACAGCCTCCTAACCTCAACAGAACCAAACCTAATGAGGTGCTTACCTGACCCCCTGAAACCGGAAAAAACAAAACTCCTGTACGATCCAGACCCAGCCGCCTTTGAATGGAAATGCAAACCACAACAAAAAGAAGCTCTAAGCTCCCAAAGAACCTCCACACACCAGACAAACAAGGAAGTGATCCGGGAAAGCGCCAAACATAATTGCCACCTCAGAATAAGCCCCTCCCATTCGTGAGCGTCACTAAAAGCCCGGCTTCCATTACTATTTTCCTAACAGAAAAAAAGCTGGTTTAAAAACAACACAGAGCCTCTCCTAAGTGTCACACAGTGCCCAAATACTGCCCAAATACAACCCCACACTGGTTTATCAGTCCCTGAACCCATCAAAGTGCCAAACTCTCTTTAAATAAAGAAAATAAAAACCGGCACTTATCTGAGTCAAATCTGCCCGGCAGCAGGGCAGCTCACAGATATGGAAAGGCTTCCTCCCCACATAGACCCGTGGAACAAATGAAAGACTGACTAATCTTAATAAGGCATTCCAGATAGGGCAGCACCAAACATGGAAGGCACAGTGAAATGAAAAATCCCACCAGTTTCCAAGTGCTCAAAAGCCACCACAGCTCTACTGAAGAGATTGATGTGGAACACAGCTAGACCCCCAGTAAAAAACAGAACAGCCAGCTCTGCTTTAAAAATAATAAACTCTTGATTGAAGAATCTTCAGACACCTAAAAACATTACCACCTCCTTGCTGAAGGCAAAGAGAATGACTGGGGGTTATGGCTAAGGGAGTGATATTTAACAGCTTTGCTGTGGTGCTCTTTGTCGCCTCCTGCTGGCCAGGAGTGATATTCCCACTAGTAATTGATGATTACGTGGACTCACTATATCTTAGGAAAGAAACTAAATTAAACTATTAACCCCTAAACCTAACAACCAGGGGGTTGTTAGGTTTAGGGGTTAATAGTTTAATTTAGTTAGGGAACTTTATATTAAAATGAAAATATCCCTATGTTAAAATAAATAAAAACTTACCTGTGAAATTAAAAAAACCTAAGTTTAAACTATATATTAAACTAACATTAGTATTATACTAAAATTTAAATAACTACAAATTAAATAAACTAAATTACACATGAAAAAACCTAACACTACTAAAAAAAAATTAAATCTACAATTACAAAAAATAAAAAATACTAAATTACAACAACAAAATTACGAAAAATAATGAAATTATCCAAAATAAAAACAATTACACCTAATCTAATAGCCCTATAAAAAAAAGCCCCCCCAAAAAATAAAAAAACCCTAGCCTACAATAAACTACCAATAGCCTTTAAAAATACAAAGACCCCCCCCAGAGTAAAACCCAACACCCAACCAACCCATCAAAATAAAAAACATAACTAACAAAAACCTAAAACTACCCATTGCCCTGAAAAGGACATTTGTATGGGCATTGCCCTTAAAAGGGCATTCACCATTCAGCTCTTTTTCATTTCCCTGAAAAGAGCATTTAGCTCTTTTAAGATAGCCCAAACACTAATCTAAAAAAAAAAAACACCCCAAAAAAGTTTAAAAAAACCTAACACTAACCCCCGAAGATCCACTTACAGTTTCTGAAGTCCGGACATCCAGGCGGCAAGGTCTTCATCCACCCAGGTGGCATCTTCTATCTTCATCCAGGCGGCATCTTCTATCTTTATCCCGGAGGCATCTTCTATCTTCATCAAGGCGGCGCGGAGCGGGTCCATCCTTGAAGACATCCGGCGCAGAGCATCCTCTTCATACTGTCATCTCTGTACACTGAATATTCAATGCAAGGGAGCCTTTTCAAAATGGCGTCCCTTGCATTCCTATTGGCTGATTTGATTTTTGAAATTCAAATCAGCCTACTGGCTGTTCAAAAAATGAATTTAAAAAATCAAATCTGCCAATAGGAATGCAAGGGACGCCATTTTGAAATGGCTCCCTTGCATTGAAGATTCAGTGTACGGCGGTGAGAGTATGAAGAGGATACTCCGCGCAGGATGTCTTGAAGTATGGACCCGCACAGACGGGATGAAGATAGAAGATTCTGCCTGGATGAAGATAGAAGACGCCACCTGGATGGATGAAGACCTTGCCGCCTGGATGAAGACTTCTCGCTGCCTGGATGTCCGGACTTCAAAAACTGTAAGTGAATCTTCAGGGGTTAGTGTTAGGTTTTTTTAAACTTTTTGGGTTTTTTTTTTAGATTAGGGTTTGGGCTATCTTAAAAGAGCTAAATACCCTTTCAGGGCAATGAAAAAGAGCTGAACACCCTTTTAAGGGCAATGCCCATACAAATGCTCTTTTCAGGGCAATGGGTAGCTTAGGTTTATTATTTTGGGGGGTTGGTTGGGTGGTGTGTTTTACTGTTTGGGGGGTCTTTGTATTTTTTTACAGGGAAAAGAGCTGATTTCTTTAGGGCAATGCCATTACAAAAGGCACTTTTAAGGGCTATTGGTAGTTTATTGAAGGCTAGGTTTTTTTATTTTTAATTCAAATTTACCTTCAAATTTAATGATTTGAGATCCTGATGGAAAAACGGACCTTGAGATAGAAGGTCTGGCCATAATGGAAGTGGTCAAGGTTGACAACTGGACTTCGGAACAAAATCCGCATACCAAAACCTGTGAGGCCATGCTGGAGCCACCAGCAGAACAAACGATTGCTCCATGATGATTTTGGAGATCACTCTTGGAAGAAGAACTAGAGGTGGGAAAATATAAGCAGGATGATAACACCAAGGAAGTGTCAACGCATTCACTGCTTCCGCCTGAGGATCCCTGGACCTAGACAGGTACCTGGGAAGTTTCTTGTTTAGATGAGATGCCATCAGATCTATTTCTAGAAGACCCCACATCTGAACAATTTGAGAAAACACCTCTGGATGGAGAGACCACTCCCCTGGATGTAAAGTCTGACGGCTGAGGTAATCCACTTCCCAATTGTCTATACCTGGGATATGAACCACAGAAATTAGACAGAAGCTGGATTCCACCCAAATAAGTATCTAAAATATTTTTTGGTAATCTCGCCTCTTGAGATTTCCAAACCCCTTGTGCTGTCAGAGATCCCCAAACAGCCCCCCAACCTGAAAGACTTGCATCTGTTGTGATCACAGTCCAGGTTGGATGAACAAAAGAGGCCCCTAGAATCATACAATGGTGATCTAACCACCAAGTCAGAGAAAGTCGAACATTGGGATTTAAGGATATTAATTGTGATATCCTTGTATAATCCCTGCACCATTGGTTCAGCATACAAAGCTGGAGAGGTCTCATATGAAAATGGGGATTGCGTTTGATGCTGTAGTCATGAGACCTAAAACTTCCATGCACATAGCCACTGAAGAGAATGATTGAGACTGAAGGTTGCGACAAGCTGAAACCAATTTTAATCGTCTCTTGTCTGTTAGGGATAGAGTCATGGACACTGAGTCTATCTGGAAACCTAAAAATGTTACCCTTGTCTGAGGAATCAAAAAACTTTTTGTTAAATTGATCCTCCAACCATGTCTTTGAAGAAACAACACTAGTTGATTTGTGTGAGATTCTGCAGAACGTAAAGACTGAGCAAGTACCAAGATATTGTCCAAATAAGGAAACACTGCAATACCCCGCTCTCTGATTACAGAGAGTAGGGCACCGAGAACCTTTGAAAAGATTCTTGGAGCTGTCGCTAGGCCAAAAGGAAGAGCAACAAAATAGGTAATGCTTGTCTAGAAAAGAGAATCTCAGGAACTGATAGTGATCTGGATGAATCGGAATATGAAGATATACATCCTGTAAGTCTATTGTGGACATATAATGCCCTTGCTGAACAAAAGGCAGAATAGTCTTTATAGTCACCATCTTGAAAGTTGGTACTATTACATATCGATTCAAAATCTTTAGATCCAAAACTGGTCTGAATTAATTTTCTTTCTTTGGGACAATGAATAGATTTGAATAAAACCCCAGACCCTGTTCCTAAAACGGAACTGGCATTATTGCCCCTGAAAACTCCAGGTCTGATACATACTACTGGAAAGTCTGAGCCTTTACTGGATTTGCTGGGATGCATGAGAGAAAATATCTTCTCAAAGGAGGTCTTACTCTGAATCCTATTCTGTACCCCTGAGAGACAATACTCTGAATCCATTTATTTTGGACCGAACTGATCCAAACATCTTTGAAAATCTTAATCTGCCCCCCACCAGCTAAGCTGGAATGAGGGCCACACCTTCATGTGGACTTGGAGGCTGGCTTTGATCTCTTAAAAGGCTTGGATTTATTCCAATTTGAGGAAGGTTTCCAATTGGAAACAGATTCCTTGGGGGAAGGATTAGATTTCTGTTCCTTATTTTGTCGAAAGGAACGAAAGCGGTTAGAAACTTTAGATTTACCCTTAGGTCTTTTATCCTGAGGCAAAATAACTCCCTTCCCCCCAGTGACAGTTGAAATTATAGAATCCAACTGAGAACCAAATAACTTATTACCTTGGAAATAAAGAGATAGCAATTCCAAGATTCCAAGATTTAAGTCACAAAGCTCTTCTAGCTAAAATAGCTAAAGACATAGATTTAACATCAATTTTGATGATATCAAAAATAGCATCACAGATAAAATGATTAGCATGTTGGAGTAAGCGAACAATGCTAGACAAGTCAGAATCCAATTATTGTTGCGCTAAATGTTCCAACCAAAAGGTTGATGCAGCTGCAACATCAGCCAAAGAAATTGCAGGCCTGAGAAGATGACCAGCATATAAATAGGCTTTCCTTAGATAAGATCAAGTTTTCTATCTAAAGGCTCTTTAAAAGAAGTACTATCTTCCGTAGGAATAGTAGTATGTTTAGCAAGAGTAGATCTATAGCCCCATCAACTTTAGGGATCTTTTCCCAAAACTCTAAAGAAACTGCTGGCAAAGGGTACAATTTTTTTAAACCCTGAAGAAGGAATAAAAGAAGTACCAGGCCTATTCCATTCCTTAGAAATCATATCAGAAATAGCATCAGGAACTGGAAAAACCTCTGGAATTACCACAGGAGGTTTATAAACAGAATTTAAACCTTTACTAGTTTTAATATCAAGAGGACTAGTTTCCTCCATATCCAATGTAATCAACACTTCTTAAAAAAGAACAAATATACTCCTTTTTAAACAAATAAGAAGATTTGTCAGTGTCAATATCCGAGGCAGGATCTTCTGAACCAGATAGATCCTCATCAGAGAAGGATAATTCAGTATGTTGTCGGTCATTTGAAATTTAATCAACTCTATGAGAAGTTTTAAAAGACCTTTTTCGTTTATTAGAAGACGGAATGGCAGACAAAGCCTTCTGTATAGAATCAGAAATAAATTCTTTTAAATTTACAGGTATATCTTGTGCATTAGATGTTGAGGGAACAGCAGCAGGTAATGAACTACTACTGATGGATACATTTTCTGCATGTAAAAGTTTATCATGACAACTATTACAAACCACAGCTGGAGAAATAACCTCCACAAGTTTACAACAAATGCACTTAGCTTTGGTAGAACCGTTATCCAGCAGCAGAGTTCCAACAGTGATTTCTGAGACAGGATCAGATTGAGACATCTTGCAAATGTTAGAGAAAAAAACAACATATAAAGCAAAATTATCAATTTCCTTATATGGCAGTTTCAGGAATGGGAAAAAAAATGCAAACAGCATAGCCCTCTGACATAGAGAAAAGGCAAGAGGCATATAGGAATGGGGTCTTAAATAATGAAAATATTTGGCACCAAGTATGACGCACGGCACAAACAGAAAAATATTTTTTGGCGCCAAAAACATCTGGAAATTACACACTCGCGTCACAGAAGACGCAACCTTGTGAAGGACTCAGCGTCAACTAAGACACCGGAAATGACAAAATTGCATCAACGAACATAACTTTGCGCCAAAAATCTCTTGCTCCAAGAATGACACAATAAACTTTAGCATTTTGCGCCCTTGCGAGCCTAATTCTGCCCGCAAATTTAAAAGATAGTCAATTTGAAAAAGACTACACCCCAGGTAAGAAATACATTTTTTCTAAAAAAACATTTCCCAAATATGAAACTGACAGTCTGCAAAAGGAAATATACTGAAAACCTGAATCATTGCAAATATACAATACATATATTTAGAACTTTATAAAATACATAGTGCCAAACCATAGCTGAGAGTGTCTTAAGTAATGAAAACATACTTACCAAAGACACCCATCCACATATAGCAGATAGCCAAACCAGTACTGAAACGGTTTTCAGTAGAGGTAATGAAATATGAGAGTATATTGACGATCTGAAAAGGGAGGTAGGAGATGAATCTCTACGACCGATAACAGAGAACCTAAGAAATAGATCTCCCGTGAGGAAAAACCATTGCATACAATAGGTGATACTCCCTTCGCATCCCTCTGACATTTACTGTACTCTGAGAGGAATCGGGCTTCAAAATGCTGAGAAGCGCATATCAACATAGAAATCTTAGCACAAACTTACTTCATCACCTCCATAGGAGGCAAAGTTTGTAAAACTAAATTGTGGGTGTGGTGAAGGGTGTATTTATAGGCATTTTGAGGAGGTTTGGCAAACTTTGCCCCTCTTGGTAGGATTGTATATCCCATACGTCACTATCTCATGGACTCATGTCAATTACATGAAAGAAATGTATTTTACTGCCTAAAACTCCAGAATTCTAGGGGCAGCTAATATAAGCACTAATATACAAGCCCTTGAATTTTGATCCAAAACCTAGTGTAATAATCCCTCGCCTTCTCCTTTCAGCTGTAGCATATTATGTCCACCAGACATCACTGAATGCATTTAGCATTGCACAAGCAGTTCTAGTGGACTGCTTGTGCAATGCCACTCCCTGCAGATTCACAGCCTATCAGCCGCTAGCAGGGGGTATCAATCAACCCCGATCGTATTTGATCGTGTTGATTGCTGACCGCCGCTCAGAGGCGGCTGATCCAATTAAGGAGCAGTAACACGCAGAAACAGGGGAATCAGGGGACATTCGGCCCTTGATAATTCAACCACAAAGTGTTTAGCGATCGCTGACTTTAATCAATACAGGACACATTACCTGCTATATTGTATTAGGGGGATGCGTATAGTGTCATCTGACTTGATAATATATTGAGCACTCATAGATTTATATTCATGTGTTGATTTGAACTTGTTGTGGTATATGAATACATGTTACAATCAGACATGTCAAAAGACAGAAATATTGTAACCTTATGTATGTACATTTTGCAACTATCATGAAGCTAGTGAGATTTATGTGATGTTACAATAATTCACGCAGGCCATATTTTCACATATTCATATGGTATGTGTAATGTATTAATTTCTTCACTTATTAACAAAAACATCCACACAAAGCATTTATTGCCATTATAGTCATTCCATATTATATGGATAACAAAGAATTTGTAAATGAGTGTAGTGCTTTTATTCATTATTCTTAATCTTCCCCATAGTCTCATTATAAAATGTATCAGTCCAAAAAAAGTAACATTGTAAAATTGGAGTAGGGTTTATCATGTAACAATGTCACATCATTAATTACCATTTTAAAAAATATATTAAATTCAGGTTATTTAGATATCACTTTACACATCTATTAAACACCAACATGGCTGCACCGCAGTCAGATATTTTTTACAGATGCAAAATGGCTCAAATGTGAATTGCAATAATCTCATGATTGAATTACTAGAATTTGTACTCACACATAACTATTTTGTATTTTATTAGGTTAATTGCGTTTTGTGGGTTTGGCAGTTTAGGGGTTAAAAGATTTATTATTAGCTCCAATATGAATGTGATGGCAGATATAGGGGTTTTTCGTGTCGGCTTTATTTTTGGGAGGCGGGTTAGACTTTTACAGGAGATTTGACTTTTTATTTTATTTTCTTAGGCGCCGGCAGTTTCTAAAGCACTGTAAGTCACTGGCGACTCCAGAAATGTGTATTTACTCACATTTCTGGACATCACTATCTTATTCAACTTACAGGGGGGTAGTTATCAACTTGTCTATTTTACCTGTCTTCGCCGGCCCAATACGCCCGCCTAAGCTTGCCTCACATCGCCGCCGCGGACCTGCAAAAATTCGCCTAAGTTATCAAAAAAGCTGTCAAAAAGCTGCGCACCAAGTACGGGGCGACGAGCAGCGGACTGTGATAGTTATCACTCATCCGATCTTGCTGCTCTTCGGCTTTTTTCCAGCTTTCTTGCTAGCCTGTCAATAATCACCCACACTAACTACACTGTTCTACCCCCTATACCGGCGCCCCCGAAGCCCCCCGCAACTAAATAAAGTTATTAACCCCTAAACCGCCGCTCCTAGACCCCGCCGCAACTCTTATAAATGTATTAACCCCTAAACCGCCGCTCCTAGACCCCGCCGCAACTCTTATAAATGTATTAACCCCTAAACCGCCGCTCCTAGACCCCGCCGCAACTCTTATAAATGTATTAACCCCTAAACCGCCGCTCCCGGACACCGCTGCCACCTACATTATACCTAGTAACCCCTATCCTGCCCCCCATACCGTCGCCCTCTATAATAAAGTTATTAACCCCTATCCTGCTGATCCCGCACTTCGCCGCAACTAAATAAATAGTTTAACCCCTAAACTGCCGCTCCCTGACCCCGCCGCAACCTATTTTAAATTTATTTACCCCTAATCTGCCCCCCCTACACCGTCGCCACCTATAATAAATTTATTAAACCCTATTCTGCCCCCCACTACACCGCCGCCACTGTAATAAATTTATTAACCCCTAAACCTAAGTCTAACACTAACCCTAACACCCCCCTAACTTAAATATTAATTAAATAAATCTAAATAATATTTCTATTATGAACTAAATTAATCATATTTAAAACTAAATACTTACCTTTAAAATAAACCCTAATATAGCTACAATATAAAAAATAATTATATTGTAGCTATTTTAGGATTTATTTTTATTTTACAGGCAAATTTCAATTTATTTTAACTAGGTACAATAGCTATTAAATAGTTATTCATTCGTCGGTAGTTTGTCGGGAAAGAAGGATGTTCCGCGTCGGCGGGATGAAGATTCAAGACCCGGCTTCTAAGATGACCTCGCCCGGATAGAAGACTTCTTCATCGCCTCTTGGAAGATGACCTCGCCCGGA